>NC_136483.1:4317193-4352193 GCF_053919585.1 Euprymna scolopes | reverse complement strand
ATATATATATATATATATATATATATGTATGTATGTATGTATGTATGTGTGTGTGGGCATCTATCTCCTCTTCCTCTCTCTCTCTCTCTCTCTCTCTCTCTCTCTCTCTCTCTCTTTCCCTATCTCTCTCCATATATATATATATATATATGTATTTTTTTCTTTACTTTTTGTTATTTTGTTTTTGCCGGCCATATGTTCACTAACATGTTCTAATGTTTTGTATGTACAAAAAAAGTATTTACCAAAAATCGACGACCTTTAGAATTTTCTGGTGAAGCTCCTAGCTTCCCGTCGTGACGCGACTTCGAAATGAGTTTGAGAAATGGCTATGATTTCGGCACGGCCACGTTGTTATTTCGTATTCGTACCACAGTTTTGACCGCAAAAAAGGACATTATCCGTCGGCATTCTTCACATCAAACATGTTTTAAATAAAGCAAAAAAAAAAAAAATACAATAATAAAATAGGTGACATTAAACACTTTGAATTGTTTCATTTCGTCGTTGGCTTTCAATCTGTGAACATCCGAGTGATATATTTAATGAACTCAAATCAGAGAACAATAAAACCAATAATTATCTGTTTAATCTGAACTTAAGAAAATATACATTTGTCAACATAAACATGATCGCGTTCAGTACTTTGTATTCCTTGTGACGGTGAACTGTTGTGGGGACACGACAGAATCGCATGACACATCGGTTCTTGTTAGACTACTAAAGTCAAGTGACCATTTGGAAATATTAGGTATTGTATTAATTCAATGTTCCCTAGAATATTTTTCTTTGGGGAGAAACTGGCTCAACTCCACCTAGGTGAATGTCGTAGCAGTTACCAGACAGATAATTAGGATTGAACTTTTAACTTCTACAAATCTTACTACAAATGATATCCGTCACGGGATCAAATAATCCAAATTATCAATTTTTGTATCTAAAATGGGACGATTTTTAAACTTTTTATACTAGTTTATATTGTGTTTTTGTTCTATTTTTGTAAACATTTATAAAACTTTTGAGCCATTTATCTGTTAACTGATTGGAAACCGGGACATACGTCGAATTATAATTTGTTCCTTCTGAATTTAATATATATATATGTGTGTGTGTGTGTGTGTGTGTGTGTGTGTGTGTGTGTGTGTGTGTGTGTGTGTGTCTCTGTGTGTGTGTGTATATATATATATATATATATATATATATATATATATATATATATATATATATATTCATCCACATGCAGTACTGTTTCGCTATTTCACAGCTCACCAGTGCGGCTAGACAGGCAACTGCCTCAAGCCAGGAGATATAATATATATATGAAAATAATGGAAATAGAATTTCAACGAGACGGAGAGATGAAAAATGAACAAACAAAGTCGATCAATATTTCGCCTTTATTGTAAGACTTCTGGATGAATAAATTGGAGGAAGTAAAATACAATTCAAGTTCTGAATTTTTTAGATGAGGGCTGATTTTTTGTATTGCTTGTTTTGATCGGACTATTGTTCTCATCTTGGGTGTTATTTGTGCAACGTTTCGGTCGGTATAGCCTCCGACCTTCGTCAGGCATCTTGGAAAAGAAAGGAGAAAAGTTACTGGTTCCGTAGATGTTTTCGTATTCTTGGAGTCGTTTTTGTTACATTCTCTTGTAAACCATTTTTTTTTTCACACATACGAAACTGCGGCGAAAAAAAGAAACAAAAACAACTCCAAAGTACATATGTGGAAAGCAATTCTATAAACGGATCATTGTTACGAGCAATAAAAAAGGAATTCCCAATCATTCTGCGAAGAGATTACAAAGATGAGCCACGATAATGTTGAACTATTCGTTTAAAATGGAATATTTACCTTTAAAGCAAATAGCACATGCGAATGGTTTATCTAGACTATTACCGAAAGTCACACAACACTAAAATAGTCGTTGACTTAATACGTATTGTTTAATGTGACGAGCATATGCGGAAGCGCAAAAAAATTGTATGCCAATGTCTAAGTCGGGTCTACCTACGCGAAAATGAGTTCGTCCAAGGGCTATAAAAAGCCGATAACAGTCACTGTGTCGTGTTGAGTCATTGCGATCGGGATCGTGTTGAATCGTCGAAGGTGTTCGGGTTCGAATCAACGAAGGTGTTCGGGTTCGAATTAACGGAAATGTTCAGATTCGTATCGGGTCGCGTGGACGAAATTGTTCGGGGCCCTGCTGTCGTGTGTGATAATTTTGTTTTTGGTCCTCTCTTCCCTCGTGAAGCAACATGCAGTACAATAAAAGAATTACCAGATTAGATTCAACGCTAAATAGGACAAATTTTATAACCGAAATTCCAAAGTATCTAATATGCGAAAAAAATAAAGTGCACAGTATATTCTCGATATAAAACGAAATATTAGTTATGAAGACCGGGTGGTCGTACTCGCTAATCAAAAACGTACTAAAAGATTTTCATCCTGAAATGTACAGAATAAAATCACAGGTGAGAAATTATGTATACAAGTGAAACGATAAAATTGTCGCCCTAGAAAAGACGACACGATTCCATTTCGATTCCATTTCCGTTTGATGAAAACCAGTTTTCTTTTTTGTTGCAAACCATCAACTAGTTGGCCGGTTGTGTACAAATCCCAAGATCGATAGGAGCGATATACAGTGTGAAAGTGACACAATGTTCAACGAGTAAGATCGGAGATGCGCCGCTGTACAACTCATACTCTCTACTGATCCATGTTATGTCAGTAGGATCATTGCCACCACCCTCGAAATACATTGCTGGATTGACACGAATAATAGGGACGTACACAGGATGATGAAAACAAAGTTTGGTTTCAAGAGAGCCACACCATGTCACCTCATATCTTTGAAGTCGGCTTAAAATTCAACACCAAAGTGTACATGGATGTGTTAAAGATTGTGGTGATCCCCTGGTGCAATCAGGTGGCCGCTGGCAAACCTTGTGTGTGGCAGCAGGACTCGACGGCGGCCCACAAGTCCAAAGAGACTCAGACTTAGCTTCAGACGGAGTGTTACGACTTTGTATCTTTCTCTCACTGGCCTCCCCTCTCACCCGACCTAAACCTGCTGGACTATTTCATTTAGTCATATGTTGAGAACATCACCAACATGATCTCCTACAACACCAAAGCCAGCCTGATCGCCGCCATCCTCTGGCGCTTGTGGAAACAGCATGCTTCCAGTTCTGAACCCGTATCGAGGCAGTGATTGAGGCTGAAGGCAGCTACATTGAATAGATGTCAGTGCTACTACAAAATCAAGTTACCTGAATAGATTTGCTTCAATAAAAGTTTTAAAATAAATCGTGTTCTTTTCTCTAGAGCGATAAATTTTAGCGTTCCACTCTGTACTAACAAGTGTAGTGAAGCAGAAAAAAAAGAAATTAAAAAAAAACATATATAAGACACAGCTGTTCCTTCCAAAAGGTTGAGTTCTTCAACGTCCAAAAATAATTCACCGTCATAAAAAGAATTCAACGTCACTTCTTCCAACCGTCGTTTCACTCTCTGCGCTCTTCGCCCTGCTTAAAAAAAAATACCGTTTATATGCTGCCCATTTCTCCACTTATGCAAATTGATTATCAACCAGAGCCATCTAGTTTTCCATTTCTCCAAACAGCCAATTTGCAAAGGGGGACAGCTCAAACCACACAAGGAAACAGAAAGTACAACAAAAGCAGGCTAGAATTGCGCTTTATTATCGAAAGCACCGGTTACGAAATTTAATCGATATCCTAAGACTGACAAATCATGGTCTCGGTTACACATTGACTATGTGTGGCTAAAAGGAGACGTGTACGATTTCGTATAATAGCACCAAATGGCCCGAATTAATAAAATTCAAAACTCCGACGACGACAGTAGATATTTGTAAGATTCGGGTTGTCAAAAAAAAAATCGTTCCAGACAACGGTCCGCAATTCTCTTCTTAGGAATTTAATGAAAATGTCTGCAAGTTGCTTGCGATAAACCGCTTAAGATCGGCACCCTATCATCCTAGTTCAGATGGATTAGTGGAAAGATTCGTAGATGTGTTTAAAAGATCTATAACGAAAGCAAACGAGATTGAAACTGAAAGCGAAGAATTTTAAAAATTCCTAACAATCGATAGAATTATCCCAAACCCAAATGCCAATGTGAAATCAATCCAGCTGAAGTGATTAATGAAGTGGCATAATATTTGTCAGTATATATAACTTCTAATCATTCCATATTCATTTTAAAAACACTTTTACTCACAAACAATTGTTTCTGCCTATTTCAATTTCTGCCATTTTCATCTTAAAAAAACATCACCGATGTTCATTAGGAGGCTTCATCAATGTATAAAAATTCCCCAGTCAAAAAATTTACTCTAAGATTTTTACAACACTTATTTTACTCCATTATTGTTTTATTGTCTGTTTTTGCCAAATCTGGGATTTTGAAGCAACACTATATATATATATATATATATATATATGTGTGTGTGTGTGTGTGTGTGTGTGTGTGTGTGTGTGTGTGTGTGTGTATATACATATATATATGGTATAAATGGTAATTAGTAAAACCTGAAGAGAGTGCTCAATACTATTGCAGAGCAAATATGCGTTTTATTTGTATTACCATTTTATCTGTTCAGTTACATATGTTTCGGTCGCCGGACCATATTTACGATCCAGCAGCCTCGTCAGACCTTACAGAAATGGCTATTTTATATATATATATATATATATATATATATATATATATATATATATATATATATATATATATATATATAACGAGTAATAAAAAATGAAAATTAAATAGTTTTGTATAGTTTTAAAGGTTAAAAAAACTTCCAAGACTATATGTAGTCATCCACATACATTACTGTTTCGCTGTTTCACAGCTCATCAGTGCGGCTAGACAAGCAACTGCATCAAATCAGGATCGAAACCCGATCGCCCAAACGACAGTCGGCGCTATGCGGGCAAAGAATTAATGTTTTGACATTGTCCAAATTCCTAAGCTCAATTTGTTTACACAAAGAGCATCGCTTCATACGCTAATGGTAATTTGTATATCACTTCCCAATATGCTCAACCTAAGATATGGAGCATTATAGTCATCCACATACAGTACTGTTTCGCTGTTTCATAGCTCATCAGTGTGGCTAGACAAGCAACTACCTCAAGCCACGATCGAAACCCGATCGCCCAAACGACAGTCGGAGCTTGTAACCGTTGCGCTATACACACACACACACACACACACATATATATATATATATATATATATATATATATATATATATATATATATATATATATATATATATATATATATATATATATATATATCCTGCTATCTGGTGGCATCACATTAATGAAGAGAAAAGTACTCCCAACTAGCATTCAGGTAAAGGTATTCTTTTATATAAATAATTGAATTTGTTCAAAAGTGTCGCGGGCAAAGCTAACAAATAACTCACATACACATACCCACACACGCACACACACACACAAACACACGCACAAACATACGCATAAACACACGCACACAAACACACACACACGCACGCACACACACACGCGCGCGCGCGCGCGCGCGCATACACACACACATGTTTATTTACCTTTCTGACTATGCCAGTATAATGTTTCCGTTTCTGACACCATGACTTTTTGATGCTGACGATAATGATCTGGTATCACATTTTATTACCAATATGTTGGAGATTGTAATCCTTTAAAAACCTTGTATAAATCCGGACACACAAGACTTTGTATAACATTTAAATTTTTCAATTTTACATAAATTTACTAATCGCTGTATCGTCAAGTGGAAAAACAATACACGACATAATAATATAAAATAGATTTATTCAGATAGGTACAATAATAGACGTCCGTGTCGAATGGCAACAGCGGGTAACTGAATTGGCAAGTAAACCGCTAACGGTTCGCTATGAGTCTGCCTTTCCAACTGGCAGTTTCAACTCACAACTACCAATTTCGTTCTCCTTAAATGCACATGAACCGTAGTCACGTGTTCGAGTCATGTCGCCCTTCCTTAAATTTCTTACGTTCTCCACACATTTTTTGTTCTTATGATCAGATGTCGTTTTTTCAATTCATATCCGTTTTTGTTTGCTCGAATGTATTTTAGGAATTGAGGAAAAATGTTGACGAATTTATGGAGGTTGAGGTACGTAGAACATGTACATTATATTCATGTTCTGACTTTGAATATTTTATTGTAATTGCATTTATCCTATTTTTGATTACATTTCTAGCCAAATTGCCTTACAAAAGTGATAATTCCAAAAATTAATATTATCACCTGACTTACTGACTTATAGCATTTTTGAAAGTGTCATTATTCTCCTTGATATTATTTTCTGACGGGATTAATTTGTCCAATATCGAGCGACTCTTTTCTTTCTTGTGATTTTTTTTTTATGCAAGGACAAAACATTTCACATCACGTAAGCTGAAAAGTAGAGTCTACTGTAATCTAGAAGTTCCACTATATATATATATATATATATATATATATATATATATATATATATATATATATATATATATAGTCATCCACATGCAATACTGTTTCGGTGTACCACAGCTCATCAGTGCGGCTAGACAGGTAACTATCTCAACCCAGAATCGAAACCCGACCGCCCAAATGACAGTTAAAGCTTTTTACCACTACGCTATTCGGCTGCTGTTGTGCGGGTAGTGAATTAACGATGTTCTGACATCGTCCAAATGCCTAAGCTCGATTTGTTTACACAAAAAGCATCGCTTAATACACTAATGGTAATTTGTATATAACTTCCCAATACAGAGTCAGCAAAAAGAAAGTCCGCACTTGTAATTTTTTTCAAAAACTGCAAATTTACGCTAAATTTAATGTAACTGTTTAAATAACCTATACCTCATTTGATTCGCCTTTTATGCCTCTATAATTTTACCTGTTCATATTTGACTTTTAATTGAAATATTCTAGTGTTCACGTCAATTTAAAAAATAACTTCAAATTGAGGAGGCAAAAAGAAAGTCCGCAGCAACAAATTCGCTTAATTTATCGTCCCTAAATCAGATTAAAATATCCATTAAGGCAATAATGCATCTCTAATCATAATTGTTGTTGTTCCAGGTTATACAACGTAACACTTAGTCCATATGCTACAACTTTTTCTTAATGATCGTCAGGAGCTCATTAATCTCTACCTTTCTGGTTTATCCAATCGAGAAATTGGCCACAGATTGGAATGTGATGAGAAAACGGCACGAAAGACTGTGCAAAAGCACCAAAACACCAACGGTGTTCGTAATGCCCCTAAATCTGGTCGTACTAGAGTTGCTTCTAACAGGGAAGACAATGCTATCAAGATCTGCAGCCTAAGAAACAGGTTTGAAACGGCTCCCCAAATCCAACAACAATGCAATCTTGTTAAAAAGTGTTCTCTTTCTACTGTCAAGAACAGATTAAAGGAATTCAATTTGCGAAGATATGCTGCAATAATTTCCGTAAAGAACAGAAAGCGCGTCTGGACTTTGTCAAATGCAATGAAGATCTTGACTCTTCATATTGGTCAAAAGTGCTTTTTAGCGATGAAAGCAAGTTCAATAGGCTAGGCAATGGTGGTAGGCAGTACGTCTGTCGGAGGAAAGACAAAGAATTTAATCCTCAATGCTCAGTTTCAATGCTGCAAGGTGGTGGAGGTCAGTTTTGGTGTGGGGCATTATTAGTACCAATTGTCCAGGGCCTATAGTTTGCTTACAAGGTTGAATTAATTCGACCAAGTACATTAATATGTTGACTGAGCATTTTCTACCCTACTTTGGTCGGAATTTGGATGATAATCCCATCTTTGTACAGGATAATTCACGCAGCTGGCAATGTCAAGAGGTTCTTGGAAGAGCATGATATTCCGTGTTTGGATTGGCCTGCACAATCTCCAGACCTCAATCCTATCGGAAACTTATGGCATTACATTAAGCAACAGCTACACAATGATAAAATTTCAAATTTGGAAGAACTTTGAATAAAAATTTCAGAAAAGTGGGATGACCTTTCCCCGGAATATTGCTGCAGTCTAATTCAAGGAATTCCCAAAAGGTTGCAGACTGTCAAATTGCAGAAAGGCTATGCTACTAAATATTAACTATTTCATTGTGTTCCTGTTGTATTTGTGTTGCATTAATGTCCTAAACTTTCATTTAAATAACAATTTCCCATTGTGCGGACTTTCTTTTCACCTCCTCAATTTGAAGTTATTTTTTTTAATTGACGTGAACACTAGAATATTTCAATTAAAAGTCAAATATGAACAGATAAAATTATAGAGAAACAAAAGGCGAATCAAATGAGATATAGGTTGTTTAAACAGTTACATTAAATTTAGCTTAAATTTGCAGTTTGGAAAAAATTACAAGAGCCGACTTTCTTTTTGTCGCCTGTGTATATATGAGGGGGCGTTCGAAAAGTAATGCCTCCTATTTTATTCCGCCCGAAATGGATCAGAGAGAGATTTCAAATTGCATTGTTATGATGAATGAAGTTATGCATTCAGGCCTGAAAGTTTCATCTCTTTATTGCAGATATTGGCGATATAAGACTCCAAGAAAACAATCTGTCATAGACGTGCCTCAGAAACAGAGATGCATCATTGAATTCCTGGCTAAAGCGCATTGAGAATAGTGGTGACTACATGGAAAATAAATTATAGGACACAAAACGTCACTCGTTTTAATGCTATCACTCCCGTCTTTGTAGCCCTTCAATGTTTTGAGTTTAAAAAAATAGAAGGCTTCACTTTTGGAACGACTCTTGTATATTTACCATTATTTAAAAGGAGCTTTGTCTTTGTGTGTGTGTGTGTGTGTGTGTGTGTGTGTGTGTGTGTGTGTGTGTGTGTGTGTGTGTGTATCTGTCTGTGTGTCTGCCGTGTGTGTGTCTGCCTGTGTGTGTGTCTGTCTATTTGTTTGTGAGTTTGTTTCCTATAGACTCAAAACAGCTGCGCCGATTTTTATGAAATTTCACACAAATGAACTTTATGTGCCTGGCAGTGTTCTTAGAATGGTTTTGTATCAGAATGTCTTCGATAAGTATCGATGATTGATAATCGAAAAACCTGATGAAATAAGCAACAGGTTATTTTGACATGTTAACACCTTATACAGCCTAACATCACAAGCGCATTTCAGAAGTTTTATTAGCACACAAGCCTAAAGGCCCAACATATAAAATCAGCAGAAGGTTCTTTGATATGACAGGGACGCGTTCGAAATGAATATTTCTGTTTAGAGCAGCATACTTGATTTTTGTATTTGAAACTTTAACTCAAGCCATTATATATAAAAATAATTTTATAAAATCAACAATAGGTTCTCTACAGTGAAATATAGACTACAATGTATTGTAAACTAAGTCACTGTGGGGGGGGGGCATATGAAGCTTCCTCCCGGCGCACCACGATGGGTCTCCAATTAGAGCAGGCAATCAATCGATTTGATTGAACATGGGCGATTTCACTAGTTTCGATGAGAATAAAAATATAAGAGTGTGAAAAATTCATTGATCATCATCCAATCCCGGGCAGGGAGACCCGACGTTGCCCGGGATTGGATGATGATCAATGAATTTTTCACACTCTTATATTTTTATTCTCATATATATATATATATATATATATATATATATATATATATATATATATATATATACGTGTATGTGTAAAATTAAGCATTTTCAACCTCTCTTCCAAACCAGAAGTGTTCACAAAACATACTACAATAATCTCTATCTCTACTGTTCTATAAAGTCACTTTGTGTGTGTATGTGAGTGTGTGTGTGTGTGTGTGTGTGTGTGTGTGTGTGTGTGTGTGTGTGTGTGTGGTAGTTCTTTCCTTATAGTTTCGGAAACAGCTGTGCCTATTTTTATCAAATTTCACACAGAGGTCATTTTTATTTCTGGCAGTTTTCTTAGATATGTTTTGTACAGAAATTCATCCGATAAATATTGAAAATCGAAAAAATCTAATCCTAAAAATTGTCTTTCTTATAGATAAAAATAATTTTTACAGAGGAATATTTTACGTTACACCGGCCAAGAGAGATAATTCTCAGCAAATCAAGGAAGATTAAATTTGCTGCAAATCATTTCTTCTTTAAAAATAAACAGAACTTTGTTATCTGGAGATATAGCTCAATGGTACAGTATTCGACTACAGATCGAATGCTCCCCTGTTCAAGCTTGGGTGTACCTCACCATTATATTTTTTCTTATTAATGAATTCAATTTATTGTAAAAGAAGAGATACCATTTAAAATCGCCGCAAATCATTTCTTTGTTTGCCTATTTTAAACATTAATCAGAAGTGACTTTCTAAGGACATTTATCGTCAAACCCAAACCCCCTGACATTGCAACATAAACTGATGTCAGACTCTCTCTCTCTCTCTCTCTCTCTCTCTCTCTCTCTCTCTCTCTCTCTCTCTCTCTCTCTCTCTCTGTGTATATATATAAGAAGTGGGTAGTTGTATATTCCATGCTTCCATTCAGTCTTGAAAGACAAAGGATATCCCTTAGGTCAGTAGCGCATATAATTGGGAGGCAAGGGTTGCGCAATGCCTAACCACACCTCTTCTGAATCGGCACTGTTGGAGTCCAGTGGCAAGGAGAAGACCAGGACGACTGGAAACAATGCCGAGATAAGCGGAGAGCACATACAGCATCTGAAAGTCCCAAATGGTCACCCATTTAGTACTGACCAGATTCAATGTTGCTTAACTTCGGTGATCAAACGGGAACCGGTATGTCAACATGATTATGCGTACTTAGTTGTATATTGATGCATAATTATTAATTGATGCGTGATTATTAATTAATGCGTAATTATTAATTAATGCGTAATTATTAATAGCATTGAAGACAATCACTGTGTGGCAGCCTAAGTTGAATCTTCATAACTTTTGACATCGCTTGCACAAGTGAGTGACGTTTGAAGATTTTCATAATATTCACCATCATTCAATTGTTCATCCCGTAACTTTTACCCTCGAGTAGGTTTGGATCTTGATAACTGCTGACTCATTAGTTAAAAGCAAAACGAGTTTCTGATGTGCTGTTCCCAGGCTGCTTAAGAAGCTGGTAGCGAATGCTAGCACCTTTATGCTGAACACTTTCTTATCAGATTTGGATTTCAGAAACGATTCTTTTCATTTTATTTTTGACCAACTCTTCATGAAGACTCGATTTTGTTTTAATCTCATGCACCCAAAACAAGACATATTGCCCGCATGGACATAAGCAGCTACTATTTGGGATCATGCTTACAGGCACACTATGTAGGGAGTTGAGTAGCGAGATGTTTGTTCACACTACATTTAAATTTCTGCATATTAGTACAGTCAGGGAAGCAGGAAACGGAGATGAATTCTAAAGTTTAGTAGTTCGAGGGAAGAAACTATTAAAGTAGAAACCTTTCTGGCATTCAGGGACATCTGCAGTTAAAGGGTGAGATTTTGCTGCTTGTCAGACCAGTCGGAAATATTTACATTGAGGGCGCACAAGTGGTATGAGTTCATCAGAGCACATTCCATAAAGTACTTGTACAACAAGCAAAGAAATGCAAATTTGTGGTGATGAGACGCAGGTTGGAGCTTGGTTAACAGTGTGGGGCTTATTAGATTGGAAACTCTTTCTTGAACCCTGTTTAAGAGGGAGAGCCTAGTGATAGACATACCAGCCAGATGTGGTAAAAATACTTCATGCATGTGTGACTACAGAGATACAAGATGTGAGAAGTTTTCTAGCATGGTAGAGAGAGCCCACTATCTTTGCAGCAGTCTTGACAATATCTTCATGTATTTGTTCCAATTCATGTTTCTTGTGAATGTTAAGCTAAAGGGTCTGAACGATGAGCTCTCAAGTAGAGTGTTATTAGTAGGGCTATGACAACAGCATATTCTTTTCATTGTTTTGACTCTCGAGTGTATATCCGACACAGTTAGACACAACTAATCAACGAAGAACCACATCACTCTACATAAAAACATATAAGATATCAATGGATATATATCTGAGAATTAAAATAAGGAAAAGAATATGCTGTTGTCCTCGCCCTAGTTATCAGTCATGGCAATCGGTGGTTCAGAAGGTTTCTTTTAATTGTTAAAGGAAACAAGCTTAGTCTTAGTAGCATTAATTTAAAACAACAGTGTCATTGAAGACTCAAATATAAACCCTATAATGATGAGAAAAAAATGGAACTACAGAGTGAGTGAAAAGGAACTCCCTATTATTAAAAATGCTTTTTAACCCTTGTTTCTCTATTTTTTTTTTTTTTTGTCTTTTAGGTTTAACATTTCAATGGACAATGTTTCTGGCAAAGGGGCGAAAATTGCTGTGTTCTGGTTATTTTGATTGGGTAGTATATAGAGATTTTAAAATTCTCACATAATATCACCATTCAGCTGTCAAACAAGCCTCTTTATTAACCTTTATCCTCAAGTGGTTTTTTGCCTTGACAACTGGTGACTCGTTATTATTCTAACGCAATTGAAATATGCATGCAGTTTTCATGTAAATCCAACCAATGGCTTCTTTTTTTTTTTTTTTTTTTTTTACATATTGATCACCACTTATCAAGGCCCGGAAGCCACTCAGGGATGAGGGTTATTGCAAGTACATTACGTTAGTGTGGAGATTTGATGAAGTGTTTAATTAAGGGGGCGGTTCATTAGGAATTTGTTAACATTGGACTTGAAGACATCCAAGTTGTAGTCCGGAGGGAAGCAGGAAGACGGAACAGAGTTCCACAGGCGTGCAGTTCTAAGAAAGAAGCTTTGTTCATGGAATCCGCGTTTTGATTTAGGCACAGATATAGAGTGGGGGAAATTTTTCACAGTGGATTCAGCTAGACGGGTGTTTTTCATGAAAGATTGGCGAGGGGGGACCAGAGATTGAAGTTCAGACGAGCACCTGCCATGAAAATAATGATAAAACAAGGATAGGCTGGCAACGTCTCTTCTGTGGGAGAGAGGTTGCAGGGTAGAGAAAAGGGCATCCCCCACTAAACCACGAAGTCTATTTTGTACTCTGTCAAGGCATGATAGGCTGTTTTTGGCCGCTCCTGCCCAGATATGGCAACAGTATTTCATCCTTCTGAATCAATTCTGGTTCCATTGGTTCTACTTTGACTTGGTTCTTTTAGATTTTATTTAACTTAAGTTTAAAAAATTAAAAAAGTTTAAACAATGATTGCTAAAACAACACCTGCAACCGATTGCGAACGCTAGCAACGTATAAATAGATCATCCGTGATTCAGCTTGTACAATCAATAAAACCCTTCTTTTGTCCCATTGTAATCGATAAAGCTACAAGATGGCCTAAAATCTGCGTCCGCTAAAATAAAATAAAATAAAATAGACTATCTCCGACATTCCCAACAAAAGATTACCTTACGTGAGTTGAGTGCCAGTTTGGTCGCCATTGTGCCGAACCCGGAAAAAGTCATTTGCTTATGTCAACGATTCAGCTCATTCTAAATACCAAAGAGTTGCGCAAACAAAATAGACAAAAAGAGAAGAACTTGCTCTACATAGGCAGGTCAAACAATTCCTTTTTCTCTTCTTCCACTCTTCAGAACTCGAAATGCATCAACGATGACCTTTACTTGCTTCCTGTAGAGTTATGCTGGAATAGAGGGTTCTGAGGCCTATCATAAATTTTAAACCCTTGCATTGGTGACGCAAGTATATAGCTCATGAAATTTGAACCGCAGCCGCAGTAAACATGATATATAGAGCCTTCCCAAGAGTCTTAATTCAGTTAAAAACCAATATCATAAATTAATCAAAATATGTATTACATCGTGCTCAGCATGGTCAACTGAATTACAGAGTAATCGTCAAAATCATTAGTTGTAATCATTAGTTGTTATCTTCTCTTTGTCAACTTTTAACATTGTAAGTTTGAACGAACAAGAAAAATATTGAGTGTTAAATCGTCATCATCATCATCATCATCATCATCATCATCGTCATCATCATCATCGTCATCATCATCATCATCATCATCATCATCATCATCATCATCGTCATCATCCTCATCCTCATCATCAGCATCATCATCATCATCATCATCATCATCATCATCATCATCCTCATCATCAGCATCATCATCATCATCATCATCATCGTCATCATCATCATCCTCATCATCAGCATCATCATCATCATCATCGTCATCATGGTAATCATTATCATCACCCCTATCTCATTGTTGCAATGTTGCATCTCTGCACCTGTTTTACAAATATTTTAATGGAATGCGTTCTTTTTTTTTTTTTTTTTTTTTTTTTTTTTACATTTTCACCCCATACAAGGCACATTGCCACTTTGGTGTAGGGGGCTACTAACAGGGGCAACAACTACTGGGGTACTATGTAGGGATTTGGGCAGCAAGATGTTGGTTCACGTTGCACTTGAACTTCTGCATGTCAGTACAGTTGGGGAAGCAGAGACCTAGAATGGAATTCCAAAGTCTAGCGTTTCTGGGAAAGAAACTACTGGAGTAGAAAGATCTTTTACATCTAGGGATTTCTACTATGTGGGGGTGGGATTTTGCAGCCTGTCGGGTCTGTCGAGGGTGTTCACGTCGTGGGGGCACAAGGGCTAGCAGTTCGTCCGGGCATTCACCATTATAATATATATAATATAATGAACTCATTACACTTGTGCCCCCTCCCTCGACGTACATATTCCCGACAAACCCGCTTAGCAACAAAATCACACCCCTTCCCTGTTGATGTCCCTAAATGCCAGAAAGTTTTCTACTCTAATAGTTTCTTCCCTCGATCAGTTGGACTTTGAAATTCACTTCCTGCTTCTCTGACTGTACAGATATGCAGAAATTTAAATGTAATGTAAACCACCATCTTGTTAATCTTTTCTAGGCATGGTCCGAAACATTAGTCTATTAGATCTAAGTGACGATATGCCTTGTTAGGGTTGAACGCGTGTAAAAAGAAAAAATCATCATCGTCATATTCATTTAAACATGCTAGCATGCATTGGACGGCTTTAAAAAATTTACTTCCAAACTAACTTATTTCTGGGAAAGTCTTTATTTATCCCTCTTATCCTCCAGTCTATTTTGATCACTGCCTCTCCCTGTGAACTGGACCTGCTACCTCAACTGTTTTACATTTACTAAGCCAGGAATTCACATCCATTCTTTCAATGTGGCCATACGAACAGATCTCTCTATACTGTCTAGATTCAATCTGCCCTCGAGATCATCAAAACTAAAACTGCTTGTTACACATCCATCGTATCATTTCTCTCCATGCAACGCATGTCCTCAACTCTGATTAGCCAGGTTTCCCTTCCATACATCATCACAATGCCTGCACATGCTTGGTAGACTCTTCCCTTGAAGACAAAACAACAGAACTTAACCCAAAACAAAAACAAATGCCATAATTTAAATTTCGGCAACGAAGAAAAGGGAGGTTACAAAAAAAAAACAATATGTTTTTTGGAATGTGACTAAAATTGGTATAAGAATTTACAAAATTAATTCACTAGCAAGCAAAGCACACAGATGTTTATATAATGAGTATACCAAGAGAGACAGTCGGAAATAAATAGTTGTCACAGTCGAAGCAAGTAACACTCACACATACATATGTTGGGGTTCCTATTTACAATGCCTCCCCACGGAACAGAGTTAGACACCAGGGTCGTTTTTTAATGTGGAGAAAAGGAACAAAAATAAAAATTGTCTCCGTCGTGAAGGATTTCTCCCCCACTAATAGAGAACAAGAAATTGAAGTGTAGATCTGAAGAACAGATACTACATTTTGATCTTGACCCGAAGATGTATCTGCATGCGTATCTTCAAGTCCAACATAAACAAGTTCTTGATGAGTCGTTCCACTTAAGTTAACGAATTTACAGAATTTCCATTACTAACGATTAATATATTGTCCAATTGACTACTGTACACTTTTAACCCTTATCCTCGACTGGTCTCTGGGCCTTGATAAGTGGTTATGCTCATCTAAAAAAAAAGAAAAGAACATGCACTCATGCTTATATTAGCAAGTCAGAAGTTTTGTTAAGTAGAATTTCATCACAATGATCACAAAAATGTTTAAAAAAAAAACAAAAAGTGTAATTGTATATCTTAGTGCGTGTTTTGTTACTAATACTTTTGCATGTCAGTACAGTTGGGGAAGCAGGGACCCGGAAAGGAATTCCAAAATTTAGCGGTTCTGGGGAAGAAGCTACTGGAGTAGAAGGCTCTCTTACATCTAGGGATCTCTACTGTGAAGGGGTGGGATTTAGCTGCTTGTCAGGTTGATCAGGGGTATTTACGTCGATGGGGTACAAGTGCTTGCAGCTCGTCAGAGCATTCACCATTAAAGTACTTGTAGAACAGGCGGAGAGATGCAACATTTCGTCGATGGGACAGAGGCTGAAGCTTAGATGACAGTTCAGGACCTATCAGGTTGGCAACTCTCTTTTGAACCTTGTCAAGGAGCGAGAGACTAGTGGCAGATGCACCAGCCCAAATATGACAACAATACTCCATACATGGGCGAATGGTGGCCTTATAGAGGTATAGGATACTTTCGGGCATTGGTAGCTTTCTAGCATGGTAGAGAGAACCTACCTTCTTCGCAGCGGTCCTGGCAATACTTTCATGGAAGTCATTAAGATTACTGAATAATTACCTCGACGACCACAACAACAACAACAAAAACAGAATCTATGAAATTTCCCTTTGAATTATAAAACGATTCCATTTGAAAAGAACATTACCTACACAAAAACGGATTACTAAGTGAATTTTCATCACAAAGATTACTGGAAAGTTACAATAAAATGAAAAGTTTATATATTTTTTAGATTGCATGTTTTTGTCTGTTCCATAAAAGATGTTGCAACGACCTAACAACAACAATAACAGCATCTGTGACAATTCTCTTTTGATTAAGAGTCCGTTTATTCATCCTCTATTTCGTAGAGGCACATAACTCCACAAGCAGATTCTCATGACAGACAATAAATCATCAAAATTGTTATTGATTAACGAAAGTAACAAAAAATTAGAAATCTGAAGTAAAAATTCCTTATTCGTTTCCATACAAATTTGTATTACATAGAAATTAGAATTTTTTGTAAATTTGCAAAGTAGAAACCCCCGATGAACGAGCAACGTTTCTCCTTTCTTATATATTTGAACGAGATCAAAGTTGAGTGCTTCTCACGGCAATTATTTGTAATGGACAAAGCACATTCGTATTATTTGATCTTTAGTGTCATTTTCACAACGTTTTGTAACCTCCGACCTTCTTCTTGTGTATCTTGTCAAACTTAGGAATGTTCCGTTTCTGTAAAACATTTGAACAGAATTTTGAATGGAGCCCTTTATCTACTTGACGGAGGTAGCATGTTCTTGTTCCGTCAGCTATGACTGGATAAAGGTCCTAAGTAATTCGCAATTGTATTTTTCGGTCGCCCATACATGGCACAATGGTTAAAGTACCTGGAAAAATCAATTCTAAAAGCGATATTCGCCTGAAGGTTGAAGTTCAATTCTCAGTGTGGGCGAACGAAAAATACAATTGTGAATTACTTAGGACCTTTATCCAGTCATGGCTGACGGAACAAGAACATGCTACATCCGTGGTGTAAATAATATCTAAATTCCGTCCAAATTCCGGAGTTCAACAAAATACGTCTGAAGAAGGTCATAGGTTACATCAACCAAAACGTTGTGCAAATCAAGATGAGAAGAGTAGTCCGATGAATCGAAATAATATGAATAACCAATCCTCATCTCAAAAAATCAGAAACAAAATGACAAAATGCATCGCTAGAATTGTGAAGAAGGTCAAGAGTATCGTCGCATTACTCAGCAAAATATTTATTAGCCTTTTTTTTACATAGGCATCACCACTTATCAAGGCCAAGAGACCACTGGAGGATAAGGGTTAAAGAGTGTACAGTAGAAATTGGACTCGGTAAATTTGTTAACTTATATGGAACAGCTCAGAAAAAACTTGTTTACGTTAGACTTGAAGACAACCATATTGTAGTCAGCTAGAAAGCAGGAAAACGGAAGACAATTCCATAGGCATGCAGTTCTAAGAAAGAAGCTTTGTTCATGGAATCTACATTTAAATTTAGGCACAGATAAAGAGTGGGGGAAATTATTGATAATGTTTTCTGCTAGACGGGTGTTTCTTGTGATAGTCTGGTGAGGAGGGACCATAGATTGGAGCTCAAGCCCAGAAGCTTGTCAAAACATGAGGCCTCCTCAAGACGAGAGCCATTCATTTCAATTGATGTCAGATGGGGATCAGAGCGTTGATGATGTAAAGATAAAAGCTTGGTTTTAGATGTATTAAAAGTAACAAGCCACCTCTTTCCCCATTGTACTTCTTGCTCAAGATCAGAGGAGAGAGAATCAGAGAGAACTTGGTCGTTTACGGTCTTAGATGTGCTATCATAGATGGTCGTGTCATCAGCATAAATGTCTACGAATGATGTGAGGATGTGATTTGGAAGATCATAAATGTAGATCAGGAAGAGAGTTGGGCCCAGGATGGACCCCTCTCTAGTCATCTATTTAAAACTGTAGACAGTTATCATGTGACCATGTAGTGAAATAGAAATGCAATCAGAACGGACATAAACAGTTACATAAGCTACTCTCTTTCATTCTTCATTCATTTATATTACTTTTTTTATTTGATTTCCTGCTTTCTGTATCAATGCTACTAAGACTAAGCTTCTTTCCTTTAATAATTGCAAGAAATTTTCTCAGACGCTGATAGTCATGGCTTATTAGACTGAAGACTCATCATTCGAATTCCTCAGCTTAACTTTAACATGAATTGAAACAAATACATTGAGGACATTACCAAAGTTGTTAAACAGAAGGTAGGCTCCCTCTACTGTGCTAGAAAACTACTCACACCTAAAACTATTGTATATCTGTAAAAAAACAACCATTTACCCTTGCATAGAGTATGTTTTACCACATTTGGGTAGATGTATCTACCACTAGTCTCTTCCGTTTAGACAGAGTCCAAAAAATAATCTCCAATCTAATAGGTCCTGCATTGTCGGCCAAGCTCCAAACCTTTTGTCTCATCGCCACAATATTGCATTCCTGTGCCTATTTTACAAGTACTTTAATGAAACGTGCACTTGTGGCCCCTCAACGTATATATACTCCTGACCAATTCAACAAGCATCAAAATCCCACCCCTTCACTGTTGAGGTCCTTAGATTCCGGAAAACTTTCTACTTTAATAGTTTCTTCCCTTGGATTGCTAGACTTTGTAATTCCCTCCTTGTATCCTGCTTCCCTGACTGTACTGGCAAAAGTGGGACAGACAGGCAAACAGACAGACAGACAGACAGATAGACTAAGAAAAATATAATATATATTTCTCTCTCTGATATGCTTTCTTTTTCTCTTTCATTCTCGCTTTCTCTCTTTCTCTCTCTCTCTCTCTTTCCCCTCTATTCTTCCCTCTCACCCTTTCTTTCCCCCTTATCTTTTCTCTTTCACGTCCACCATTTTTCCCTCCCCTTCCCATTTTTTCTCCCTTGCTTTTATTCTTTCTTTGAATCTCTTATCCTTTCTCCTTCTCTTTCTCTCTAATTCTTAGTTTTTCTCTCTCCCTCACTTTTTCCTTCTCTGTCTTTCTCTCTATTACTTTCGTTATTCTGTTCTCCCTCTCACGTTCTCTCTCTCTCTCTCTCTCTCTCTCTCTCTCTCTCTCTCTCTCTTACTCTTTTTCCATATACATTTTAAAAAAACGTCAATAGCAAGATGGCATCTTTTAAAAGATCAATAATCAGATTGACTGAGGATTTATGGTAACACAACTGTATGTCAACCTTTGTGTTCGCGCACACAAATGACTGCTACAATAAAATACAAATGGATGCTACAATTAAATGCAAATGAATGCTTCAATTGCACGCTGACAACTTTTGATGTATCCAAGTTTCATGATTGAATTATGGCTGCAACAATTGTTAATTGAATTCGATATTTGATATCACATCTGATGATGGCCTTTTCTGCATTACATAATTTATAGTTGTATCGACTGACTCAAGTGAATTATTAAAATCCATTCAATGCTACAGCAGTTTGATTTATAACACAAAATATTGCTCGTCTGCTTTGTTAAACTACTGATCCCTTATTTCATGTTACTGGGCACATAATCCGTTAAAGGACTCGTTTAATAACTTGCTAAATTCATCTAGCGTTATAGGGATCATAAGCTGTGAAAGAATTGATTCCATAACCTGTTTACTTCCTGTTGTGTTGACCCATAATCTGTTATAATACTGAGATCATAACATTTTAAATTCCTTGTAGTATTATTAGGTTAATAATATAACTTATAAATTGGTCCCATGACTTGTTAAATTCCTGCCGTGTTATTGGGTTCATAACGTGTTAAAATACTCGTTTAATAACTTGCTAACTTCATGTAGTGTTATAGGGACCATAAGCTGTAAAATTCTTTTAGCGTTACTTGACCTATAATCTTTTATAATTCTGTGCTCATAACATTTTAAATTCCTTTGTAGTATTACTGGGTTGATAACTTCATAAATGCACTGGTCTCATGACCTGTTAAACTCTGTAGTGTTACTGGCCCATATAACCTGTGAAAATACTGGACCCTTAACGTGTTAAGTTCATTTGTTTTACTGAGCCCAATAATATCTTGATTTCCTGTAGTGTTATAGGGCCCAGAATGTGTTAACTTACTGGTCCCACAATCTGCTCAATACCTGTTGCGTTATTCGGCAAAAAAACTATTAAAATATTGACCCTTAATCTGTTAAATTTTTGTGGTGTTACTGAGCCCATAAAATGTTAAATGCTGTATTATTACTGGACTCATAACCTGTTAAACCAATGTAACATGACTGGGCCCATAACCTGTTAACGTACTGCTTCCATCACATACTAAATATCTTCTAGTCTTATTAAACTAACATTGAAATTAATCATAGTGAAGGATAAATAAAAACATGTGGGGAAGATTAAGTCAGGTTATTACAATTTATAATAAAGTTTTTTTCAAACATAATTCAATGCCAATATTGAGGAATATTTTGACATGTATTTTATATGATTAAAATATATAGGAGAAAAACCTTAGGAAAACAATAGTTGATTAGCTGAGTTTTAATATAATAATCTGGTTACCTGGCCATTCATCAACTTCTGGTTCATGTAACTCAACAGGTCAAACCCTTAACTCCTTCTTGACTCTTTGTCTAAATTGTTTCTTGTTTTACAACACGTATCTCAACAATAGGTGTTGGTACTATTTACAGCAATGAAATAAAACTTGTTAGACATTCGGGACTAAAACTTGATGGACAAATCAGGCATAGACTGAAGTTTATTTGTACCAAATTGGATTCGTGTCTTTGTTTTTTGACTAACAATAGTTTAGTCTTATCTAACTGAATCTTTTTAAAAGCATTAGAGATATTTATATTAAAAAAGCATTAAAGATATTTACACTTAAAAAGCATTAAAATAATTACATTAAAAAAGTATTAAAAATATTTACATTAAAAAGCATGAAAAATATTTATATTAAAGTGCATGAAAATATATTTACATTAAAAAGGTATTAAAATAATTACATTAAAAAAAGCATAAACAATATTTACATTAAACAAAACATTAAATATATTTACATTAAAAAAAGCATTAAAGATAATTACATTCCAAAGCATTAAGATATTTACATTAAAAAAAGCTTTCAAAATAATTGCATTAAAAAATTTATAGATATTTGCATTAAAACATTAGATATATTTGCATTAAAAACATTAAAGATATTTACATTAAAACAAAATCATTAAAAAAATTACATTATAAAAAAGTAAGACCAATTACATTAAAAAAATTAAGATATTTATATTAGAAATGCATTAAAATATTTACATTAAAAAAGCATTAAAAACGTTTACGTTAAAAAGCATTTAAAATATTTACATAAAAAAACATTAACGATATTTACATTAAAAAAACATTAAAGATATTTACATTAAAAAACATTAAAGATACTTCCATTGAAAAGGCATTAAAATATTTCGATTAAAAAACATTAAAGATACGTGTAAAAAAGTATTAAAGATACATTTAAAAATAGCATAAGAGATATTTAAATTAAAAATCTATATTTCCATTACCAACGCTCTTTTTTTCTTTTTTTTATTACAATTTCATCTCAAACAAGGTGTAGTGCCACTTTGATGTAGGTGGCTACTATCAGGGACATAAGTTGCAAGGGTACTATGTAGGGAGTTGAGCAACAAGATGTCTGTTCACATTACACTTGAACTTCTGCATGTCAGTAGAGTTTTTTTTTTTTGTTTGTTTTTATTATATTTTCACCCCAAACAAGGCACATTGCCACTTTGGTGTAGGGGGCTACTATCAGGGCAGCAACTACTGGGGAAATATGTAGGGATTTGGGCAGCAAGATGTCGGTTCACGTTGCACTTGAACTTCTGCATGTCAGTACAGTTAGGGAAGCAGGAACCTGGAATGGAATTCCATAGTCTAGCGGTTCTGGGGAAGAAACTACTGGAGTAGAAAGATCTTTTACATCTAGGGATCTCTACTGTGTGGGGGTGGGATTTAGCTGCCTGTCGGGTTTGTTGAGGGTGTCTACGTCGTGGGGGCACAAGTGTCTGCAGTTCGTCAGAGCATTCACCATTAAAATACTTGTAGAACAAGCAGAGGGATGCAACGTTTCATCGATGGGACAGAGGCTGAAGCTTAGATGCCAGTTCAGGGCCTATCAGATTGGCGACTCTTTTTTTAACCTTGTCTAGGAGTGAGAGACTAGTAGCAGATGCACCAGCCCAAATGTGACAACAATACTCCATACATGGGCGAATGGTGGCCTCATTCCATTCCACTACAGATTGGAGGTGATCCTCTAGTGTTTTTGCCATTTCTTTAGATATGTGTTCATTTGTTTTCCTGTTGAGAAAGCATGAAATCGAAAGGGAATTCCTAAGTTTAGCAGTACTGGGGAAGAACCTCTGACAGTCATCTGGCCCAAATTGAAATGAATGGCTTTCGTTTTAGGGAAACACCATGCTTTGACAAACTTCTGGGTATGACCTTTAATCCGATCTGAAATGGAGCACATCAAATCCATTGCCAAGGTCGCCAGATAAATGGTTGGATCATTGTAGATATCTCACTTCTGATGCAATTCTTTGCTTGTATAAGAGGCAAGTACGTCCTTAAATGGAGTACTATTACCACATCTGGGCAGGAGTTTCTCAGCCCATCCTATCCGGCCTTGACAGAGTTCAAAACTGGCTTGAAAACTTGGTGGGTGATGTTCTTTTCTCTTCCCTGCAACTTCTTTCTCACAGAAGAGACAATGTCTCTGCTCTATCCTTATTTTCATGACAACTGCTCGTCTGAGCTCCAATCTATGGTCGCCCTCTCATCAAACTTTCACAAAAAATACTCATCTAGGCTACGACCACTATCAACAATTTCTCCACTCTCTACCCATGCCTAAATCTAGACGTAGTTTCCATGAACAAAGTTTCTTTCCTAGAACTACACGCATGTGGAACTTTGTTCTTCTGGCCTGCTTTCCAGCTGACTACAATATGGTTGTTTTCAAGTCCAATATAAAAAAGTTTTTACTGAGCTGTTCCCTTAAATAATAATCAAATTATATCCAATTTCCATTACTCATGATTACTAAACTGTTGTCCTGATGCCTAGTGTACACCCGTTAACCCTTATCCTCGAGTGGCCTCTGGGACTTGATAATGTGGTGCCCCCCCCTTGTAAAAAAAATGTAGAGACGCAACGGTTTGACAACTAACTATTTTTTTTTCTACCTTTTTTTCAGGATGAAATATGAATGCGGAACAGTGGTATTGGTAGTGGCTTCTTTTCATACCATGAAGATGCCCGTGAAACTGGTTTGGATTCAAGAGGATCTTCCAAGGACAGATTGATTCTAAAGCCTTTTGTTTTTCTTGCCGCAATAAAACGTGACATCATTACATTAAATTTCCTCTCATATTCTCTTGTTTCTTGTGCTTGCTACTGCCATAGACAGGCAAATTAATTTACACACAAATCACCATTACAACATACACTTAGTGCGATCCTTTTCAAAACCCACACTAGCTAATTAATTTGCTTTTGTCATAGCCCCCCCCACACACACACTAAAAAAACAGTTAAAGTAATACACACACAAATCACCATGCCTATCCCTTTTATACAAACATGCTTTAGCTGAAACAGACACGTGTATTTCATTTCTCTTTACACAAAAAACAACTCTTCTTTCATCAGAACGTTCTTAGAACTCTCTGAACTCCTCAGATATTGTTGCCTTAAGTTGTCAATACAATTATTTTATGAAAAGACTTTGTCATTCTTTCTCCTGGTAATGAGTGACCCACTGCTAGTTACTGTCAGCCTCGATACACGTTCTCTCATGTACTGGATGTGATTAAATGATTTAATTTGTGGGAAACCTGTTCTTTCTGCAGCCTGTAAAATCTCATGCAGACAAAAGGAGTGAAGAGGAAAGAAAAAAAAGAAATGGACGCTTTTTTATATGTTTGCTCAATGTGCAAATCAAACGCTTTCAGTTCGATATAAAAGAAGAGCCTGATTTTTCAGAAAGGTTGGATTTTGAATATGACTATTGAAGTCGCAAGTTGTATCAGTTGTGTGTCGTGTTTTGCAGTTGGGAGGTTCTTGGTAGCAGAACATAGAATATTAAAAGTGCGGCATTGTTGTCTCCGGATTTTTTTTTTTTTTTTTACCACAAGCTATTTCAGCTAACTACTGGTTTGCAAACCACAGTAATGGAGAAGATGCTTAAGCAGTGACATGCTGAAAACTTTCAGTGGAGAAGGATATGTAATGGTCTGGTTGGCAAAGGTGAAGTTCTCTCTCACAACAACCAGTTCAGTTACTGTCAGTCGCATGCTCATACACTTTCTCGAGTTGATATCTCCAGTGTTGACTGATGTGATGTCGCTGACGCTTTACTGTTTTAATAGGACGCAAGTGCTGACTAAGTCCACACTCTTGAAGAAGATTGGTGTAGTCAAAACATCTTTGTCGACTAGACAGTATCTTCCCCATGTTGTGATTATTCAATCAAGAGATACTGTCCTGGGTCATTCCAGCACAACTAACCAACGAATGGAGGATTAATACTTATGAAATAAAAACAGAAGATTAAACAAGCAGTTCTGAGTATTAACAATATTATTCATGTTTTTGTTTTAGATAAAAATTATTCATGTTTTTTTTTTTTTAGATAAAAATGTCTATTTTTGTTTGAAACTAGTATTTATAAGAACTCAGGAACTGTGAAAGAGGATTGTATTTGATTCTGGATTTAATAGGAGGTTTCAACTTTAACTATGTCACTCACCAAATTCATGGACAGCTGCTGTGAACAACTTTTTTTTCCAAGCTTTGAAAAGCAATTCACTCTTGGGGGAGGGGGATGTAGTTCTTCCAATTTTTTCACTTGAGCTCATACTAGCTTGAAAACTATTTTTTTTTTTCCACTTTGACTGTTAAATTTGCACTTTATCACACTTCATATATCCAGACAGGGTCACTCTGCAGAATCTCCAATTTGTCAAACCAGCAAACAATCTGATTGATCATCCACTCGCATTAGCCCAACTCAAGTCTGGACTCACTTTGTCAATCACTCATCCTCTGTTTTATCATCAGCCACAACTGTGCATTACTCTACTAGTATGCATTTTTCCAGTTGCCACATAGTTTATATGATTTATCTTACACCCAACTACATTGGTTGTCGATATTTGTCAACTAATTACAGCTCCCACATTTCTGATCTCTATTTGTGGGATTAATGGATTTTGACAATGAAAGAAACGGGAAGGAGTTCAAGTAATTCAATCTAAATCTAAAATCTAAATGTTTTTCGTTTTTGTAATAAAATAAATAATTTATTTTAAGATTCAGCTCAAATTTCGTTGCTGGAATTCAGTTCCAGAAGATGACAGTTAAAAAACATATTTTTTTAATTAAATTTTTACGGTCTCTTTTTTTTTTTTTTAATTGTTAGGTAAAAGTACAGAATAGTTAACAAAGCCCACCTTCTCTATATTAAAAATGGCTTTCTAAATAATAATGTTATTACTTTCAGCACAGTATGTAAACTACAGAAGTTCCATTTTGTTTTTCTACAAATTCTCAAATGAATTGGAAATTGTAGTTTTTTTATGAATATTCATTTAATATATATATATATATATATATATATATATATATATATATATATATATATATATATAAAGTTAATCTTTTTTTTTGCTCTGAAATTAATATTAAAAGCCAACTTTTCCTATTTAAAAATTTCTAAAATGAACTTCATATACTCAGTCATGGATATGATGTAAGCCACTTCATGAAGGCTAACTAATTTGCATATTCTTTTTATAAAGTTTATTCATTAAAGCTTCAATTTTTATGGCTTCTCATTCGATGATTGATTTTATTAAACAATTACGTTGAGTTCTATTTATGCATATTTTCTACATTGTGCATAATTGCATAGCATTTAGTATGAAAATGTTCTAGCAAACGCACATGTATCTATAGCAAGAATAAGTAGAATAAAGCTATTATTTCTGGTCATGCAAAAAATAAAAACCATTCATAGTTTCAAGTCACTTAATTTTTAACCTTTCATATCAATCTGTCGATAGCTCAAGCAGTAACAATGCTGAAGTACTAAATAATGACTAAGGCTGGAATGCTGAACATTTTCGTTTCAATAAAAGCTAAAATCACTCAAGTCATATATGTTTTTATGACTTTTGAAGACATTACTATATATTAGATACAATATAAGAATCAATATAAAATTGTAATAATATGTACAAAATTTGCATATATATATATATATATATATAATATTTTCTTCATCTTCATTCATTTTTCTTAAATCAGCCCAGTCTTGACAGTCGAATTTTAAATTTCTTCCATTTCTTTTTTCTACGCACACCTTATCTTTCTTTTAATAATATTATTTGAACTCATTCGCTTTTCCTTGTACTCATTTGTGAATTATTCCATGGATTTCTGCCTTTTGGATTACTTTGGACCATCTTCAAAGTATGCAATTTCCTTGGATTTTACTTGTGGAAATGGAAATTTAACTAACTTTTTTAGATTCTGGATTTTTGGATTTTACCGTCATTGGATATTTTACCCTTCACCAGACTATCCATTCACGTGAAATCACCTTTTTTTCTTCACCCTATTCCCTCTGCTTCACTTTTTGTTAACAAGTAAGATCTATGACTTACTTGTAGTTTCATTAAATACTTTTGCAAGCTAAATTCGATCCTGCATTTTGCTAAATCCTACCCTCTGATGAGAAGGAAAGTATTTCTTCGAAACTCCGTGGATTAAGGACTATCCACTTATTTAGTGCTTCCTTTTTAAAATTAAATGTTTTTACACTTTTTCAAAGTGTTTTTAACATATTTTATTAACTACTTGTTCTTATATATATATATATATATATTAGCATTGGCTGAAGGGAGCTTGATATGGGTATCTAAAACGGTCCCTAATTATCGGGTTTGAAACCGACGGTACCAATGACTTATCCCATCTAAAACTTTTTGTAAACAAAATATAAATAATACGCTTTTATTTTCGGATTTTCCTTATAATTGAGCACTCTGCTAGATTTCTTTTTCCAATAATAACTAATTATATATATATATATATATATATATATATATATATATATATATATATATATATATAGATTACCTAATTTAATCATATAAATAAATATACAAGAGTAAACTTTAAGTATTTACTTCAACAGTGCTCAATATGTAGGTAGAGCTAGGTAGTAAGTTATAAAATATATATGGCAATTAAGCTACACAGAATATTCCGCGTTTCATCCACGCTAGGATTCATCATTATGCCTGATGAATCCTAGCGTGGATGAAACGCAATAGAAAGTTATAAAATATATATGGCAATTAAGCTACACAGAATATTCCACGTTTCATCCACGCATAAGCCTGATAAATCCTAGAGTGGATGAAACGCGGAATATTCTGTGTAGCTTAATTGCCATATATATTTTATAACTTACTATATTATATATATATATATATATATATATATATATATTAGTGGACTATAATGGACAGATATACTAACTACAGGACCTCTTTCAAAAAACAGAATCAACTTCTCTCAGTCATTGTCAGTTTCGTAGTCACGGTGTTTATCCTTTTAAATAAGGCATCGATTCACAGAAAGAATTCAATAATTGCAATCTATAGTCAAGGGGAAATAACTTTGGTTATATTACATGACACTCACTTTTTGCATTCAAGCAATCAAGCAAACGGCCTTTGAATATTGACTACATTCGTTGCAAAGGTTTCAAACGCACGAAAAGGTGTAGTAACTATTCAGTTCAATCGCATGGGGCTATTCTCCAAAGAATCACCTCCTTCAAAAAGAGATAAATACGTTTTTCACGTGTTGGTGAAACTGCCATCACCTAAAAATCTAACTGGACTAACTCGGCAATTTTTGTACCAATCCAGAATCATCCTTTTGGGGTTGCTAGATTTCACTGATCTTGTGTCTAACTTTGCTGCTGTCGTATTTGATGGCTTTCTAAACATCACATGACGGCATCTCTCACATTCTGTTCAGTGAAACCGTATTTTGCACATAGTATTACATCCTTGTTTAGATTGAGGATCTGTCACAGTTTCCTGTACGTTTTCAAAGTTGGATTCTTTTTAACTTTACAGCAGCCAATAAATCCTATTACAATAAATTCAGAGTTAATACAGTGTTAATAGAGTGCGATATTCCAAGAAATTGTCAGATGTGTGTCGTAGAATAGGTATTAATGAACATTGGATGTTCGCCATCATGTTGAGGTTGCTAAAATGTAGTTTGGAAAGACAAGACGAGAGTTTCACTCTAACATTCAACAACTTTATTGTATTATCTTTGTATGTTTGTATGAAAAGAGTTAGTATTAGGAAGAGTACCTGTGTAGTGATGTAGATTAAAGATTATTCAGTATCGTGGGAGAAAGGAAAGGAGTTCATGTGTTGAAGTTATCGTCTGTAGCCATGATGGATTATTTGTCTCTTTAAAGTTAGTAGAAGCGTGCGTCACGGAAGATTAGAGACAGCACTTTTTAGGAAGATAAGAGTTCATTTATGTATTGAAGTCCAGGGTTGCATGGCATCCCAAGAGATTTGTTGGGGATTGGTCCATGCCATGTGGAGATGTCTTAAGTCTGAGAACCAGGGAGAAAAGGAGAGAGAGTTGCTTTGGTTTAACCTTTATGTACTTCGTCACGTGTTCAGCTCACCAGAGAGATAGCAAGCCAGAAAGGAAGTTGACTGCTACAACCAATCAGCAATGATATAAATATTATGCTGCTCCTGTTGTTACATTGTTCAAAATATTAGCAGGTCCAGTGTCGCGACCATACCAATTTGGGGGTTTTTTTTCTGTTTTTTTTGTTTTTTTACACAGTGGTCACCACTTATCAAGGCCCGAAGCCACTCAGGGATAAGGATTATTGCAAGTACATTATGTTAGTGTGATGATTTAGATTAGTGTTTACTTAAGGGGGCGGTTCATTAGGAATTTGTTAACGTTAGACTTGAAGACATCCAAGTTGTAGTCAGGTGGGAAGCAGACAGACGGAACAGAGTTCCACAAGCGTGTAGTTCTAAGAAATTTACATTAATAAAAATATCTCTTGCTCTTCTTTTATTGAGCACTCTTAATAACCTCATTAAATTCATTAGTTATCACTATTGAATACCTTTAACCTGGTATACATATATATATATATATATTTTATTTATAAAATATATAAATATGGATATATGTCCATTTATAATAATTTGATTGTAGAAATTCCCCTCTGAAGCAAAGTTTTGCTCCAACAGATGCCACATACAAATGTATTATTTCTCGACTATTAGCCAGTACATCACGCAACTTTTGAATGCTATCTTTCACACATTTATTCCTTATATTAAAATCTTACATTACATCCTAAGAGCAACATCATCACAGTCGCAACCATCTATAGTGGAATTAGTTGCTATTTTTCCCTTTAAATAAAAAGTACTCCTACTGCTTCCAGTCAACATGGGAGGTATTCTGCATTTTGATCAGATATGAGGTTGTACCCTTATTATCTGGCTCATATACTTGCATACATAACCTAATCTTTTCTTTTCCCAATTCTAAAAATAATGATTTCTCCCTTCTCATGCTACATCTTTTGTGTGTGTATATATATTGTACATACTGTTTTCCGACAAATCATTACATGCTGATAGCCATTATTTCTTCTTCTTTTTCTAAAAGTTAGATGAACTTTTCTTTTTTTTTAATTACAATTGACTAACATTCTTTTCTTATACAATGATTAAAAAATTTAAAACAATCGATTATGCGATTATTAAAGTAAAGATCCAGTTTTTGTTTGATTTGGAAGCCTTTAAACTGTCTAAAACATTGGATTTCTTCTTCCTTTTCAAACATCTAGATAAAGCCTTCTTTTTTTCTTAAAATACAACTGACTAAAATTCTTTCTTTATACACTAAATAAAAAATTTTAAAACCCCATTGCATGATTATTATAGTCAAGACCTGGATTTTGTGTGATTTGGAAGCCTTTAAACTGTCTGGTTTTTATTTTATAATTTAATGTTAAACACATTGATTAATAAAAATAAAATGTTGGTTTACTTTTACAGTAGATATTCTTGAAAAGAATGCAAGATGAAGTTTGATTAAATGTGTTCCATTTTATAATTTAAATTTAAAAATATTGAACAATAAAAATGAAATGTTGGTTTCATTTTATAGTAGATAAACTTCTGTTTGCATTAAGTGAATTACTGGTGTCGACCAAACGAGTCCCTTTTAGTGATTACATGGTTCAAGGATAGTTATACAACTAAACAGCAAATCTTTAAAGGCATTATTTCGAGGGTCATAACATTGTAATTTTGTCATAGGCCAGTCGACTAAAGCATTTCAGTTTTTTGCACCTCCTTTTCCTCTTAGTGTTACATGTTCGAGCCTGCCTGCTGCAGCTAATTTTTTATTTTTTGTGATCGCACAGGTACTCACTGCTATTTACATTTTTTTAGGGGATTGCACGGTTAATAACTATTATGGCTCGCACGGGTAATAACTATTGTTACATGTTTTGTTTTTTGTTTAGAACACAAATAGGTCACAAATCAAAATAATTCTTTTTTGCCTAATTTCCCCCAATTGTATTTTCTTTGGGGTATATATATTGAAAAATATTTGTGCATATTTTAAACACTTATAACTAATATTAAATATTTTGTTTTTATTTTTACACGAAAATAGGTCACAAAACATAATAAATTGTTTTTGCTTAATTTCCCCCAATTGCATTTCCTTTTAGGTATATATATTGAAAAATGTCTGCGAACAATATTTCTTTCAAAATTATTTAAAAATTCAGTTTCTGTTGTCTAACATTAAAATTTAAAAAGGTTTACATTGTTTCAAATTATGAAGTGTTCTATTTATATTGTTTATAATATAAACAAAATTCTGTATATATTGTTTAAATAACTAATAATTGTTTATTATTTAAAGAAAACGTTCTGATTATATTGTTTCTTTTTTCTGCTTATTTAAAACTGTCACTTTCTGAAATACCATTTACATATTTACCTGCTAACGTACAGGTGACTACAGGAATTTAGTTCCTTTTAAGTGATAGAGGGTTTGAGAGTATTTTGTCACCTAAACTCCAGTCTTGCCAATAAAAATACCATACCCTTAACTATACCCTTCCTGCCAGATTAGTATACATGAGCCAAACGACACCGCAACCAACAAATTTTGTTATCTGTTCATAGTGTTTGTGCATTGGATTCCTTGCAGCGATTATAAAAGTTACATCTTGGGCAGATTTTGTGACAACCCCATCCCCACTCACAAAATATCCCCACTCACAAAATGGGATGTCTAATCTGAAAATAGGTTTGAGGCTCCAAAACTCCATGCTAGAATTACCAGAAAGGATATATAGCACAGTGAAAAAAGTACTTCATAAAAGTTGTAAGTTACGTTTAATCCTCAGTGTGAGCAACCATCAAAGACACAATTCCAAATTACATAGGACTTTTACTTAACTATCTCCGTGGATTAAATGAATCTGTACGGATTCCTATGTTTGACACAATACTTGAAAGACAGTTTGAGATTACATTGACATGAAAGCTGGGAATAGTTTGAATAAACCAAATAATACTAAACCCATATATGTAACAATAGTTATGCATACTAAAATATCCGTGATGGCTACTTATGAGTGTGTAAATAAAATTTCAAATTAAAAAAAAATGGCGGTATTACTATTAATGTTTGATTTCAACATTTTTGGGCTGCCATAAATTTTTATTATAAACCGTTTAAAAATTATCTTTAAAATCAAAGCTGCCTATTTTAATAACTTTTTTAATTTACTAAAATTTTTCATAATTAATCATGATTTAATTTTTCTCAAATTAATTGAAATGATCAGAAAACTTAATTAAGTTTGTTTCTTTTATTAATTTAATAAAAAAAGCATTATATATAAACAGTTAATTATTATTTAATCAATTCAAAAATTTTCAACAAAATCTGATAATTCTTTTTTTGTGTGGATTATTTTATTTATTTATTAATTTCAATGTGGCATATTCATTTATTGGTTAAAAATAAATTACTGTCACTTTTATCACACATCTAAATAAAACAACTTTTAACTCGTTGACCATCTGTTAGAAAGAAAGAAAGAAAACATGATCATTGTGTGATAATTAAAATCAGTTTTTCATTCACAGTTCCTGTCATCCATTCAAAGAAATAAGCCAACAAAAGAAACTATTACAAAATCTACAGTCAAGGGGAAATAACTCTGGTTATTCGACATGACACTGAATTGTAGCAAACAGAGGCAATTTTAAATTTAAGAAGAAAGAAATATTTCCCAAATTTTAGTTTCTTTAGAATATTTTAAAGAGTTTGTAGGAGGGCATTATATAGACACAACTTCTGATTCTGTCTTTGCTGAAATTAACACCAGTTCATTTTGGACAATTAAATAAAAAAGGTATAATCAAACTTAAAATTCTGTTATGTTGAACAGTGTTTGCTTAAATAGAAGAATGCTGCTTAAATACACACACTTCATATATATATATATATATATATATATATATATATATATATATATATATATATATATATATCAAGTGAAAATGCGTTTATGTGTGTCTGTGTACCAAATAGTTTTGTCAATTTTAAGTCTAGAGACTCGAGATTTGACATAATGAGTATTGAGATTTGGGAAAATTATTTTAATTGGTTTTCGGCCAGAAATTTGGCTGTCAAAGGGTCAAGGTTCAACGATTTGACTTTTGAAAACTCTACCAAACTCCTCCGCCAATTTTGGGTCTAAACAATTGAAATTTTAAATGGGGGTTACTTGGATATGGATCAAACTTTTTAATTTGATTTGAGCCCAAAAAATAAATGTTAAGGGGTAAAAGTTGGGGTTAAAGTTAAAACAAAATTTGACCTCTGCAATCTCTACCAAATTACTCAGCCAATGTCTTGTGTAAACATTTGAAATTTTACATAAAGGGTATTCAGAGATGGGGCAAGCTTTTTAATCAGTTTGGGTTGAACATTTGAGCTGCCAAGAAGTCAAAGTTAAAAAGATTTGACCTTTGCGGTGTCTAGCAAACTACTCAGTCAATTTTGGGTCTAAACATTTAATATTTATACATTCAGACATACAGCAAGTTTTTATCAGTTTTGGAGCGAAAATTTGGCAAGTTAAAAGAGTTGATCTTTGCACACTCTACCAAATTCCTCTGCCAATTTTGGGTCTAAAGACTTGACATTTTAGATGTAGGTAACTTGAACATGGGTAAAACTTTGTATTTTCATTTGAGACCAAAATAATAAATGTTAAGGAATCAAAATTGGGGTCAAACTTTAAAAGAAATTGACCTCTGCGGTCTCTACGAAATTACTCAGAAAAATTTTGATCTAAACATTTGAAATCTTATATAAAATGTATTCTTTTTTTTTTTTAATTCAATTTTCACCCCAAACAAGGCACAGTGCCACTTTGAAGCAGGGGGCTACTATCAGGGACATAATTTGCGGGGACATTATGAAGGGGAATGAGTAGAAAGATGTTTTTTTCACATTACACTTGAACTTCTGCATATCAGTACAATTGGGAAACCAGAATCCCGGAAGGGAGTTCCAAAGACCTGCAGTTCTGGGGAAGAAACTATTGGAGTAAAAGGCTTTCTTGCACCTAGAGATCTCTACTGTAAAGGGATGAGACTTAGTGGCGTGTTGGGTTTGTCGGGGGTAGTTACGTCGAGGAGGTACAAGTGTTTGCAGTTCGAGGACTGAAGCAACCTAGGCAGAGCATTTTTTTAATAGCACAGCCGGGATGAGATCTGGTCCACATGCTTTTGAGGTATCAAGGTTTTTTATAATACCATGTACCTGAGAAGGGGTGATTTTCAAATCATTTTGTTTGGCGTTTTTTTATGCAAAGGAAAGTCAGGTAGGGAGTGGTGTGCCAGGTCCAGTGTGGAGTTTGAGGCAAACCAACTGGCAAGCAGATTAGCCTTGTCAGTTGCCGTGCAAGCAACCTCATGATTGTTTGATAGTGAGGGAATAGTTGACTGTCCATTATTTACTACGCTATTGTAGATTTTCCAAAAATCACGGGTTTCTAATTTCTGTGTTTCGATGCGTTTTCTGGTGGTTTCAGAGTAATCTGTCTTAGCTGTCTCTATCACT
>NC_136483.1:4307193-4312193 GCF_053919585.1 Euprymna scolopes | reverse complement strand
GCAATAATCGAGACTAACTCCAAAATCTTTAAATGATTTTGGGAGACAGCCGAGTGTAAGATTCTAAAACAGTCCATTTTATACGCATTAGCATGATGAAATGGATTTTCAATTAGTTGTTGGCATATATATATATATATATATATATATATATATATATATATATATATATATATATATATAAGAGCAAATAGTTAATAAAACATGTTAAAACACCTTCAAAAAGAGTTTTAAAAAATTTAATTTTAAAAGGAAACACTAAATAAGTGGATAGTCCTTAATCCACGGAGTTTCGAAGAGATACTTTCCTTCTCATCAGAGAGTAGGATTAAGCAAAATGCGGGATTTAATTTTTCATGCAAAAATATTTGATTAAACTGCAAGTAAGTCAAAGATCTTACTTGATAACAAAAAGTGAAGCATGGGGAATAGGGTGAAAAAAAAGGTGATTACACGTGAATGGATATACAGTGATGATCATATTTATTGGCACGGTAAAATAAAAGTTAAATTTTGTCTAATAAATTCTAAAAAAGGGATTAAATTAAAGAAAATAACAAAGTATATTATGTATTTTTAACTGGCCTTTCCGATGCAGCAATCGGATTTTAGAAAAAATAAATAACAAAGGAACAACAAACATAATTGCAAAAAACCCTTGTTCAAAATTATTGGCACGGCTTTGTTTAATAATCAATTGTATAGCCTTTGGCCTTGATTACCTTCCTCAGTCGCTTTTCATAGTTTACAACCAAGTTGTTGCACTCTTCAGTAGTAATTTTAGCCCACTCTTCCTGACAATAATCCTCCAATTGAATAAGATTCTTAGGCTTCCTTTGCATTACCCTCAATTTTAATGTTCTCCATAAATTTTCAATTGGATTAAGGTCTGGGCTTTGTGATGGCCACTCCAAAACATTAATATGATTGTCCTCAAGCCATTTCTTAGTCAGTTTAGCCGAATGCTTTGGGTCATTATCTTGCATGAACCAAGTGAGAGCTCTTTAGCAGAGTCTTTCAGGTTTTCATCCAATATTTTAACATAATCTTCCTTTTTTATGCTACCTGTGACCTTAACAAGTCGCCCTGGTCCAGAGGCAGCAAAGGATCCCCAAACCATCAAACTGCCTCCACCGTGCTTCACTGTGGGTATGGCGTTCTTAGGCAGGAAAGCTTCGCCAGATTTTCTGTAAATATAAGACACTTTATTATGGCCAAATAACTCTATTTTCGTTTCGTCAGTCCATAGAACACGTTTCCAGAATGCAACATCTTTATCAATATGACGTTTTGCAAAGGCTAGCCTTGCTTTCAGGTGCATAGGCTTCAATAAGGGAGTCTTTCTCGGACGACATGCTTTTAAACCAGCTCTCTTCAAAACTCTACCAACTGTATGTCGAGATACATTCACTCCAGAGGTGCTCTGTTCATCAACAATCTCCCCAACAGAGATCCTTGGGTTTTGTTTTACTTGTCGAACAATTTTCCGTTCATCTCTTGGGGAAAGAATCCTTTTTCTCCCTCTACCCTCTAAACTCATAACATGGCCTTGCGATTTGAACTTGTTTATTATGGCTCTAACAGTGGATTTGGGAAGGTTTAGCTTCTTTGAAATCTTATCATAGCCCTCCCCATTGGTATGGCATGCTACAACAAGCTTCCTGACGTCTTCGCTGTGTTCCTTAGTTTTAACCATGGCGATTGAAAATTATAATTTAGTCACTTATAATAGTTTAAATAAATCGCTATCTAAAAATTATCTGAAAAAAATTATTCACTGAATTAGCGTTAAACAAGCATAATATGGCTATAAAAAAGTTCAGAAAGCACGTAAACCGGAAATTGATTGATATTATACTGATACTAAAAGAAAAACAAAGCCGTGCCAATAATTTTGAACAAGGGTTTTTTGCAATTATGTTTGTTGTTCCTTTGTTATTTATTTTTTCTAAAATCCGATTGCTGCATCGGAAAGGCCAGTTAAAAATACATAATATACTTTGTTATTTTCTTTAATTTAATCCCTTTTTTAGAATTTATTAGACAAAATTTAACTTTTATTTTACCGTGCCAATAAATATGATCATCACTGTATTTTATATAATTTTATTTTTGAAATTCCTAAAAAAATTTTAATTTCCTTTTTTTCAAACAATAAATTTTATATCAATCAATCAATCAATCAATCAATAAGGACTTTATCACTCAATGAGGAACCCCTCCCTGGACTTTAGCCATCTAACTCCGTCCCGAGCTATCTGCTACCATGTGGGACCCATATGTTGTATCAGGTCGTCGCTCCATTTCGTTCTTGGTCTTCCCTTTCGCCTCTTATGTTCATGAATTGTCCATTCCATTGTCCTAATGATTTAAAACAATAAAACAATTTTATTTATTATTTTATGCAAATTTGTGTGTGTGTGTGTGTGTGTGTATATATATATATATATATATATATATATATATATATATATATATATATATATATATTCAGTTTTTCTTATCTCAGGAGAAAATCAATATCGTTGGTTTTAAATCCTAACAAAGGAGACCTATAATAGGCCTGCCTTACTGGGCTCTCCATATTTTTTTTTTTTTTGATCCTTTCCAATTTTATATTTCTGAATTTTTGAGATGACAATTGGTTATTCATATTATTTGGATTCATTGAACGACTGATCTCATCCTGAGTGTCATTTTCACAATGTTTTGGTTGATGCAACATCCAATCTTCTACAATTGTATCTTCTCGAACTCGGGAATTTGGATGAAGTTTCAAACAGAACCCTTAATTTACTTAACAGTGGTAGTATGCTCTTTTTCTTCAACCATGATTAGATAACGGTCCTAAATAATTTGAAATTGTATTTTTCGATCGCCCACACTGAGAATGAACCTTCAACTTTCAGGAGAATATCACATTTACAGTTAATTTTTCGAAGTACTCTAACCACAAGTCTTTGCAGAAATTCCGTCAAAATTCCCATGGTCGACAGAAACATTCTCAAGTTCCACAAGATACATCTGGATAAGGTCAGAGGTTACATCGATCGAAACATGAAAATGACACTAAAGGTGAGAACAGTAATCGATGAATCTAAATGATACTTTGTAATTTTGTTATGTGTTTTCTGGGAACTGGCCGGTGTATCTGCCATGTTAGTTTATATTTTTAGTACTTTCAGATCCATCTGGATTCATCTTCAGGGACGATTATGAATGAAAAAAATGTGATGTTTAGTTATTTATAATGGGTAGTAATATTACATATGTAAATATTAGAAGTTGTTAAGATTCATAAAAGAATGGATAAAAGACACAAAATTGCAATTAATTCTAAGTGACAGTTTTCTGGGAGGAAATCAGGTAACAGGGAAGGAATTCCAAAGTCTAGCAGTTCAAGTACGTCAAGTAGGTACAAGTGTGATAACTTCATGAGAGCACATTTCATTGAAATACTTATAAAACAGGCACAGGGGCGCAACACTGCGGTGGTGAGACAGACGTTGGAGCTTACTTGACAACACAGGATCTATTAAATTGGAGACTCTTCGTCTAAGACAGAAAGACTAGTGGTAAAGGCACCAACCTGGATGTAGCAACAATACTCCATGCATGAAAATATTAGAATAACAATCTAAATATTTTTTTGAATGTAAAGTGAAAATGCTTGAAATATACGGTCAAGGGGAGATTACTCTTGTTTGCATCAATATTCTATATTTTCACTTCTAGTTCAATCATATAAAAACGACAACAGACATTTGAATTAAAAAAAAGGTGTTGCAGAAGAATAGACGACACAAAGTCCGCAGCAAACAGTGTCAGATAAAAAATTAATTTTCTGAAAAATTATAAAGAAATTAATATTTCATGAATTAGTGTTTTTTTTATAGAAATTTAAAACAATAAAACAATAAAATTTTATTTATTATTTTATGCAAAAAATAATAAAGTGTGATATAAATTTTTTATCTGGCACTATTTGCTGCCGACTTTGAGTCGCCTATTCCTCTGCATCACCAATGTTGAATTTTTATTCACCTCAAACAAGGCATATTGCCACCAAGACATAACGAGCTACTGTGATTGAGGGCCAGATTTATAGGGCCATCCTAAGTGGGGAATTATGCAGCAAGATGTTTGTTCACATTACATTTAAATTCATGCATGTTGGTACAGTTAGGGAAACAGGGCCAAGGGAATTGTTATGTAGTGGGATACATATTGAGACAACATATCAAAGAGTATAAGGGAGACATATATATTGGAGGACGAGACATTTATTAAATGCCGTTTGTATAATGGTATGAACGGCGACAATGGTGACACTTCTATTTGTTTGTTATTATTATTAATAAAAGACTGAGAGATATGATGCGGCAGTTCTTGTTAACCGACATAGAGGGGAGAGTCATAATTGATGATGGTGGTGGGGACACAGATACCTAATACTTGGAAGGTGTTATACAAAGTTCATCTACAGATGGCAAACAAAAAAACATTTACCTTTCAGTTGTAATGACGGCGACGAAGACAAGGTTACAAATATAAATGATTATTCTTTATTCGACCAGCTGGTTTATTGATGAATCAGGAACTCAGCTCTTATGATTACATGGTCTCATCCACCCACCCACCCCTTTGCCTCCAAAGGGTGTCAGCTCCCACTGACCGACTCGAGTCTGACTAAGTCATTCTCTGAGTCTGTCTGTCTAACTGACACGAACCCATCTCAGTATATTGAAATTCCCCCCTTTTTTATGATGTAGTCCTTCACATATTCAAATTACCATGTGCCTAATCACGTTTTGCTAACAAAAAAATTCCTAAATGAATTGTTTCATTTATAACCTATTTTGTTAATTGTTATTTTCAACTTTGTATTGTCCATTCTTTTAACTCACATTTTTAATATCCAGTTATTTCTAAAAGAATGAAAAATCGTTGTATTCCTAAATTGAATATCTCTATTATTTTTTATCTCCTGCTTACTGGGT
>NC_136483.1:4267193-4302193 GCF_053919585.1 Euprymna scolopes | reverse complement strand
AGTCTCTCAGGGGTCAATCCTGGGCCCAACTCTCTTCCTGATCTACATCAATGATCTCCCTAAACACATACTTAAATCATTTGTTGACATCTATGCTGAAGACACGACCATCTATGACAACACATCAAAGGCTGTAAATGACAAAGTTCTCTCTGATTCCCTCTCCTCTGATCTTGAACGCGTGGTTCAGTGGGGAGAAGAGATGGCTGGTTACTTTTAATGCATCTAAAACCAAACTCCTATCTTTACATCATCAACGCTCTGTTCCTCATCTAGCATCAATTGAAATGGATGGCTCTCGTCTTGGGGAGGCTTCATGTTTTGACAAGATCCTGGGTGTGACCTTTACTCCTGATCTGAAATGGAACACATATATCAAGTCTGTTGCCCGGGCTGTTGGGAAAATGGTAGGATCCTTCTACCTCTCCAGAAGATATCTCACTACTGATGCAATTCTCTATCTCTATAAAAGCCAAGTATGTCCAAAGATGTAGTACTGCTGCCACATCTGGGCTGGAGCTTCAACAAACAGCCTATCCTGCCTTGACAAAGTACAAAATAAACTTTCTGGCTTAGTGGGGGATGCTCTCTTCTCTTCCCTGCAATCTCTCTCCCACAGAAGAGACGTTGCGAGCCTGTCTTTGTTTTATCGTTATTTCCATGGCAAGTGCTCGTCCGAGCTCCAATCTCTGGTCCCCCCCCCCTCACTAATCCTTCATGATAAACACCCGTCTAGCTAAAACCACTGTCAGTAATTTCTCCCACTCTTTATCTGTGCCTAAATCAAAACGTAGATTCCATGAACAAAGCTTCTTTCTTAGAACTGCACGCCTGTGGAATTCTCTTCCGTTTGCCTGTTTCCCATCTGACTACAACTTGGACGTCTTCAAGTCCAACATAAACAAATTCCTGACTAATCGCCCTCTTAAGTAAGACACTTTATCAAATCTCCAATGCCAACTATTACTACGATATTATCCCATTGATTATTGTACAGAAAATAACCTTTATCCACAAGTGGCTTCCGGGCCTTGATAAGTGGTGACCCCGATGTAAAAAAAAAAAAAGAATTGTGAATTATTTTCGAAAATTCAGCCAATTTATTTCATATTTTCAAATGAAATGGATTTAAAAAATCCATTTCATTTCTTTTTTTTTTTCACTTGATTTCTATCAATTATTTTCTTACATCATTTCTTCATTATGCATAATTATATATATTTATAATCTAATATATTATTATCATGCAATACATATAAAATAGTGTGTAAAAAACTGTATTGTATATTATAAAACATGTATTATAAAAGGTATATAGCAACATGATTTTGCCATCGTATAAAATTACCTTCATCTTTTAGTTATTGTTTCATAGCGTTTCAGCCAACTATTCCTCTGGCCTTCGTCAGGTGGTTACCGTGATGAGATAGGAACTCTGAATCTCCTAAATGCATTCTCAACAATTACTGCCTTCCATAGTTGTTGTCATTTCACCATGTTTTGGCCAACTAAACCTCTGGCCGGCTTTCAGTAAGATTGAAACCGTTATCTTCAGACAATGTTCATCTGGAACCGTAGAGATTCCAGTGCGCCACAGGCCCTGAAGGGCAATCATGGTTGGAGTTTTTGATGCTATAAATCCACGTTTTTTTGTTATCTAATCTTCCATTGTTGGGTCTGTACTAAATGGTATATTATTATTTAATTAATTGGAATTCTTTTTGGTACGAATATTATTATTTATTCATTGCAGACTATTATCATCATTTTTTAGTTATTATTTCACGACACTTTGCCCAACTATTCCTCTAGTCTTCTGGTTACCATGACAGGATAGGAACTCCAAATCTCCTAACTCTATTCTCAACAATTACTGTGTTCCATAGTTGTTGTCATCTCACCAAAGATTATCTGATCTTCCATTGTTGGGTCCGTACTAAATAGTATATATATATATATATATATATATATATATATATATATACACCTTTACCTTTCACCAGACTATCCATTCATGTGTAATCACCTTTTTCTTCACCATATTCCCTCTGCTCCACTTTTTGTCATCAAGTAAGATCTTTGACTTACTTGTTGTTTCATCAAATACTTTTGTATGCAAAATCCTATCCCACATTTTGCTAATTCCTACCCTCTGATGAGAAGGAAAGTATTTCTTCAACTCCGCGGATTAAGGACTATCCACTTATCAAGTGTTTCCTTTTCAGATTAAATATGTTTTTAACTCTTTTTCAAAGTGTTTTTTTAACATGTTTCATTAACTGTTTACTCCTATATATATATATATATATATATACCAACCATTCAGTATGGACCCGACAATGGAAGATCAGATAACAACTAAATGTGGATTTATAAGACTAAAAAATCCAACCTTGATCACCCTTTGGGGACCGTGGCGCAGTGGATAGAGACATTGAACTTCTACAGTTCAAGGTGAGGATTGTCTGATGATAGCGGTTTCAATACTGCCCAAAGCCGGCCAGATGATTAGTTGGCCAAAACATGGTGAGACGACAACAACCAGGGACAATCAAGAAGACGCGCACGTGTGACCCTAATTCGTCGTAAATTTTCCAACCTATCCTCTCACTCTCTCTTTATCTGTCTCTTTCTTTCTCTCTCTCTCTTACAGTGTGCCACTTAAAATTAAAATTAAGTAAAAGTTGAAATGACAATAAAGACAGGTTTTCATACACATGAGTGAGTCATTCAGTTATTCAGTTAAAACAAGCATCCGTACATATTTGGAAAAAGTGCAGCTGAAAAATGTCTACGACTTATGAAATAATACTAATATATACTTCAAAAAATAATACTAATATATACTGACTTAAAAAAATAATACTAATATATACTGACTATAATATATACTCGAAACACAAAAATTAGGAACCCGTAACTTTTGGAAAATCTACAACAGAGTAGTAAATAATTGGCAGTCAATGATTCCCCACTATCAAACAATCATGAGGTTGCTTGCACGGCAACCGACAAGGCTAATCTTCTTGCCAGTCAGTTTGCCTCAAACTCCATGCTGGACCCGGCACACCACTCCCTCCGCGACTTTCCTTTGCATAAAAAAACGTCACACTAGACGATTTGAAAATCACCCCTTATCAGGTACATGGTATCATAAAAAACCTAGACACCTTAAAAGCATGTGGACCCGATCTCATCCTGGCTGTGCTATTAAGAAAAATGTTCCGCTGAGGTTGCTCCAGTTCTCTCCAAACTTTACAATAAATGTCTTAACGAATCTTGCTTTCCTGACTGCTGGAAAACTGCTTCTGTGGTACCAATTTTCAAGAATTCTGGTGAAAGAACTGACTCATTAAATGATCGCCATATTAGCCTCCTCCCGCTTTTCACCAAAATATTTGAGTCCTTAATTAATCAAGCCCTAGTCTAACACTTAACAGCTGCTAAACTCTTGACCAACAAACAATATGAATTTAGGCAAGCCCGTTCAACAGCAGATATCCTAACTGTAATCTCTGAACGTATATACTGTTCACTGGACAAAACAGCGGAGGGTAAAGCAATAGCCCTCGATATATCTAAGGCTTTTGACAAGCACGATGGTCTTCTAAGGAAAATTAGATCATACGGTATCACTGGAAGAATACTAAATATAATTAAACCCTTCTTAAGTAAGAGAAAAATCCAGTTTGTCCTCGACGGTTGTACATCTAAAAAATAGGATATAAATGCGGGAGTACTTCAGGGGTTTATCCTTAGACCTTTATTATTCTTGATATTCGTAAATGACCTCCCTGATAAAATTGTTTCTGAGATGGGTATATTTGCTGATGACACCACTCTCTAAAGCAAGTACAAGGGGAAAACAAATGAACACTTATCTAAGGAAATGGCAGAAATACTAGAGGATGACCTCCAATCTGTAGTGGAATGGGGACAAAAATGGATGGTCACATTCAATTTTGCCAATACTAAGCTTGTCTCCTTCAATTACTACAAGAAACCTTGTCTACCACCAATAGCAATGACCAAGAACACATTACCTGAAAGTACTTCCTTTAAACTCCTCGGCCTCTACAGGGAACATAAACTGGAATAGATACATTAAGAGTATTGCCAAGGCTGTGTGAAGAAGGTGGGCTCTCTCTATCATGCTAGAAAACTACTTATGCCTGAAAGTATCCTGTACCCTTATAAGGCCACCATTCGCTCATGTATGGAGTACTGTTGTCACATTTGGGCTGGTGTATCTGCTACTTGTCTCTCACTCCTTGACAGGGTTCAAAAGAGAGTCACCGACCTGATAGGTCCTGAACTGTCATCTAGACTTCAGCCTCTGTCCCATCGATGAGATGTTGCATCCCTCTGCCTGTTCTACATGTACTTTAATGGTGAATGCTCTGACGAACTACAAACATTTGTACCTCCTCGACGTGACTACCCCTGACAAACCCAACAAGCAACTGAGTCCCACCCCTTTACAGTAGTGATCCCCAGGTGTAAGAAAGCCTTTTTCTTCAATAGTTTCTTTTCCAGAACTGCAAGACTTTGGAACTCTCTTCCGGGATTCTGCTTTCCCAACTTTACTGATATGCAGAAGTTCAAGTGTAATGTGAACAGACATCTTGCTACTCATCTCCCTTCATAATGCCCCTGCAATTTATGTCCCTGATAGTAGCCCCATACTTCAAAGTGGCACTGTGCCTTGTTTGGGGTGAAAATTGAAAAAAAAAAAAAGAACTGCCAACTAAGTCAGAGTCTCTCCATATAGCACTTATTGTTTTTACCTTGAAGTGATATTTTTATTTTATATTGTTTTAAGCTTATTATACCAAGTGGCTTCATACCTTGTCTCACACGATTTATACACACTCACATATATATATATATATACATATATATATATATATATATATATATGTATATATATATATATATATATATATATATATATATATATATGCTTTTAATTTAACATAAAATGATGCTGTTTTCCGGGGGTATTCTAGCGTTTTAAGGCAGTTAGGTTTTTCTTTGCCATAGGAGATAAATTGTATACGCTTCTTTATTATTATTATTATTCATTTATATGTATATATGTGTGTGTGTGTGTGTGTGGCAGGGGATAACTTTTTAACCGATTACTTGCATGGCGGAGAATTTTTGTAGGAATTTTTGACACCCCTAACACGAAACTGCGAATACAATATAAAAATCTATGAATTTCTCTGTTAAAAGTGGGTTATTTATTTTCTTTATGGATTATACTTCCAAAATAAACTATTACAGTTGTTTTAAAAGTAATAGAAATTTTTTTTTTTTTTTTTTTTAAACAGTAATGAATTTTCCGAACTCAATATTTTTCAATTTTTAAACTTTAAAAATCTATCAAAATTTTTCTATTGATTCTATTTTTACGATATTTTCAGGGTCAATGTGAAATTTTATGTTCTTTCCAATAAATCGAATATAATATTTTAGACAAACGTTTTTTTTTTTTTAAATTTACGACCCCTCCCATCCCAATTTTTAAGTGTCTATTAAAAAGTAAATACTTAATTTAGTAACCCGAAAGTAAATAATTAATTTACTCACAAATTGAAGAGAAAAGGTCAATACATAATATATTCAAATTTAAAAATAAAAAACATAGTGTTCTTTTAGAATTTTACCTGTAAAGTTTGAAGTTTAAAACCTTTTTTTTAAACCACGTTATTTGTTTTTTCTTTTCTTTTTTTTAATGGAACCTTGGTCCTTGCTCCTTTAATTGAAAAAAAAATTAGGGCTTGAATTACATTTTTCGAGGAGTTATAAGCTTGGAAAGACAGGGGGTCGAATAATTCACGCCTCCCATTTTGTAAATGTCTAATAATAATTAATTTAGACCCCGATAAGTACATCATTATTTACTCAAAAATTGAAGTGAAAAGGTCAATACATAATATATTCAAATTTAAAACAAAAAAAAACATAGTGTTCTTGTAGAATTTTACCTGTGAAGTCCGAAGTTTAAAACCATTTTAAAAAAAAACACTTTTTTTTTTTTTTTTTTTAAATGAAATCTTAGTCCTTGCTCCTTTAATTGAAAAAAAAAAATTAGGGCTTGAATTGCATTTTTCGAGGAGTTATACGCTTGGAAAGATGGGGTGGAATTATTCGCTATTTTCACGAAATTTCTGACACTGCTTGGTCTGGTAAATATATTCAGTTAACAGTCTTAAAAAGTTACAAATAAGAGGCAGTTACGTTAAATTTATATAGGAAATTAAACCCTAAAACAATTTATTTTTCTTCTTTCCGCCAAGTTTTTAGGTGTAAATCACCTAAAAAAAGTAGAATCTAATTTTTGATGAACTTACTTAAATACGGGCGAAAGAGTTCCAATTAATAAATATAAAAATAGTAACTTCAAATAATCTATTAAAGCTGACGTTACTTAAAATATTTTTTTATAAAAATAATTATATATGACATAGAAATAGTAAATATAAAATTTTATAAATAATAAGGAAAGATAAAAATTATTTTCTCCGTTACATCCTCCATTTCCGGCCCGGTCTAGCAGTAAGGCATGCCGGGAAGGAATTCATCGACTTCCTTTCTTTCTCAGCCACCATTTTGAGCTGACGTGATTGTTGGTCTGTCTGACCAATTTATTCAACTAGTGTCGTTTAACAGACACAAACTATAAAAATAATTATTCAAGTAAGTGTGTAAAAGCACTCGGAATCCAAAATGACAAACACCAAGGGATATCGTCGTGGTACGCGACATATGTTCGCCCGTTCCTTCCGTCGGCATGGGACCATTCCTCTCTCTACATACATGAAAGTGTACAAACGCGGCCAAATTGTTGATGTAAAAGGCAATGGCGCTATTCAGAAGGGAATGCCGCATAAATCCTACCACGGGCGGACTGGTCGGATTTACAACGTGAGTCAGCATGCGGTCGGGGTGATCGTCAACAAACGCGTGAAACACCGAATCATCCCCAAACGAATCAATTTGAGAATCGAACACGTGAAACCATCAAAGTGTCAGGAGGATTTCTTCAAGAGAATCTCTGAATGCCAAAAGTTGAAGGCTCAAGCCAAGGCAAAAGGTATCCGTATCTCTTTGAAGAGGAAACCTGAGGGACCCAGGAAGAAGCACTTCGTCAACATCACGAAGAATAAGCCCATCGTGTTGGAACCAATCCCTTACGAATTTGTCGCATAAAAAAATATTTTTTTCTTGACGTTAATTAAGGTGACTATAAACACTATAAAAACTGCTTTATTTTTGTTTACACATGAACAAAAAAACCAAACAAAACAAAACACGGGACAATTTTGTTTTTAAAAACAGTTTTATATATATAAAAAAAGAAACCTGATTACGATCTAACTCGAACCTGAGATCTCGACATTATTGTCTGTAATAAATCACCTTTTTTAACGTACAAAGAATTGTTTCTGGTTTGTATGTTATTTCTGTTAAATATTTAATATTTGTTTTATCTTTTTTATATCGTCTTCAAAATCAAGTAATTGTGCACAAATACGAACCGCGTGGTTTTAGAAATATGGGAGATTTAAAGAAATATTCTCTTTCACCTAACAATTGAAAAGGAAGTAAATAAAAATAGCGTGAAAATTTAATTTAACTTCAATCTTTAAAAAAAAAAGGGGGGGGGGCAAGGTATGTATTTTATACCAAAAATTAAAAAAAAACTAGAAAATTGAACCACGTGGATCCCGATGAAGAGTTTCCTCCCCTTTGTTTGAATCTTATGTTTTTTTTTTGTTTTTCGCAGCGAAAAGTTTGTTGCCGCTTCTATATTTCTATATTATAACGAAAAATATTTGTTATGGAACAAATGGTATCTACGTAATTGTCAGATCTCAAATAGTAGCATATCCGCAAAAAGTAAAAAAAAAAAATAATGAAAAATTTGAAATCATTGTATAAAAATTTAGCAAGGGAGATAATTAAGTTTCTACGTCACGTGAACGTAATTCAAAATTTAGATAAAACTTGGCGCTTTTTTACAATTTCGCACAGTACAGAGGGAGACAAATTTTTACTTGCCCCAGCGTATTGTAAACACCCCAACCTCATGTTAAGAACGGCTTTCGTAATAAACACCCCACCTCGAAAGGCGTTCTTAACATGGGGTGGTTATAGGTGTTTATACTGCGCTGGGGCAAGTCCCAATCCCAACTAGTTTACTAAGATTCATTTTTTTTTTTTTTTTTTTTCCGGCTCTTATGGCAACGGATCATTAAATCTAAGGGAGATAACCAGCGTAGACATAGCTAAAATAAGCATATTTTGCAAGATATAATGGGTTTGTATTACTGTACATATATATTCGAAAATGTTGTCCAGAAACAAATATATAACAAATGTTATCAAAGGCAAGTGAAATTACTTTTGTAAGTGAATGTTTTCGGTGTTTTTATTTGGTAAAACCAGCATAGACAGCTAAAATAAGCATATTTTGCAAGATATAATTTGGGAAGCTGAATCAGAACAATGGGGGTTGGTATTCGAAAAAGTTGTCAAAAACAGATGTTATCAAAGGCAAAATGGTACTTTTCTACCTAACTGGATATTTTTTAGTGTTTATTTAATGTAACATGTTTATTAAGCTCGAAAAACTGTTTATCGAAGTATTGGAAAAAACAAAACGGCGCCTGAGTCTGACACGGTAAGTTTGGGAAAAGGAGTTAAAAAAAAAACTAGACAAAATACGGTTAAAAACTCGCTCAATGTTATCGTGACATAGGCCGACATATTCGGGGGGGGGGGTAACAGTATTTTGCATATTTTTTTTATTTTTAACTTTCCAGTACACCGGTAAACACTTTTTCGAGCTGAATAAACATTTCACATTAAATAAAAGGTAAATATCCAGATACGCTACTACAAAACGCCGACCACTCTAATTTGTTTTTTTATAGGTAATTGAGGTCGCTGACAACGAATCTGATAGTCAAACTTGGGGCAAATTTACCGTTTGCATAGTATTAACCCCTGAACCCACGAACTACTGTCCACCATTTTGCAGCTTCCGTTTATGCTACGCGCATGCACGCTGTAGCATAAACGACGGCTTCACCAAGCAAACTACGTTGGGGGTGAGGGGATTTTTTTTTTCCAGGACATAGAATTTTCTAATTTTCAAAAATACATTATAGCACTTTTTGGGTGGAAAATTTAAAATTAGCTGAAAAAGAAATAAAACAAGAAAAGGAAAGCACTCCAAGTTGGAGTAGGAGCGGGGGGGTTAATTTATCTGTTTTTTTTTTTTTTTTTTTTTTTTTTTTTACCTGGAACATAGAATTTTCAAAATTTCAAAAAGTAACGCACCGACATACCAATTAGAACACCATTTAACATTTTCCGAAGATTTTACTGTGTACATTGGGGGCATGAGCGGGGGGGGGGGATGTGATGTTGGGGCGCGCGCGCCCCAACATCACATCCCCCCCCCCCGCTCATGCCCCCAATGTACACAGTAAAATCTTCGGAAAATGTTAAATGGTGTTCTAATTGGTATGTCGGTGCGTTGAAAAATGTTTAACTAAACTGCAAAAGCACCTATTAATTGAATCCCCCTCCCGCAAAAAAGAATAAAAAACAAAGATGTTTGGTGCTTATGTTTTTGTAAACCACATTAAAAACTACGCGAGACAAAAAAAAAAAAAAGTCCAATTTGTTGTACTTTTCTTTAACTGTAAGTCATTAAAAAAAATGTCAGTCCGTAAGTTTTTGGTACGCCATGTGAGAAGGCAGTTTTCTAGGTGAAGCAAGCCGTCATTCATGCTGCAGCGCACGCGCGTAGCGTAAACGGAAGCTGCAAAATGGTGGAAAGTTATTCGTGGGTTCGGGGGTTAATACCATGCAAACGGTAAATTTGCCCCAAGTTTGACTATCAAATTCGTTGTCAGCGACCTCAATTACCTATAAAAAAGCAAATTAGAGTGGTCGGTGTTCTGTAGTAGCGTATCTGGATATTTACCAAAAAATGTAACGGAACATTTTGAAATAATGGAATTTAATCGTTTTAATCTTTTAAAAATTAATGTTTACGAAGTTTCTTTTTCTTGGCAATTCATAGGTACGGGCAAAATGAATGCCGATGCTCAAAATGTAAATATTTTGAACCTTCCCTTTACTTAAAAAATTCAAAAATTAGGGAATTATTGAATTTTAATGAAATTTTAAGCATTTATCCAATAATGATCACGGAATATAATGAACTAATTTTTATTTAAATCTTAATGGAAATGTATTTTGTTTAAACAAAAAATACCTTTATAGTTTCCAGTAGTAAATAAACGCAAGAATTTTTGCTTTTTTTATATAAATAAAACATCGTAATTTGTAACAAAAAAAAAAAAAAAAAAAAAAAAAATTTTCTTACAGGAACATTACGAAAAAAGCCCTAAAGTCCTAATAATGAATTTGATATAACTCGAAGAAAAATGAATTTCTCGAAATACCGATATTACCATTGAATTAAGCATCGTTTATTTAATATTTTCACACAATTTAATAGCAAGAATACCTATTTACTATGTCTCCCCACGGGACAGAGTTAGACACCAGGGTCGTTTTTTAACGTGGAGAAAAGGTACAAAAATAAAAATTGTCTCAGTCGTGAAGGAATACTTCTCCACCGAAAGAGAACAAGAAATAGAAGTGCAGCATCTGAAGAACAGATACTACACTTTGATCTTGACCAAAAGGCCAAGTTTGTCCATTTTTTTTTTTTAAATTACAGATTTCGCATAATTTATATATGCAAGATTTATAGTTTCCTAATTATTTCTGCAAAATTTCAATGCGATTTCCGTCTTCAGCATAGAAAATTTATAAAAGTCGTCATTTAAAAGAAAATTGTGGAGGTGGAGGTGGACCTAATCTAAAAAAAAAAAAAAAAAAAAAAAATACCGATTCATTTTCTCCAGTAATACCCATTTTTTTTTTTTAAGTTTAAATTTTTAAACTTAATTTTTTGAGTATTAAGTTTTATATAAACATGGCTCTTGTCAGCTATTTAATCTCCAGATTAAAAACGATTTATAAATATTATTGCACAAATGTTATTTTGTAGCCCCCCCCCCACACACACACACACACATTTTGTTAGTCTCTTTTTACCGAACAAAAGTATGGAAGCCGAATATGAACATTCAGTAAAACCGTATTTCATATTAATTAATCATTAAACTGTAAATCTTAAAACCTAACAAAATTATAACAAAGGTTTTTAAAAAATCATTAAATCGCTTCTGCTTTTCCATAGTTCGTATAGTTAACACAAGTCTAACGTCACGGAGTCATGCCTATTTTTTTCACATTGTTTTGGAGATACCTAAATATCGCATTTTAAACTGTCGCCGGCAAGAATGGTTTTAACGACAGGTGCGTGAAATAAAATGCATTTCCAATTTCGGCAATAAAGTATATAAGTACCCGATTTTCTAATTTAATATTTAGAATTATTGTTATGAAAATTACCAAATTCGAACAGATACGCTTGAAAAAACAGCTGAAGTTACATCGGCCGAAACGTGAAAAAAATGTTTTATGAAAAACATTCCTGTTTTCATTAAATCGAAACCTTTCCAATTAAACAATTATGGGTGTATCTTCTTTCACTTTATTTACTTTTTTTCATAGTTCTTTCCGGAAGTTTATCTAGTTTAATTTTTTTGTTATTTCTAACTTCGACCATAGTTTAAAATACTGATTTCCCCCTTGCATTTTAACGGCAAGTGTGTGGAATGGCGTCTCCAGTTTCGGCGATAAAGTGTAGAAGTACCCCAAATGTCTTTGGTTGTACTCCAGCGCACAATTAATCATTAATTATTGCTCTTAGATTGATAGTCGTTCTAATAAGGGGTCGAGTTTTTGTATTAAAAAACTGCACACACGTAAGCATACCAAAGTTTTTCTGTTAATTTAAAAATTATAAATGTCGGCTGACGAAAGCTAACCATAAATATGTATCTAAAATAATCGGAAAATGGCAAATTGAAAGCAAAATTACAAGTTTGTTTTACTATATACATAGATTCAAAAAAGCTGTCCAAAAACAAATGTTATCAAAGGCAAGATAAGTTACTTTTCTACCTAACTGGATATATTTTTAGTGTTTTTTTATTTAATGTAACATTTATTCAGCTCGAAAAACAGTGTTTATCGATGTATTGGAAAATTAAAAATGGCGCCCGACTCTCTCTTTGATACTGTAAGTTTAGCAAAAGGAGTTAAAAAATACTGTTAAAAACCCACCGAATATGTCACAGTAACATATTGAGCGAGTTTCTAACAGTCTAGTTTTTTATTTTTTAACTCCTTTTCTGAAACTTACCATGTCAAAGAGAATAAGGTGTCATCTTTAACTTTCCAATACATCGGTAAACACTGTTTTTCGAGCTGAATAAATGTTACATTAAATAAAAATGCTGAAAACCTCCAGTTAGGTAGAAAAGTAACTTATCTTGCCTTTGATAAAAGTTTTTGTTATATAAATTTTTTTGTGACCACTTTTTTCGAATCTGTGTATAAATTATACTGTATAATACAAACCCAGACTAAATTTGCGTAATTTGACTTAAAACTTCCAATTTGTCCATGTTAATCCCCTTTTCATCTAAAGCTTCCCCCACCCGCATCCTCATGTGAGTAAGATGGGGATCGTATCGATCATTCTTAAATTTCATTTTCCTCTATAAAAAATTCTTAATCAAGTGAATTTTTTGTAGGGAAACTTAATTCTATTTATTTAAAATACAAGTTTTTGTGCACTTACACTATTGGGACAAGATTTCGGAAATCGTAATATTGAATTTCACATCAAAACAATCGGTTCTTTTAACACATATTAGAGGAGAGGCTGATATGATGCACAAGTTCTTAACACAGAGGAAGGGAGATACATAATCTTCGAAGGGTTGCGCAATGTTAAAGATGATAAACACAATTACCTTTCGTTTGTGATGAAAGATGACACAAGACAACATTTACAACATAATGATGACTTCTTTATTCATCTGATCTGCCGATCGATGACGTCATGAATTCAAATTTAGATTTACATAGTCTAAATGTTCCCCCTTCGCTTCCAAGAGACCAAACTGACTGACTCAACTTTCAGACTCTCAACTCTCTGACTGACTAAAATCCGAACCCATAATATGGAGAAATGTCCTTTCTCTATGACGTCAGAAGTGTGTTTTTCAAATGTGACTAATTTCACGTGGCTTTACATATGTTTGTCCAACACACTTTTGAAAACAAAATAATCCTTAATTCTAAACTAACCTATTTTAAACAATATGATTTAATTTGCAGTGTTCATCCTGTACTGACATATTTAATATTCAGATTTCTAAAAGAATTAACAATAGACTTAATTTCTAACATTCCATTTCTTAACTTTAAATACAGGGTTCGATTCTAGGCTTATCCTAATCTCATTTTTACTTATCTAATATTCTTTTTATTTACATGGAAAGGGGACAGCCCTTCCCTAGACCACTACCTGTGCTCAAAGGCAGCATGCATACCGCATAGGTCCAGTTCAAACAGACAGAAGTATATAGAAGCTAAAAGTAATTGTGAGAGAGAAATAGCAACAGCTAAGACAGAATACACTGAAACCACCAGATAATGCATCGAAGCACAAAAATTAGGAACTCGTGATTTTTGGAAAATCTACGACAGTGTAGTAAATAATGGGCAGTCAACTATTCCCCCAATATCAATCATGATGTTGTTTGCATGGCAACCAAGAAGGCTAACCTGCTTTCCAAGTCGGTTTGCCTCAAACTCCACATTTGACCCGGTACACCACTTTCTCCCTGACTTTCCTTTGCAGAAAGACGCCACACTAGATGATTTGAGAATCATCCCTTCTCAGGTACATAGTATCATTAAAAATCTAGACACCTCAAAAGCATGTGGACCCGATCTCATCCCGGCTGTGCTATTAAAAAAATGCTCCACTGAGGTTGCTCCAGTTCTCTCCAAACTTTTCAACAAATGCTTTAACGAATCTTGCTTTCCTGACTGCTGGAAAACTGCTTCTGTGGTACCAGTTTTCAAGAAATCTGGCGAAAGAACTGATTCATTGAATTATCACCCCATTAGCCTTCTCCCGCTTTTCACCAAAATATTTGAGTCCTTAGTTAATCAAGCTCTAGTCCATCACCTTACAGCTGCTACACTCCTGACTGACAATCAATATGGATTTAGACAAGCCTGTTCCACATCAAATATCCTAACTGTAATCTCTGAATGTATATACTGTTCACTGGACAAAACAGTAGAGGGGTAGCCCTCGATATATCTAAGGCTTTTGACAGAGTATGGCATGATGGTCTTCTAAGGAAAATTAGATCATATGGTATCACTGGAAGAATACATAATGTAATTAAATCCTTCTTAAGAGAAAAATCCAGGTTGTCCTCAACGGTACATCTAAACAATGATATAAATGTGGGAGTACCTCATGGGTCTATCCTTAGACCTTTATTATTCTTGATATTTATAAATGACCTCCCTGATAAAATTGTTTCTGAGATGGGTATATTTGCTGATGACACCACTCTCTAAAGTAGGTATGAGGCGAAAACAAATGAACACTTATCTAAGGAAATGGCAGAAACACTAGAGGATGACCTCCAATCTGTAGTGGAATGGTGAACAAAAATGGATAGTCACATTTAATGCTGCCAAGATTAAACTTGTTTCCTTCAATAATTACCAGAAATCCTCTCTACCACCAATAGCAATGGCCAAAGGTACATTACCTGAAAGTAATTCCTTTATACTCCTCAGCAGCTAAATCCCACCCCTTCACAGTAGAGATCCCTAGTGTAAGAAAGCTTTCTACTCCAATAGTTTCTTCTCCAGAACTGCTAGACTTTGGAACTCCCTTCTGGGATTCTGCTTTCCCAACTGTACTGATATAGCAGTGTCAGAAATTTCGTGAAAATAGTGAATAATTCCACCCCATCTTTCCAAGCTTATAACTCCTCGAAAAATGTAATTCAAGCCCTAATGTTTTTTTCAATTAAAGGAGCAAGGACCAAGGTTTTATTAAAAAAAAAAAACAATGTTTTTTTTTTTTAATAAAAAAAGGTTTTAAACTTCGGACTTTACAGGTAAATTTCTAAAAAAAAGCGATTTTTTTTTTTTTTGTTTTAAATTTGAATATATTATTTATTGACCTTTTCTCTTCAATTTGTGATATATAAAACTCCCCGATATAATTAATTATTTACTTTTTAATAGACATTTCAAAATGAGAGGCGTGAATTATTCGACCCCCTGTCTTTTCAAGCTTATAACTCCTCGAAAAATGTAATTCAAGCCCTAATTATTTTTTCAATTAAAGGAGCAAGGACCAAGGTTTCATTAAAAAAAACAAAAAAGACAAAAAAAAAAAACAATGTGTTCTTATAAAATAAGGTTTTAAACTTCGGACTTTACAGGTAAATTTCTAAAAAAGCGATTTTTTTTTTTTTTGTTTTAAATTTGAATATATTATTTATTGACCCTTTCCCTTCAATTTGTGCGACATAAATTAATTATTTACTTTTTAATAGACATTTCAAAATGGGTGACACTTGGGGGGGGGGGGACGTGAATTTAAAAAAAAACGTTTGTCTAAAATATTATATTCGGTTTATTGGAAAGAACATAAAATTTCACATTGACCCTGAAAATATCGTAAAAATAGAATCGATAGAAAAATTTTGATAGATTTTTAAAGTTTAAAAATTGAAAAATATTGAGTTCGGAAAATTCATTACTGTTTTTAAAAAAAAAAAAAATATTTCTATTACTTTTAAAACAACTGTAATAGTTTATTTTGGAAGTATAATCCATAAAGAAAATAAATAACCCACTTTTAACAGAGAAATTACGAGATTTTTATATTGTATTCGCAGTTTCGTGTTAGGGGTGTCAAAAATTCCTACAAAAATTCTGATACTGCTAGTACTGATATGCAGAAGTTCAAGTGTAATGTGAACAAACATCTTTCTACTCCTCTCTCTTCATAAAACCCCTGCAACTTATGTCCTCCCGATAGTAACCCCTACTTTAAAGTGGCACTTTGCCTTGTTTGGGGTGAAAATTAAAAAAAAAAAAAAAAAACTTTTTAGAGAATCGTTTCTGTTTTCGGCACTTCTTCATGACAATGGCATTAGTTGACTGAGACGAGTTATTGATCCCTGTTCTTTGAATGAGAAATGCCCTCTACCGGCCGTTCTGTGAACCTCAAATATGAACAAGTGTCTCCGAGAACGCAAAAATATATAATAACGAAATAAATAACAGAAAAATATAGGAAAAGCGAAACATTTATTGCATAAAAAAAATATTTTTAATGTTTTAATATTTCTTTTTAAATGAGTGATTTATAATTGAAAATAAAATAAATTTTAGAAACATGAAACATTTATAGATTGTTTTTAGAATTATTTGGGTTTTTAGTCACGTGCAAGCAACTCTATAAGTTACTCCGTCAGTCAGTTGGTCTGATCACCCACTTTAAAATCAGTCAGTCTCAAAGTCATTCTCCAGATCATTAAAGTTGTTTTTGAAGGATTCCAGTTATTTTTTAAGCATTTAAGTCATTCTTAAGGTCTTTCAATTCATCCTTAAGTTCATTAAAGTCATTCTAAGTCATTTACTTTTTATTTATTTAAGTCATTTCAGCCCATTTTTCGGTCATTTTAGTTTATCTTTAAGAATTTCATTCACGCATTCATTCATTACATGAGAGCACGTGACTAATGGCTATCGGCCTTGTTTCCTGTACAATTGTATGAAATGTAACAACATATAATTATTTTTGTTTGTTTTCTTTTTCACAAAAAGATTGTATAAAAATATAATTTTAGCAAAGTATAATCTTAAAAGCATGAAACATTTATAGAGGTTTAAGAATATTTTTTTACACAAAAATAGGCAAAATATAATTTTTTAATATAGAAGTTTTTATCTATTTATAAAAATTTATAGAAATTAAAAAATTTAATGAGTGATACGGTTTATCGATCCCTGTTTAACTGATACACGCTCTCTATCGGCCGTTCTTGAAACTAAATTACACACATTCGCCTCATGGCACTGCATGCAGAAGTGCCCTGTTTTCATATGATTTACAATGATAAAAGCAACGAACAAGCGATATTTGCATTAGATGAAAACATTTAAAAATAAAGCTGCAACAACTTTTTTTTTAATTAAAAAGTAAATGTTATGGTAAAGTGTTTTTAAAAAATAGTTTATGAAAATCGATGAGGTAAATTTTTTATTAAAGAAAATAGAATTTTAAGAACACTATCGTTTATGTCTATGTAAGTCACAGAGGAGGTAATTTCCTCCCGATAATTCTTGGAAAACTCAGAAAATTATTTTGGAATTTTTCAAATGGATCTGAGGAAATATAATTAATGCGATATTATTTGTGCTCAAATAAAATCTGTATTTTTGATTTCCTGCTGTACCCAGTTGATATATAAAAAAAACAACAATTAATTGTCAATTCGCCAGTTGTAAAAACTTGTATATATATTATTTTGACGTTATTTAATTTTTAGGCGAACAGTTATTTTTATATTAAACAATTATGAAAATATCTTAACTACAAAACAGACTCAGAAACACTGTATATATGTTATGTTTATTTTATTTGTTTTGCAGTAAGCACATAAAAAATTTAGAATTAATTCCCTTATGGTTGCGTTTCATTTTCTGAAAACATGTTGAAAATTTAATTCTGACCAGAGTTGGGCTAGATGGTCCGAGATGAGGTTGGTATAAAGGTTGCAAAGTGATCGTTATTTCGCGACCCCAACTCGGGAGTCAGTTAACTGCTAGTTGAAGAAATATGATCCATTGACTCTCTGGTGAGATGTTGGCCTAGCTTCGAAGGGAAGCAATGACGCCGCATCCCACAGAGGCCCCCGTCCACAACATACCTCATACTACGCTCAGACTTGGAAAGGTGCATGTACATCAGCAATCAACTAGTAACAGATAAAGTGCATACACCGGGGTACTGCTAGCAACCTACCTTGTCATGTAAAACGAATAGACATATCATAAGAAAACTACTCGGCAGACAGGAAACACCACAGAACATGGACAACGTTGGCACCCCTCAGAACTCTATCGACTGAAGTGGCGTGCACCAAAGATCTACTCCCCTGGCCTAAGGCATGTTCAATATATATCCAAGGGCCAGCGCCTCCTACCACTCCTTCCAGTAACAACGTAAAATGGCAGAGTCAAAAACACCTCGAGTAAAATTGACCTTCTCAGATCTCCACACCCTTCTTGACATTTGTACTTCGCTTATTTTTTCCACAGACAAAATGGCGACAAATTTTCCCCTGTAACACAAAGTTGTTTCTTAATAATTCAGGTAATTTCAACTGCATAATTTGGAAGCTACCATTGTAAGTTATTAGAATTGACAACAAAAATCAGTTGAAACCATTGTTTTTTATCTGAAAACTACATGTATTGACTACAAAACTTTGTCCCAATAGTGTAAAAGCACCTAATTTTTAAAATCTTTTTTGCAATATTTTCAGGGTTTTTTTATGCCTTGATTAAACTAAACAAGCACGGACGAATTTTTAGCTATGGATGACCAACACTATAAATCATCTCGCGTTTTATTCAAACTGTTTTTATTTCACGTTTTATAACAAAATTATAATTTTTATAATTAATAGGTAAATTTTTACATTAGGTCCACCTCCACAATTTTCTTTAAAATGGCGACTTTTCGACTACGCTGAATAAGAAAATCGCATTTAAATTTTGCAGAGACAAGTAGTTTAAGATGTAAAGACCTGTATTAAGCACTGTAATTCACTGGCCTCCATGTTTGTACGCACATGCGATAAACAAATCTACTTCTCTTTTTTTTAAATAGTATTTGATGGTGGGTATGCTGACAACGAATATCAGTTAAATTTGGGGTGTTTATTTTGAAAGCCGTATTTAGCATGGGAGATCAGTGGGTGTTTATTCCGAAAGCCGTTCTTAATATGAAATTACTCAAGCAAGTGAAAAAGTTGTAATTGTTTTGTTTTACACGCATGCATATTACTGATTTCTCGGTTATGAAAAAAGTGGATTTGTTTCTGCTAGGTGGCAGTGCCAGTTGAAAAGTATATTTGTTTATCACACGTGCATATACAAACATGGCGGCCAGTGAATTACAGTGCACTGGCTTCCATGTCATCTCGAAAACTACTTGTCTCCATAAAATTTAAATGAGATTTTCTTATTCAGCATAATCGAAAACCAAAAAGTCACAATTTTAACAAAAATTGTGGAGTGAACCTAATGTAAAAAATACCTAATAAAAAATGCTTACGAACTGTTTTATTTTTTCTTTCTTTAACGAGATTGTAAAAAAATATTAACTTTTTTAATATATTTACGAACTGTTTTTTTTCCCATCCGCCAAATGAGATTTTTAAGTCGTCTGCAAGAATTCCTCTAATGATGACAAATCAGACAATTATTTTGGAAATATTCTTTATTAAATACGTTTTTTTTTTTAACAAAACCAAAATCATTTCATCTTTGTTTTTGTTTTGAATTTAAGCCCTTGGCAATTCTTGCATTTCAAAGTAAATAAACGTTTAAAAATAAGTTAAAAAAGGGTTTGTTTTACAATCCAGAGATTCGAAAAAGTGGTCAAATATCCAAATGCATAATAAATAAATATTATCAAAGGCAAAAAAGCTTTAATGGTTTTTTGTTCACAATCAACATAAAAAAAAAAACCCTGACCTGATGAAGAGAAATGGATCCTGATTCAACAATGCAAAAATACTATAAATCAGTTGTAGAAAACAGCAATTCTTCCCTCTTTGTCAGAAACATCGTTAATGGAATGTGAGGACTCAAGAACAAAATATGGGAAGAATGAGCTACGAGGCTGATGAAAGTAAACGTAAGATTCACTTTCTATTCTCCATTTTTCTCGTTTAAACATGAGGGGTGACCTGTTAGTGGATACAACAATATGTGTTCAATCTTGTTGACGAATGGTGAGTTAAGTCCAAATCTGATGTGTCTTGTATAGTTTCGTACTTTTCTGAATAGAAGAGATTAATGACGTCATTGAAACATTATTTCGTAAAGTTATTTAGAAAATATTGAACACTTAATTGTTAGAATATTTCTTGAATGATAAGTACTTTTTAGTTGAGATGAGTTATCTCCCTTGATATGATAGTTTGCCACTTTGAAGTAAAAAAAGTTCCTGTGTCTCAATAAAAACATTGTTGTAGAAGAGCTTAAATATAATTATAGAAAGAAACGTGAACCGTTAGATCACATGTTGTAAGTTGGTCTTTTCAAGGTTTAAGAACCAATCTTCAGTGTGGGCAATACTCAAAATATAATTTCAAATTACTTAGGACTTCTAGCCAGTCATGGCTGATGGAACAAACCTGACAAGCAGCAAAATTCCACCCTTACACTTTAGAGGTGCTGTAAAGCTTTTTACTCAAACAGCCTTTTCCCTTGAACTGCTGTGCTTTGGAATTCCCTCCCAGACTCCTGCTTCCCTGACTGTCCTGACATGCAGAAATTCAAGTGTAATGTAAATAGACATCTTGCTGTCCAACTCCATAAATAATATCCCTGCAAATCTGGTCCCAAATAGTAACCCCTCATGACTAAGTGGCTCTGTGAGAAAAACAGTAAACAAAATAAAAGAAAATAAAAATTTGAAATTCTGTGCAGATTCCCTGAGTTTGACAAGATGCACCTGAAGAAGATTAAAGTTTACATTAAGCGACGCATGAAAATAACCTGCAAGATGAGAGCAGTAGTCCAAAGAACCCAAATAATAAATCCTCATCTAAAAAATTAGTGTTTTTTTTTTTTGCAAAACAATTAAAATGCATTTTTTTAAGCACCAAGCAAACATGCAAATGAGGGTGGAAGGCATTAACGAATTGGAAATTTTTGATCACGATTGCTTGCAGTGCATCCTCCATGTCCGATGGCAACACTTCCTCCCTTATATCAATGCAATATGTTTCTACTGCGGAACTCCCTCCAACAGTTATCATCATAAGATCTTTATGCTGATTGGGTAGTGTCGTTCGTTGTCCGTTGTTACCCAAGAGGGGTCATCTATGAAGCAATTACCCCAGCTTCCCTACAACATTCGAAAAAGTGATGTCATCAACAAAGGTAACTAATTTGGTGTCTACATGATTTGCCATTAAAACAGCAAGTGGCTAGCAATCACCCAAACATTAACTTCAAATCATCAGATTCGTATGACTGTAAGATAATGATAATGCTGGACCTATTCGATTTAAGACTCGATTTTGGTCTTTGTCTAAAAGTGAAACACTCGGGGCAGAAGCACTAGCCCAGATATGGCTACAATGCATTCCATCTCTAGGGGATCTTATCATTAACTAGAATCATCTCAGTCACCACAATACCACATTTACTCTAGGATCCATCATACTTAAGAAAATCCAAAATAATGGGAAATTTCTATTGTTCATAAATACATAAACATACACACACACACACATACACACACACACACATATATATAACAAATAAATAAAAGACTATATTCCAAATTTCAAAAAAATTTGAACATGGAGAAAGAAAAAATGAAAGGTAATTGCAACTTCTCTCCTAATTTTCGGATTTTGTGATCATGTCTATAGGCATTTATGCTTTAGCTAGACTGGTGTTTTTCGTTGCATGAGGGAGGAAGTGTTGCCATATGCATCGGTAGGTGATTTTTTTTTTCTGATGAGTTAAAGGCAAAATAAATGCATTGATTGATATAATAATTACATGAATGATTTTGCGCTACGAAACAGGTGCTGTCAAGAATCGTGCACGTCAACATGCTTCAAGGAATAAATTGTAAGATGGACAACACCTTGAAATTTGGAATGTAGCCTTTTTCATTTATTTGTCTTATGTCATTCACAGCACAGAGCCGCCGTGGAACAGGGAGAGATGAATGGTGTTTCTTGCGATCATGGCTGTGGCCAGAATGGTAATATGGAGTTCAAGAGTGCAAGAGAATCCCATTCTTCAAGCACCAGCTTTTTTTTTTTACACAGTGGTCACCACTTATCCAGGCCCGGAAGCCACTCAGGGATAAGGGTTATTGCAAGTACAGTACATTAGTGTGGAGATTTAATGAAGTGTTTACTTAAGGGGGGGTGGTTCATCAGTAATTTGTTTACATTGGACTTGAAGACATCCAGGTTGTAGTCAGGTGGGAAACACGCAAACGGAAGAGAGTTCCACAGGCGTGCATTTCTAAGAAAGAAGCTTTTTTTCGTGGAATCTACATTTTGATTTTGGCACAGATAAAGAATGGGGAAAATTTTTGACAGTGGATTCAGCTAGATGAGTGTTTTTCGTGAAAGATTGGCGAGGGGGGTACCAGAGATTGGAGTTCAGACGAACACCTGCCATGGAAATAATGATAAAACAAACACAGGATCGCAATGTTTCTTCTGTGGGAAAGAGGTTGCAGGGAAGAGAAAAGGGCATCCCCCACTAAGCTATGAAGTCTATTTTGTACTCTGTCAAGGCAGGATAGGCTGTTTTTAGCAGCTCCTTCCCAGATATGGCAGCAGTATTCCATCCTTGGACGTACTTGGCTTTTATATAGATAGAGAATTGCATCAGTAGTGAGATATCTTCTGGAGCGGTAGAAGGATCCTACCATTTTTCCAGTGACCTTGGCAACAGACTTGATGCACGTGTTCCATTTCAGATCAGGAGTAAAGGACAAACCCAGAAGCTTGTCAAAACATAGGGCTTCTCCTAGGCGAGAGCCATCCATTTCAATTGATGCTAGATGGGGATCAGAGCGTTGATGATGTAAAGATAGGAGTTTGGTTTTAGATGCATGAAAAGTAACCAGCCACAGCTTCCCCCACTGAACCACTTGTTCAAGATCAGAGGAGAGAGAATCAGAGAGAACTTTATCATTTACAGCCTTTGATGTGTTGCCATAGATGGTCGTGTCATCAGCATAGATGTCAACGAATGATTTAAGTATGTGTTTAGGGAGATCATTGATGTAGATCAGGAAGAGAGTTGGGCCCAGGATTGATCCCTGAGGGACTCCAGCATTAATACTGCAGGCCTCTGATTTTTGTCCATCAACCACTATTATGAGCCTATCAGAGAGAAATGATTTAATGATAGAGAAAATATTTCCAGTTATACCGTAGCTGGAAATCTTGTGAAGTAGGCCCTTATGCCATACCATATTGAAGGCCTTTGATATGTCAAAAGCAATTGCCCTAGAAAGGAAGCCTTTGTCAAGAGATTCACTAATCCTGTGAGATATAACCGTTAGCACATCTGCGGTAGATCTTGCAGAACGGAAACCATATTGTGTGTCACTAAGAAGGTTATTCCTGCTGAGGTGGTTGACTATTTCTCTATTTAATATGAATTCCAGCAACTTACTCATAACCCACAGGAGACTTATTGGTCTGTACTGAGAGGGAGATGACTTATTACCTGAATTCTTAAATACAGGGTATACTGATGAGGTTTCCCAGGGAGTCGGAAAGCACTTCACCTTAGGGCAACGCTTAAAGAGTTTCGTAAATATGGGAGCAAGTTCTGGTTGAAGCTTTTTTAACACTATAATTGGGATGCCATCAGGGCCAGTTGCTTTACTGGAATCAAGGTTCTTGATTAGCTTGGCAACCTCACGCACAGATATTTGTATGTTACCTCGCGTGTTCTGTGTTATAGGAGGAAATATGGGGAGTTGATGAACTTCGTCGCATAGGGTAGAATTAGCTGCAAAGTTCTTTGCAAACAGTTTGGCCTTGTCTGATGCTGACGAGATGACATCTGATCCATTGATAATGGTTGGGATAGAACGCACACTTCTGCTGATCAGCTACTTTGGATTTAACAGACTGGGCATATAGCTCTCTTGCATTTTTTATTACTCTTTTACAGTGGTTGCTGGCGGTCCTGAAAGAAGCTTTAGTCTCAGTGCATCTATTACGTTGGTAGTTATGGAAAAAGTGATTTCTGTGCTTGATAGCAGCAGCACATTTTGGGGAGAACCATGGCTGGCTGGTAGGTTTTTGTTGGAATTTTTTGGATGGTATGAATCAGTCTATGCCTACAACTAACTATTCGGTCAGATCTATACTATAGAGGACACATCCTTTTTAAACATAGAATGCAGAGGTAGATCAGATATGAATGTACGGAAGCTATCCCAGTCAGCCATAGAGTATCGGTATACAGTACGGTGGAGGGGTACGTCTGGGGACTTATTACATTTCATGTTTATCTTAACTGATACGACGGAGTGGTCGGAGGATCCTAGAGGAGAATGAACGTAGCTCAGGGCAAGTTGAGAGAAAAAGGTCTAGGAGGCTTGCATATTGACCTGTAGTATTAGGCACACGGGTGAACAATTTGAGTGAGGTCATAAGCTATGGCAAAATCATGACAAAACCTCCCCTCATCGTCTGTCTTATTTGAATGGGTCAGCCATTCCACGTGATCGACGTTGAAGTCATCACAGATGTGGATGTTAGCCGAGGGATGTGCAAACAGGATCTGGTCTATTTTCTCAGATATGCTCTTAAAGATAGTAAAACATTATGAACATTGAAGTCTCCACATCTCCATGAATGTTAGTTGAGGATAAGCTGATAGAACTTGGTCAATTTTCTCAGATATGCTTTTAAAGATAGTAACTCTGCTGTTATGGGGCCGATAGAGGGCAAATATAAATGCAGTGGTGTAAGCAAGTGCAACCCGGAAGCACATGTAGGGTAAATTAGGATCTTCTTTAGAGATATCTCTGCCACATGGGAAGCCATCTTTAATGTAGGCACATATTCCATGCCCATGGTGATCTTGGGGGTCAGATTTAGATGTTAAGTTAGAGTATCCGTTAATTATGAACTCATCTAGGGGAGTGGTCGGCCCTATTTCAGTTTCGCTTAGAAAGAGTATGTCCGGTTTTGTCTCCTGTAATTGGGTTTCAACCTCTAGAAGGTTGGAACGTAGACCCTTGATGTTGGAGAAGGAGACATGGTAGTAGGGGGTCTACGTTGGAAGATGGGGTTCTAGGTTTAATCGAGTTTTTTTCTGGAGATATTTCATGCTGAGGTTTTGGGATTCGTGGAACAGGTCCGCATACTTGGTTAGAGCAGGATAAAGAGGGAAAGTAAGAGAGAAAGACAGGAAACTTTTTTTTTTTGTAGCACATGAAAAGGTAAAGCCGTAACAATTACCCACTAGTATGGAATTGAGTGGCCCCACCGGAGACTACTGCATGGTCCAGAATACATTCATCAAATGGCAATGCAGCAGTCCCAGTACTTTGCGCCTGCTGATAGGCCAGCCTCCTTAGTGGTTAATCCAAGGTTCGGGTCCCTGACTATCAGGCGGATAACGTCAGCCCAGAGGAAACGTTTACCTCCAGCACCCTTACTAGTGACATGGCCACAAGGATAGACATAGACAGAAAAATTTCCGACATCTCAGACTACTGTTCACCTAGTACAACCGACCTTTAAAGCAGCTTTTTCTTCACCCTTTGTCAGAAAAATCACTCATTTGAATGAGGACTGAGGGACAAAAAAGGAGAAGCGATAGTTACTGGAGCTGCCGATAACACATCCACTGTATTATCTACTCTCCATTTAAAATATATATATATATATATATATATATATATATATAAAAATAAAAAATAAACGAGGGAGGGGGAATGGGTACAATGGACTTATTAATATCTACTTAGTAGAGTCCGGTGCTCAATTACTAATTCAGGACGCTTTTGATGATAATCTCCTCCCCTCCCATATTAATAGGTGGATGTTTTTGGCGTTATCTATCTTGAGTTTGAATCATTCGAACTTCACCTTATAATTAAAATCCAATAATGAACTGTTATCAATTTGTCAAGTCGGCTTAATATTAATTTACATTTGAGTTTATATAATTATTCAAGGTTTTAATTTGGGAGGTTCGTTTTAATAGGTGACCTTTTCTTTGCTAATGTCACTGTGTATTATATTTTGAATATAATTGAAAGTAAGACTATCTATATTAGATGGTTTGATTGGCTAGCTAGGAAGCACGCATTTTCAATATAAGCAAGCTTATAGTAATAGTATATATTAAGTATATTACTTAAATAAGTCCTAACTTTATCTACTGTAATAGAGAAAATAGTTCCCGGCATTTTTGTTTTTTATCACTAGTTTACTTGAATGTAGCATGAGTGAGCAGTGTTTTGCCTGTTTCAATAGTAGTTGCGAAGGGAGGGGGTGACGAATCTCATCTTAAAAGTTTGTCAAGACAGGAAAAGTAGAGACAAATAAATACATATACATAAATAAAACAAGAAAAACAAGTTTAAACAAGGTAACATGAAATACATTTGTTAGAATGAATTTTAAAATACTTAACGTCTTGGAGGTTTTCTATCAGGAATGGAGGGGGCCATTCACTCGGCAGCTGAAGGTAAAGATCAGATGTGATAGGAAAAGATTGTAATCTGAGGCCTTTGACCGAAGATCGATAAAGATAGTGAGTCTGTGCGTGCGTAGAGGTGCCAAGTTGAAGTTTATGTTCCCCACCTAAGCATGGCGTACAAGGTTCCAGACCATTAAAACAAATATTTAGACTAGGTTCTTAGCCTGCTGTGTGAATGGCCCCCTCCATTCCTGATAGGAAACCTCCAAGATGCCCATACCCTGATCCTTGCTTTTTCATCCCCGGCTACCTTCATATACCCCCTACCTAACCCCAGTTTCTTTGATCCTGCCTAGAATTTCAGCCCCATATAGAGAAGAGTGGGAGGGTCTCGCTAACATTTTTGATATTTTTTGGACTCCCCCCCCATCCCAAATTAATGAAATAAAATCAAACAAACAACTTTTTTTATAAAATTTTATGTTAGCAAATTTATTTTCTTGTTTATTAAACACACACACACACACACACACACACACACGATATGATTTTTGGAATCTAAGGTAGGACGACCTCCTGGTGTGCTTGAGGTATTGTGGTGAATGAGAACTTTAGCTAAGATCAAGCATTGACTAGCAAAGGTATAGGGACAAGGGTGACCATAGACACCCCCTCCCCAATTTTGGAGTGGTCTTGTGCCTAATGTTTTGTTTATTACTGTTTTGTTGTAAACTTTACAGCGTCAATAAAAATATATAACTCAAAGTGTAGTATCTGTTCTGATGCTACACTTAAGTTAATTTGTCCTCGGTCAATGGAGGGAAAACCCTCTATACTGAGAAATTACTATTTTTAGATACTGCCAGAGTATTTTTTTGCCCTTGTTTTAGGGGGGCTGGTTTTCCCCCCACATTAAAACGACCTTGTGTCACATTTGCTTTCGTGAGGAAGCAAATAAATACCTAACTAAGTAGAAAAAAGGGTTTTTAATATGAATATCATAAAACAACATTTATAGGAGTATAGATGTTTTTTACAAATTAGTTCACTGGGAAAATTATTCCTTGCAATATATAATATTCAATAGAGGATTGATTCTATAATAATGCACATGCAAACTACGTATTGTACGACCGGGCAATGCCGAGCTGGCAGCTAGTAGTTTATAGAAATATGAAGCAGGCATGACATTCTCCTTGCTTGTTACGTGACATACATAATAAATATAACATTTTTAACCTGTTTCAGACTATTATTGTCATCAAAAGACTATTATAGCAACGCCTATCCTCCTCCTCCTATGGCATGTACCCATACCTCTCTCTAATTTGCTACATTTATTCCTATATTGACGCATATGGTCACACCTGCAGGTGATACTTGCAACTCTAAAACCAGATAAGGTATTATTGATTACTTTATGAAGGAAAACAGTTATTCTGTTGGCAGACAAAATTGCAATTTAAAAGAGGAAAAGAAAATGTTTACATAATATATATATATATATATATATATATATATATATATATATATATATATAAATATATATATATATATATATAAATTTGAGTCCTTAGTTAATAAAGCCCTAGTCCAGCACTTAACAGCTGCTAAACTCTTGACTGACAAACAATATGGATTCAGGCAAGCCCGTTCAACAGCAGATATCTTAACTGTAGTTTCTGAACGTATATACCGTTCATTGGATAAAACAGGGGAGGGTAGAGCGGTGGCCCTTGATATATCTAAGGCTTTTGACAGGGTATGGCACGATGGTCTTCTAAGGAAAATTAGATCATATGGAATCACTGGAAGAATTCATAACGTAATTAAATCCTTCTTAAGTAATAGAAAAATCAAAGTTGTCCTCGACGGACATACATCCAAACAATATGACATAAATGCGGGAGTGCCTCAGGGGTCTATCCTTGGACCTCTATTGTTCCTGATATTCATGAACGACCTCCCTGATAATATTGTTTCGGAGATGGGTATATTTGCCGATGACACCACTCTCTATAACAGATATGAGGGAAAACAAATGAACACATATCCAAGAAAATGGCAGAAACACTAGAGGATGACCTCCAATCCGTAGTGGAATGGGGACAAAAATGGTTGGTCTCATTCAATGCTGCTAAGACTAAGCTTGTTTCCTTCAATAACTACAAGAAACCTTCTCTACCACCAATAGCAATGGCCAAGAACACATTGCCTGAAAGTACTTCTTTTAAACTCCTCGGCCTAACGTTTACAGGGAATATGAACTGGAATAGATACATTGAGAGCATTGCCAAGGCTGCTGCAAGGAAGGTTGGCTCCCTCTACCGTGCTAGAAAACTACTTACGCCTGCCAGTATCCTATACCTCTATAAGGCAACCATTCGCCCATGTATGGAGTACTGTTGTCACATCTGGGCTGGTGCATCTGCTGCTTGTCTCTCGCTCCTGGACAGGGTTCAAAAAAGAGTCGCAAACCTGATAGGTCCTGAACTGTCATCTGGGCTTCAACCTCTGTCCCATCGACGAGATGTTGCATCCCTCTGCCTATTCTACAAATACTTTAATGGTGAATGCTCTGACGAACTGCAAACACTTGTACCTCCCCGACGTAACTACCCCCGACAAACCCGACAAGCTACTAAGTCTCATCCCTTTACAGTGGAGATCCCTAGGTGCAAGAAAGCCTTTTACTCCAATAGTTTCTTCCCCAGAACTGCGGGTTTTTGGAACTCCCTTCCGGGATTCTGCTTTCCCAACTGCAATGATATGCAGAAGTTCAAGTGTAATGTTAACAAACATCTTTCTACTCTTCTCCCTTCATAATGACCCCGCTAATTAATTCCCTAATAGTAGCCCCCTGCTTCAAAGTGGCACTGTGCCTTGTTTGGGGTGAAAATTGAATAAAAAAAAAAAAAAAAATATATGTGTGTGTGTGTGTGTGTGTGACCTATCAGTTTATATCTATGGATCAAAGATAGCGGTTGTCGCTAAGTTTGTATACTTGGATAGCACACTAAGTATGTTTTTTTTTTTATTCAATTTTCACCCCAAACAAGGCACAGTGCCACTTTGAAGCAGGGGGCTACTATCAGGGACATAATTTGCAGGGACATTATGAAGGGGGGGGGGTAGGTAGAAAAATGTTTGTTCACATTACACTTGAACTTCTGCATATCAGTACAGTTGGGAAAGCAGAATCCCGGAAGGGAGTTCCAAAGACCTGCATTTTGGGGAAGAAACTATTGGAATAAAAGGCTTTCTTACACCTAGGGATCACTACTGTGAAGGGGTGAGACTTAGTTGCTTGTCGGGTTTGTCGGGGGTAGTTACATGTTTTCAGTTCGTCAAAGCATTCACCATTAAAGTATATGTAGAGTAGGCAGAGGGATGCAATATCTCGTCGATGGGACAGAGGCTGAAGCGATGACAGTTCAGGACCTATCAGGTTGGCGACTCTCTTTTGAACCCTGTCCAGGAGCGAGAGATAAGCCCGTTCAACAGCAGATATCTTAACTGTAGTTTCTGAACGTATATACCGTTTATTGGATAAAACAGGGGAGGGTAGAGCGGTGGCCCTTGATATATCTAAGGCTTTTGACAGGGTATGGCACGATGGTCTTCTAAGGAAAATTAGATCATATGGAATCACTGGAAGAATTCATAATGTAATTAAATCCTTCTTAAGTAATAGAAAAATCAAAGTTGTCCTCGACGGACATACATCCAAACAATATGACATTAATGCGGGAGTACCTCAGGGGTCTATCCTTGGACCTCTATTGTTCCTGATATTCATAAACGACCTCCCTGATAATATTGTTTCGGAGATGGGTATATTTGCCGATGACACCACTCTCTATAACAGATATGAGGGGAAAACAAATGAACACATATCCAAGGAAATGGCAGAAACACTAGAGGACGACCTCCAATCCGTAGTGGAATGGGGACAAAAATGGTTGGTCACATTCAATGCTGCTAAGACTAAGCTTGTTTCCTTCAATAACTACAAGAAACCTTCTCTACCACCAATAGCAATGGCCAAGAACACATTGCCTGAAAGTACTTCTTTTAAACTCCTCGGCCTAACGTTTACAGGGAATATGAACTGGAATAGATACATTGAGAGCATTGCCAAGGCTGCTGCAAGGAAGGTTGGCTCCCTCTACTGTGCTAGAAAACTACTTACGCCTGCCAGTATCCTATACCTCTATAAGGCAACCATTCGCCCATGTATGGAGTACTGTTGTCACATCTGGGCTGGTGCATCTGCTTCTTGTCTCTCGCTCCTGGACAGGGTTCAAAAAAGAGTCGCCAACCTGATAGGTCCTGAACTGTCATCTGGGCTTCAACCTCTGTCCCATCGACGAGATGTTGCATCCTTCTGCCTGTTCTACAAATACTTTAATGGTGAATGCTCTGACGAACTGCAAACACTTATACCTCCCCGACGTAACTACCCCCGACAAACCCGACAAGCTACTAAGTCTCATCCCTTTACAGTAGAGATCCCTAGGTGCAAGAAAGCCTTTTACTCCAATAGTTTCTTCCCCAGAACTGCAGGTCTTTGGAACTCCCTTCCGGGATTCTGCTTTCCGAACTGCAATGATATGCAGAAGTTCAAGTGTAATGTTAACAAACATCTTTCTACTCTTCTCCCTTCATAATGACCCCGCTAATTAATTCCCTAATAGTAGCCCCCTGCTTCAAAGTGGCACTGTGCCTTGTTTGGGGTGAAAATTGAATAAAAAAAAAATAAATAAATAAAAAAGACAAGCAGCAGATGCACCAGCCCAGATGTGACAACAGTATTCCATACATGGGCGAATGGTTGCCTTATAGAGGTATAGGATACTGTCAGGCGTAAGTAGTTTTCCAGCATGGTAGAGGGAACAACCTTCCTTGCAGCAGCCTTGGCAATGCTCTCAATGTATCTATTCCAGTTCATATTCCCTGTAAACGTTAGGCCGAGGAGTTTAAAAGAAGTACTTTCAGGCAATGTGTTCTTGGCCATTGCTATTGGTGGTAGAGAAGGTTTCTTGTAGTTATTGAAGGAAACAAGCTTAGTCTTAGCAGCATTGAATGTGACCAACCATTTTTGTCCCCATTCCACTACGGATTGGAGGTCGTCCTCTAGTGTTTCTGCCATTTCCTTGGATATGTGTTCATTTGTTTTCCCTCATATCTGTTATAGAGAGTGGTGTCATCGGCAAATATACCCATCTCCGAAACAATTTTATCAGGGAGGTCGTTTATGAATATCAGGAATAATAGAGGTCCAAGGATAGATCCCTGAGGTACTCCCGCATTTATGTCATATTGTTTGGATGTATGTCCGTCGAGGACAACTTTGATTTTTCTATTACTTAAGAAGGATTTAATTACATTATGAATTCTTCCAGTGATTCCATATGATCTAATTTTCCTTAGAAGACCATCGTGCCATACCCTGTCAAAAGCCTTAGATATATCAAGGGCCACCGCTCTACCCTCCTCTGTTTTATCCAATGAACGGTATATACGTTCAGAAACTACAGTTAAGATATCATTATGAAGGGAGATGAGTAGAAAGATGTTTGTTAACATTACACTTGAACTTCTGCATATCATTGCAGTTGGGAAAGCAGAATCCCGGAAGGGAGTTCCAAAGACCCGCAGTTCTGGGGAAGAAACTATTGGAGTAAAAGGCTTTCTTGCACCTAGGGATCTCTACTGTAAAGGGATGAGACTTAGTAGCTTGTCGGGTTTGTCGGGGGGGGGGGGGTAGTTACGTCGGGGAGGTACAAGTGTTTGCAGTTCGTCAGAGCATTCACCATTAAAGTATTTGTAGAACAGGCAGAGGGATGCAACATCTCGTTGATGGGACAGAGGCTGAAGCCTAGATGACAGTTCAGGACCTATCAGGTTGGCGACTCTTTTTTGAACCCTGTCCAGGAGCGAGAGACAAGCAGCAGATACACCAGCCCAGATGTGACAACAGTACTCCATACATGGGCGAATGGTTGCCGTATAGGATACTGTCAGGCGTAAGTAGTTTTCTAGCACGGTAGAGGGAGCCAACCTTCCTTGCAGCAGCCTTGGCAATGCTCTCAATATATCTATTCCAGCTCATATTCCCTGTAAACGTTAGGCCGAGGAGTGTTTCTGCCATTCCTTGGATATGTGCTCATTTGTTTTCCCCTCATATCTGTTATAGAGAGTGGTGTCATCGGCAAATATACCCATCTCCGAAACAATTTTATCAGGGAGGTCATTTATGAATTATGAATATCAGGAACAATAGAGGTCCAAGGATAGACCCCTGAGGTACTCCTGCATTTATGTCATATTGTTTAGATGTACGACCGTCGAGGACAACTTGGATTTTTCTCATAAGAAGGATTTAACTACATTATGTATTTTTCCAGTGATTCCATATGATCTAATTTTCCTTAGAAGACCATCGTGCCATACCTTAGATATATCAAGGGCCACCGCTCTACCCTCCCCTGTTTTATCCAATGAACGGTATATACGTTCAGAAACTACAGTAAAGATATCTGCTGTTGAACGGCCTTGCCTGAATCCATATTGTTTGTCAGTCAGGAGTTTAGCAGCTGTTAGGTGCTGGACTAGGGCTTGATTAACTAAGGACTCAAATATTTTGGCGAAAAGCGGGAGGAGGCTAATGGGGTGATAATTTAGTGGGTCAGTTCTTTCACCAGGATTCTTGAAGACTGGTACCACAGAAGCAATTTTCTAGCAGTTGGGAAAGCAAGATTCGTTGAGACATTTATTGTAAAGTTTGAAGAGAACTGGAGCAACCTCAGCAGAGCATTTTTTTAATAGCACAGCCGGGATGAGATCTGGTCCACATGCTTTTGAGGTGTCTAGGTTTTTTATAATACCATGTACCTGAGAAGGGGTGGTTTTCAAATCGTCTAGTGTGGCATCTGTCTGCAAAGGAAAGTCGGGGAGGAAGTGGTGTGCTGGGTCCAGTGTGGAGTTTGAGGCAAACCGACTGGCAAGCAGATTAGCCTTGTCAGTTGCCATTTAAGCAACCTCATGATTGTTCGATAGTAGGGGAATCGTTGACTGCCCATTATTTACTATGCTGTTATAGATTTTCCAAAAGTCACGGGTTCCTAATTTCTGTGCTTCAATGCGTTTTCCCGTGGTTTCAGAGTAATCTTTGAGCAATGGCAGCTGCAGAAGCAGAAGTAAACCATTGGGGAGCTTGCTATAGAATTTCCGTGCGGGAACATGTGCTTCAATAGCAGTTTCAGTGGTCTCATTTGCACACTGTTTCGCTGGAAGAGAAACGATATTTTGACATGGGGCATCTCTGATGGCTTCCCAGTCAGCTTTTTTGTAATACCTCGTTGTTTTGAGTAGTGGGTCTTCAATTTTAGGGCAAGAATTTAGGGTGATTTCTACCATTATCACAGCATGATCAGCATTCCCGAGTGGGCTGTGGGCATTTGTTGTACAATCATCAGGAACCGTTGTCAGAAAGAGATCTAGAAGTGAGGCATGTTGATCGTGCTGGTCTGGGAAACGTGTCGGAAATGTAACCAACTGAGATAGGGAATGGGATACAGAGAAGCTATGAGTTGCGCTACCAGCTATTTCTGTGTGATTAGAGAATCCTAGCCAGTTACTGTGGTGGACATTGAAGTCACCAAATATATGTATTTGTGCGCTAGTATCGAGGGAGAGTGCTATATCTATGCTGTCAGAGACTTTGGTGGACATTGAAGGGTGTTATGAATATAGATTCCAAGCCCGTGCATATGTCTGTCTGAGTCCTTACAGCAGAGTGGGAGATAACCAGGCATGTTAAAGTGGTTAGAGGGAATGGAGGAGTGAAGGTTAGTTTCACTTAATGCTAAGATATCCGGGGTGTTTACAAAGAGAAATGATTCAACATCATCTAAGTTAGTTCTAAGCCCGCAGAATGCAGGCCTTTTCTCTGCCCTTCTCTATGCCTGTGAGACTATCAAACATAAACTGAGATGGAGTGGTCATGTGGTAAGAATGCCAGACAGTCGACTTCCCAAACAACTCCTTTATAGGGAGCTCGCCGAGGGAAGACGTCTGGTTTAAAAGACTAAAATGAGATACAAGGATTGATTGAGGACTACCTTAAAAAAATGTGAGATGGATGAAAGAACCTGGGAGAGTCTTGCTTTGGATCGTGGAGAGTGGAGAAGGACCTTGCGGGGAGGTGTGGGCAAGTTTGAAGCAGATCGAACCCAGTATGAGCAACTGAAATGTGATATTCGGAAAGGGGGGGGGGGTGAAAGGGGTAATGGATGGGCGAGGACGACAAATTGGTCTGGGTGTGAGGTGTGCGGAAGATTATGTCTGAGCAGAGCTGAGCTGATAAGCCACCAGACTACTCATCAGCGCAGTGGGCAATAAATCAGTCTTGTGTTGCCAGATCTAACCTGTGTCAACTGTGGGCAGACGGGCAAAACAGCAGGTGGTCTAAAGCGGCATTTGAT
>NC_136483.1:4052193-4262193 GCF_053919585.1 Euprymna scolopes | reverse complement strand
CCCACAGAAACACACATAGTCAGAAGAAATTTTAGAGCTAGCGTAAGATATGGCAACGATTCAACAAAATCGCACTTTATGATAAACTGTAGGAATTGCAGTACAGCCTAGTGCTTGGCTTCCTCCAAGTTTATTTTAGCTGCTTAAGGTGTCGCCTTAAGCGTGGAGTTTCCACGCAAACGTTTTCTTTAGATAGCTCATCATACACAGCTGTGAACTTGGCAACAGACAACTGTATTCCTTCTTCGCGGGCACAAATAATATTATCTGGCAGAACGGCGGAAAAGGTCAACAAAATGTCATTCACTACGTGTGCCCTAGTATTCAACTCGATATGGAAACTGTCCAGACACTCTAACATTTCTTTCTTAGTCTCCTCCTGCAATGACAATCCAATATCCCTTGCCTCTTCTCCTGGCATTCTGTTCTTTCTTCTGATAGTCCTCTCTGTAGAGATATCAAGTTCTTCACATTTAAGGCAAGTAAGTCAATGCAGTAGCTGTTTTACCTTTTAAATGTAAAAATCCCAGAAATGACTCACGCACTTCAACTGCACCATCGCTTACATGTACATATCTAATTACTGTTGACATTTGATCTGCATGCGAAACGTCTGGTGTGTTATCAAAAAGTATACCAAAGTACTTTGCATTCTTGATGTCAGCAACGAGTTTTCCAATCTCATGTTTTGTCAAAAGAGAAATAAACTCGTTCTGTGTTTCAGGTGACATATATGAACATATTACCTGACTGTCTGCGTTTTGCTGGAGGCTGAACAGATGCTCTTTTAACACCATATCATAGTGAGATAATAATTCGACAAGTTCCAAGAAGTTACCTTTGTTTAATGAGGACGTATTCTCGCGATGTCCTCTAAATACCAGGTTCTGTCGTGCAAGAAAAAATATCACGTCTAAAACTCTGTGCAGAATGTCTCTGAACTTCATTTTCTCTTTTTCCATAAGGGAAATGTGTGCTGCACCGATAGATTTTTTTTTGCAGTTGGAGTCATGACGCCAGCGTTTTCCAATTCTCCTAGCACCAGAGATGGTCCTTTGACTGTTCATGCTCAATCATTTTGGGATTTAGCTTCTACCAAGCTTCAAAACCAGTGACGAAAGTAGATGTTCCAGGAGCCTTGTCATCTTTGGCAAACAACCGACAGCAAAAGCAGTACAACTTTCCGTCATGCAGCAAGTAAGCCTTCCACGATCGTAGCCGCCTGTTGCCAATTTGACAATGAGGAATAAAGCCAGGTTGAAGAAAGTTGTCGAAATTCACCTTTAACCTTTGAACCTGATCTTTTAACCGACTTGAAAGGTCGCTGCTTATTCTGGAATGTCTCGCTCTTTTGATGATATCAATTCTTACACTATCAGGTACAGGAATCTGCCACGATGATACATCGTTGAATGTTGACAAATTACTGGCGGTTCTAGCGGCTGAGCTTTCAAACTTTTCTTCTGATTGAGTTGCAATTGCTGTATCACAATATAAGTTTGTTCTGTGTCGTTGTCTCTCGATTGCTCACTATCATTTGAAAAAATGGCTTTCGAACTGTTTTCATGCGCTCTACTTTCAGCTGCAATAAAATCAGGACTTTTGACAGTTTCTGGTTTTTGCATTCATTTCAGCAAAGATTCTTTAATGTCATTTAGCGTGTCCTTTTTTGCTTTTCTAACTTGACGTTGTTGATAGCCACTTGGACGGTTCAGTCGTTTCATGATTATCCAGGTTTCGGTTCTGGAAATAAATCAAATGCATGCTTTTTCAGAAAACCTAGCACAACTGTGCACCTAGGAAACTCCACAGTATTTGACATTCGTTTTTAAAGTTACAACAATATTAACTTAAAGCAGAACATTGTATACCAAGTCAAGAATATTGGAATGGTCACATATATATATATATTTATATATATATTTAAAAGAGTGTAGCCATCAACAATTGTGGTTTTTTTTAAAAGGTTTTCATCATATTTTTATTTTAAAATATTTTTATAACGCGTTTCGAGCTTAGGGTGTGCTCTCTTCAGATATTTTCGTAAAAAATTTTCTTTAAAATGGGAGTTTGTAGATATGCCTCCGCTGATATTAAATATGTTTTTCATAGTGATGCGATGCGTGTGTTCAGTATTCAGACGTTCTGTCTCCAACTTTAAGTGTTCACAGTGACCGGTCAAAGTTAGTTTCAAAGAGTGTTTTTTAGTCCATATGGTGAAGGTTTTTATGGCTTTTTTAGGGTTCTTTTTAAAGACTTTCTTTCCCCATGTATAGCATACACTCACACACAATCACATACGCATACATATACATTCATGTACATGTACACATGCACACGCACACGTACGCAGGCACGCACACATACACACACGTACATACATAGAAATATATGTAGGAGCATACATATATACACATATACATACCCACCTACACACCCACACACGTACTCGCATACATCCACCGCTAACAATTATTTTTATTTTTTTATTATTTTTTATTTTATATATATATATATATATATATATATATATATATTTATATATATATATATGTATATATATATGTATATATATATATATATATATATATATATATATATATATATATATATATATATATATATACTATTTTCATTGGCTATATCAGTTCTTCTCCTGCACTGAAGAACTGAAGAAGACCGTAGGATCAGCTGAATATTTTGTGCTTTTGGAAAAAACGTTTTTGTTTTTTTTCCGAACGATTTTTGTATTCCTACACGTCAACAAATAAGGCATAAATACGGAAAAGATATAAACATTTATATAGTTTTCATATTGATTATATATATATATATATATATATATATATATATACATACATACATATATATATATATATATATATATTAATTATTTCATTTCATTATTGACATATAACAAGTACAAAGTAGTTAAACATTAAAACTTGTGTCATCAGCAAAAATCGAGTTGTTGGTTTTTGTTGTAAGGTTAATTTCGTTTCGCTAAAATTGCGTTCCGTTCCATTTTTAATATCCGTTCACGGCCGCTATCTTCCCGACGACTCCTCTGAAGATTGCCATATATAAATATATATATATATATATATATATATATATATATATATATATATATGATGTGTGTGTGTTTGTGACATTGTTAACGAAAGTCGTACGGAAGATGGCGGCTGCGAACGGATGTAAAAAATGGAACGGAAAGCAAATCTTAGCGAAACGAAATTAGCAAGTCGACTGTACAACCTAGCAAGAAAAAACTACTCAACTGCGGATAGCAACAACTAATAATAAGCGTGTTTTAATTGTTAACTGATCTGTACTTGTTATGAATATGTTAATAATGAAATGAAATAACTAAATTAGATTTTAAAGGAATTTTAATGTCCACTTTACTTGACGCCAGCACTTACACTTTTTTACCATTGTTTTTCCAATGATAGCTAGGAGACCCCGTATATATATATATATATATATATATATATATATATATATATATATATATATATATATATATATATATATATATATATATCGAGTTAACCTGTGTCTAAATTGTTCTCTTTAATATTTATTTTCGACAGATAGGGAGCAATGTGAAAAAAACCTTTTCTTTGTTTAATTATATTGCTGGAATGGGAGATTATAGTTGACTCAATTAAACGTCGTGTGGATCTGTTATGTATGTGTTTCAGGAAAGTTGAACACAGCTCTAGTAGCTTAAGCTTAAGGCCATTAGCGTTCATGGTACCGATACCATAGCGGCCAAGAGCACTCCGTGCCTCATAGTCTTTCCCAACACGGGCATTGAAATCATCAAGAATAACAAGTTTTTCATTAATTGGTGTAGAAGCAACAACGGAGCGCATATAGGCGTATATACACATATATAACATATTCACACAATATATACACTTATACGCATACATCTGCCTACACACATATACATATATATACACACACATACACACAACTTATATATATAGTCTTTGAAGTTTTTAACCTTTAAAACTATACAAATAAATGTTTTTTATCATTCGTTAGAAAACCATCTAGTCAGTACGTTATTTAATCACCTGCAATCACTGCATCAACTCGCTCTCGAATTTACTATAGTACCAATAATTTATTTTTCAAGGGATATATATATATATATATATATATATATATATATATATATATATATATATATATATATATATATATAGATAGATAGATATAGTAATTTATAAAATATATATGGCGATTAAGTTACACTGAATATTCGGCGTTTCATCCACTCTCTCTCTCTATATATATACACATATATATATACATATATATACATATATATATATATATATATATATATATATATATATATATATATATATATATATATAGTCATCCACATACAGTACTGTTTCGCTGTTTCACATATATATATATATACACGTATATTAATTTTATGTGAGTAAATTAAGTAGTTATATATATATATATATATATATATATATATATATATATATATATATATATATATATAGTGTGGTTATGCATGATTTCCTCCACTTTTACTGATTAAATGATTTGAATTGATTTCGAATGTACGGTAATTAAAATAATGATGGTTTGTTTACGATATGAGAATGTGGAAAACTACAGATTTATTATATAATTTAATAAGTGTGATAAGGAGTTAATTATAACTTTAAAAGGGTTTGAATAATGCTTTTTATTATAGTGTTTTTCAAAATAAGAGGAAAATAGAAAATAATGAGCTGATCGGTGGAGTTTAATGAAGAAATATTCGAAACTAAAGCTAATTGACATTAATTAAATATATATATATAGATAGGAAAGTTTAGGAGATTTCATATTAAATTATTAAAAAATAAATCAATAAACTAAAGAAATTAGATGATTATTTAAAGTATTAAATCTATATATCTATAAAAGTGAACGTGTCTGTCTGTCTGTCTGTCTGTGTGTCTGTCTGTCTGTCTGTGTACATTTTCCTACGCAATAACTCTGTCAATTTTTAGTCTATAGACTCGAAATTTGAAATACCGGGTACTGAGATTTGGGAAAATCGATGTGACGGGTGTCAGCCAGAAATTTGGCTGTTAAGGGGTCAAATTTCAACGATTTGACCTTTAAGAACTCTACCAAACTCCTCCGACAATTTTGGGTCTAGACACTTGAAATTTTAGATATAGGTTCCTTGAACCTGGATCTAACTTAATAAAGTGATTTGAGCCCGAAACTATAAAATTTAAGGGGTCATAATAGGGGTCAAATTAAAAAAAAAATTTACTCTTTTTTTTTTTTTGCTCAGCATACACCTCCAAACACCCGGGCAACGCCGGGCTGAAATGCTAGTATATATATAAACCAAAAATTAAATAATAAATTTCTAATAATTAAAATAAAAAATACGAAAGTAAGTTGCCTACACAATTCAAAATTTATCGATAAAATGAGAGGAGGTGAGGTCGCTGCTTGTATTAGTAAAATAAGTAATTGTGTCTATGTTTATATTTATTACAGTTTTATTTTGTGTCTTATGATTCGCCATTTTGGAATTTCTTTTAACGAAATAATGTTTAAGCTTTTCTAAATGGATAAGAAACGCTTGTAACACTGCAGAAATACATGATAAACTTGTTATAATATATTGTTGTCTTCGTTATTGCGACATTATAACACACACACACACACACACACACACACACACACACACACACACACACACACGTATTAAAGGTATGCAGTAATATAAATTTTGATATATAATGATAAGTAATAAGATTACACATATAGAAATAAAATAGGTTTAAGATGAGTAAAATTCATACTTAATTGTCCGTGGCGTAGTGGATAAAGTACTTAGTGACTTCACTTCTAAGTTATAATCTTCTGGGGGATGAAACTTCAATCTTCAATGCGAGCGACACTAAAAAATACAGTTGCAAATTAATTAGAACCTCTGTCCAGCCATATCTGACCAAACGAGGGCATGCTACCCCTAATAACGTCCGAGTCCAACAAAATGCACTTGAAGTTCAGAAGTTACACCGACTGAAACGCCGTGAAAAGAGCACAAGATGAAAACTGTAGAATAAAGAATCCAAATAATACGAAGAACCATTCCTTATCTAAAATATTCAGAAACATAAATCGTTTTGGTTTTTTAAATAATGTTCATACTAAAATAATTTAATTTTCTTATTTGATCTATAAACAATCAAAGCAAATGTATAATTATTCTTCCACTAGGCCACCGTATTTTATTTATTTATTTAGTTACTTAGTTTAGTTATTTTTATTTATTTATTTATTTTTGGAATCTGGGAATGTGACAGAAATGTAGTTAAAAACCACAGTTTCTTGTTTGAAACAAAAAATTAGTCGTATATTTCATGTATGCATTCAAGTTTTCTCTGTATGTACGTGTGTTCACATGTCCAGCTAAAAGTTAAAAAGTGTAAAACAAACTCTCGCAAAGTTTGTATTATCTTAACTGGGGTTTCCCTGGATGCATAATTAAAATGAAATAAAATAAAACAAATTATATATATAAAATGAAAAAATACATGTTCATTCTTTGCTGGTCAATTACACTAAATTACGCCGGTGATGGGACGAGATTTCCGATCGTTTTGGTTTTTAAATAATGTTCTCACCAAAATAATTTTATTTTGCTATTTGATCAATAAACAATGAAAGCAAATGGGATACCGTGTTTTATTTTATTATTTTTATATTTATTTTTGGGTGGCTATCTAAAAATGTGACAGAAAAATAGTTAAAAAAGCATTTTCTTGTTTGAAACAAAACATAATTTTTCATGTAGGCATTCAAGTTCTCTCTGTGCGTATGTATGTTTGTGTCCAGCTAAAAGTTAAAAAGTACAAAATAAACTCTCGCAAAGTTGGTATTATCTTAATCGGGGTTTCCCTGAATGTATAATGAAAATGAAATACATAAGGTCCGGGGTTCGAATCCTAACAACAGTCAAGCTACGCTGAAGAGGGTTAGGGCCCGAAACACGCGTGTACGTAGATTACTGCTTTTAAAAAATAATAATAAATAAATAAAAAATACGTCCAAATAAACAATGGGCGACTTTCTAAGAAAACGCCCGATCTTCATGGTGAAGACGTTAACCTTAATATCGTTTAAAATATCAACAACAAAAACTACGCATATATATATATATATATATATATATATATATATATATATATATATATATATATACATATATATATACTTCATTTACTCACATAATTTAATATACAAAAGTATAAATTTATGCGTAAACTTGAAGTATTTACTTCAAAAGTGCTCAATACGTAGGTAGAGGTAGTTAGTGATTTATAAACTATGTATGGCGATTAAGCTACACTGAATATTCCGCGTTTCATCCACTCTAGGATTCTTAAGCCTGAAGAATCCTAGAGTGGATAAAACGCGGAATATTCAGTGTAGCTTAATCGCCATATATAGTTTATAAATCACTATATATATATATATATATATATATATATATATATATATATATATATATATATATATATATATATATATTTAAATAGAATTGTAGAAGGCGGTACAATGCAGAAGTAACGGAAAGACACAAGCTGAAGCAGGTGAGAAATTTATTAATACAACTTATAAATACATGTGTACATATTCATATTTCATATACGCAGTATATTTATATTTGCACAGTGGTCACCTGAGAAAGTCGGTCTGGTGGTATGTCCGTGTAATATAATATTTTGAGAAAGATCTCTTCGTCAGATATTTACTTGACTTTGACAAACGTGCTGTTGTAAGCAGTAACTATACTGCAGCAAATCATCGCTCGACACTTGTGGGTAGTATATGGTTAGGATTTTTTTTTCAATTGTTATTTTATATTTCTAAATTATTTATTTTATTTTATATTGTATTTTATTTTATTTTTTATTTTTATAACAGTTTATCTTTGGTTCAAACGTGTTGTTGTAAACAGTAAACAGTAACAGTATCGGGCTAAATAATTGTCCGGACCTTGTTGGTGGCTTTTTAATTTAATATGATTGAGTTTGTTTTGTTTTTTTACTTATTTTTATTTCTCATTTATTTATTTGTTTTATTTATTTTTTTATATAGTAGTTTATGTTTATATTGAGGAGATTTAATTAACTAATTTATTTGTTGTTTGTGTTTCTGCTTTCTGTTTGGGGTGGTGGGAGCGTAGACTTAGAATAAATCGGTTGGTCAAGGGAGATTACTTGATGAGTTGTTCTAAGGGGGATAATCGTTACCGATATTTCTTCTCAGTTAGATGTATAACGTTGCATTGCTTTTTTATGTATTTATTTGTTTGCTTATTTATTTTATTCTGGAGGTATTTTATTTAATTCGTTATGTAGTGTACATATACTCATTTATAGATTCTTGCATCTTTAATTCAATTATATAGTAAGTATGAGTATTTATTTATACATGCAATGTGTTATGACGAAGTGGTTAGAAGTTATTTCGGGAGTTTGAGTAATTTTTTTTTATAATGTATTTGTTTATTTGAGTTAACTTGGGTTTCTGTTTTTGGTGTATTATGTCTTATTGTTATTTGCGATTAATATTGTTAGGTTTACTCGGAGAAACCAATTGGGTTATATTGGGGCATCTAAACTTATAAATTTGCATGAGTCATATACATGTAGCCGTGAAGCCCATATGCTCGTACCATCTAATTCATATATCTTAGGCTTGCTATTTAATTTTTAAACATTGTTATTATTATTAATGTGTAGTAATCTTGAATAGGGATTGCTTATTTATTATTTTGTTTGTTTATTTATTTATTTTTTAATTGTATTATGCAATGGTGGGATGGTGTGCATTAAGTTAAGAATGAAGAGCCTATTTCATGTCGGCGATTAATCTTGGGATGTAATTTGGCAATCAGGATCGATTCTTTGATACGAAGGTTGCCAACATTGCGTTCGGTGGCTAAAATATCTACTCTGATGGATTTGTTAGTGTTTCCGCATGTGTGAAGGTGTTTGCGAACAGAAGAGGCTTGTAGTTTGTATGTGTTCTTTTACTCTAATGTGCAGGTGCCTCACTGAGCTACCGACGTATGATTGGTCACATTTGGTGCACTGTATGCGATATACTGTGTATGTACGGTGGCACATGTTAGTGGTGTTCATCGGCCAGTTAGTTAGGGTGCAGGGTACGTTGCTTAGGTGGGTTTTGCGTTTTGACAAATGTTGTCGTAGTGATGGTCCAGTGTGTATAAGTTGTATGTCTAGACCCTCTCTGTTTATAGCTTTGCGGATGGCTGTTGTGATCTTATTGAAATGGGGCAGCTTTAGAAAGCAGGTGTTAGAGGAAGAATGTTGCGTGCGTCTTCTAGATTTATTGAGGTTTTCAATGGTTGGTTTTGGGTATCCATTGGTTTCTAGTACTTGGTTGAATTTATTTGTGCAGGTATTTTTATCCGCTTCGTTGCTGCATTTGTTGCGGATGTGCGCTATTTCATTCCTCGCATAGCTTATTTTAGCTTTACGGGGGAGGGCAGATTTATAGTGTACGAAGAGATCTCTACAGGCGGGTTTCTTGTAGAATTTGGTGGATATATTGCCGTCTTCAGAGATCTTGAGGCTGAAGTCTGAAAGTGCCAGGGATCCAGAGCTGTCGGGGTGCTCGATGGTGAACTCAATGTGTGGGTCGGTGTTGTTAAACATGTTAAAAATTGAGTTTGCGTCCTCCCGGGAAGGTGTTAGGAGTAGGATATCATCAATGTATCGCGTGAAGAAGGTGTAGGAGTAGCATGAGTTGAGGGCGCGGCGTTCGAGTTTGTCCATGAATGCGATAGCGAGTAGTTCTGATAGGCTGGACCCCATAGGCAATCCTGTGATTTGTTTATATGTGCTTTGTTTGTATGTGAAGTAAGTGTTATCTATTATTATTTCTGGGAGGTCATGTATATCAGTTCGAGTGAGGCCAAAGCAATAGAGGTTACAGGACGAAATGCAGTCGGTAATTATGTCAATTGCCGGGTATGCAGGGACAGATGTGTAGAGGGCGACGACGTCTAGGCTGAAGGCGTATCTGTTGTGCTTGAGTTGTTCTGATGAAAGTGAACGTAACCTAGAAATTACTTCATTAGAGCTGCTGACGTGTCCCGGGAAGGTTGAAAGAAGTGGTTTTAAGATGTGGGAAAGAAGCCAGGAAATTTTGTAGAGTGGTCCTTCTTTGCTGGATACTATGGGTCTTATTTTGGTGGTAGAATGTGGGAAGTCTACTGTTTCTTGTATTGAAGTTGTGTAGTAAAAAAAAAAAAAAAATCGTGCAAACCTTTTACCACTGGCAACGCCCGCCTCAGAGAGTGAAAGAAGAAGAAGAGAATGGCCACTGCGTCTATTTATAGACTAGAGATCATGGGAAGAGTATGCAAATAACTTTGGACGGTTTTGTCCTATAAAAAGCCTGTATTTGGGAGAGAGGGTGTCTTTTTTGTTTGGCAGAAGCAATTGCTGTCAGAAGTGCATTGGACCGCACTATTGAAGAGTGAAGATTGAGTTGTGGAGTCATTGTATTTAACCACAAGCTATTCCGGCCAAGAACAGATCATGGAATCTGGGATGTTGAGATTGGGAAAAGATGTGATACCACCTTTTAGTGGAGAAGGTGATGTAGTCGGATGGATAAAGAAAGTAAAACTGGTGGCTAAGCTTCAACATGTGCCAGACCTTGCCAGTTTTATTCCACTTTTTTTGCAGGGAGATGCACTCGCTCTCTATCTTGAGATGAATAATGCAGAACAAGAAGATGCAGAACTGATAGAGATGAGACTCGTGACCGCCTTCACTGAGGGGCCTTTTGAGGCATACGAAAAACTGCAACGATTCAAGTGGACAGGAGAATCGGTGGATGTTTATGCTAATAAAATCAAAAGATTAGCTGGACTGGCGGGATATCTGGGAAGAGGGCTGGAACATACAGCCAAACTGGCATTCATAACTGGATTCCCAGACGATGTAGCTGTGGCATTACAGCAGCTACCGAACATAGAGAGAATGGATGTCAGCAAACTGATACCGACTGCACGACTTTTAGTCAGCAAAAGAGTCGTAGAAACTCGGACATTGGCCGCAAGTGCGCAAACTAATGAGACTAATAAGGGAAAGAAAGAATCAAGCCTTCAGTGCTTTAGATGTCAAGGACCGCACCTAAAAAAAGATTGCACAGAGATCCCTAGGGCCAGGGCAACATGCTACAATTGTGGAAAATTTGGCCACATTGCGAGATATTGTCCTCAGATTCAGGGAAACGGGCAAGTGGGAGCTTCTGCGCCGCAAGCTACCCTAGCAATGAAATGAAGGCGCGATACTGGCCTCTTCCTATAATAGAAGTAGAGGTGAATGATTCTGTAATGACTGCACTTGTCGATACTGGGTGCACCACTACTTTAATCAATTCCAAACTTTTGAAGGGATATGGAAGGAGCGGTACAGTGAAAGCAGTTGATGGGAGGAATATAGAATGTAAAGGAGCCAGACAAGTGGAGATAAAAGTCTGTGGAATGCACGTAAAGGTGAGGGCAATCTTTATGAATCACATCGTTGATGGGATCGACGTCATAATTGGAATGGACGTGATTAATGAGCTGGGAGGTGTAACTATAAAGAAAGCCAAAGTGAAGTTTGGAGATATACAATGTGCCGTGGCTGCCCATCAGCTGAATGTTTGCAAAATCGAGGATAAAGATTTTGAAGCAAACTTCGATGGAGATAAATGGACAGTAAGATGGACATGGAAGGGAGAGCCTCCAGTATTGCAGAACAAAGTCCAATATTATAAAAACTCTCTGGAAGGCGATAAGAAATTAGAATTCGAGAAAGAGGTGGAAAGATGGATATCGGATGGTATTCTGTTACGATGGAAAGGAGAAAGAAAAGGCGTGTTGCCATTGATGGCAGTATTTCAGGCCACAAAAGGGAAAGTTAGGCCAGTGTTCGACTTTCGTGAGTTGAACCGTTTTGTGGCGTGTCATACAGGGAGCGACATAATAGATGTATGTGATGAAAAGATAAGAAAGTGGAGACAGTTGGTAGGAGGGACCGCAATAGTGGACCTTAAGTCTGCCTACCTGCAACTACATGTGGCAAAGGAACTATGGCAGTACCAGCTGGTCTGTTATAAAGGAAAAACCTATTGCCTAACACGATTAGGATTCGGACTTAATGTCGCACCAAAGATTATGGCAGCCATTTTAAAAACAGTATTAAAGAAAGGAAGTAGGACGAAAGAGGCCACTGATTCATACATTGATGATATAATGGTAGACGTAACGAAAATATCGACACAGGAAGTTGTGGAACATTTGAAGGGGTTTGGGTTAGCAGCAAAATCTCCGGAATCCCTGGACGGAGGAGCGGCACTGTGCCTTAAGCTTATGAAAAATAAGATGGGTGCACTAATGTTCAGGAGAGGCAACGAGATCCCAGAGATGGGAGGAGAAATTAGTAGGCTATTTTCGATCTGTGGTAAATTATTGGGGCACTATCCAATTGCTGGATGGCTGCGATTAGCATGCAGTTATGTGAAAAGAAGAGCAAATGGAGTGGATTGGGAAGAAAAAGTTGATTGCAGAACCATGAAAGTGATGCAGGAGGTTCTAGCTGAGGTGAAAAAAAAAGACCCTGTTAATGGCGCTTGGCACATACCTGAAGTGAGCACAGGAGTCGTGTGGTGTGATGCAAGCAATGTTGCAACTGGCGTGGTTGTCGAGATTGGCGGTGTGGTGGCGGAAGATGCAACTTGGCTGAGGAAAAGTGATGACTTTAATCACATTAACATAGCTGAATTAGATGCTGTTCTAAAGGGTGTCAATTTGGCTATCAAATGGAGACTGACAAATATTGAAATAAGAACTGATTCAGCCACTGTACTCAGTTGGGTGAACTCTACTGTGGAGGAGAGTGGCAGAATACGAACAAAGGGTGCTGGAGAAGTGATAATAAAGCGGAGATTAGGGATGCTTAGAGAGTTGATGTCTGAATTGAAACTGCAGATAAAAGCAGTGTTTGTGCCTTCTGAAAGAAACAAGGCAGATGCGCTAACACGGATAAAAAACAGTGGTTAATTGAGAAAGAGGAGGCGCCGATAGGCTGTCTTGGAATTGGAGAAATTAAAGAGTTGCATGACATGCATCACATGGGAGTGGAGAGAACATTATATTTGGTGAGGCAAGTGGATCCGAATGTAAAACGGGAAGAAATTCAGATGATAGTAAAGAACTGTGTTCGGTGTCAATCGATCGATCCTGCCCCAAATATACATAATCCTGGGGAAATTGGAGTTTTAACGAACTGGACGAGACTAGCTATTGACATAGCACACTACCGAGGGGGAGCGTACTTATCAATAATTGATTGTGGGCCAAGTAGACTGGCGATATGGAAGGAACTGCGAGTGGAAGCCGCATCTGCAGTTGCAACTGAATTAGAAAAGGTGATGCTTGAACGAGGTCTAGTAAGGGAGGTGATAATGGACAATGGCACTGTTTTTCGCTCAGAAATCTTTCAGACGATGCTAAAAAAATGGAAGATTAAAAGTTATTACAGGGCAGCCTACAGACCTGGAGGAAATGGCATTGTGGAGCGACATCATCGGACCGTGAAAGCAATAGCTGAGAGAGGAAGAATATCGCCTGAAGAGGCCACATTTTGGTACAACATGTCCCCTAAGGTCGGGCAAAGAGATGACACAGTGCCACATAGAGCAATCTTTAATTACGAATGGAGACATCCTAGAGACATGTCACCGGAAATTAATGATCAAGGACCAGTCAGAATCCAAATAGGAGAAGAAGTTTGGGTGAAACCGCCTAATGCCCGACGCACAACGCAGTGGGGAAGAGGAGTGATAACAGGAGTGCAATCCCCAAACAACTTAAGTGTCAATGGAATGCCACGACATGTTTTAGATTTAAGGCGTGTGGTCCATTTAGGTGATGAGGATGGTGGTACTGAGCCAGGGAGTGATGAAGATGAACCGGTGCCGATGCAGAGACCGCAAAGAGAACGCAATGCGCCGATCTGGACACGGGATTATGAGATGTGAATGATCTTTAATGACCATGGGGGCGTGTAGTAAAAAAAAAAAAAAAATCGTGCAAACCTTTTACCACTGGCAACGCCCGCTTCAGATTGAGTTGTGGAGTCATTGTATTTAACCACAAGTTGTGTCTATATTTGCTACTAGGGATGCTCCTTTTGTTGCAAATGTTAGTTCAGGCTGTATTGATGCGGTGTTCTATTTGTATAGAGGAAATGTTGTTAACTGGTGTGTATAGTGTGTCATCGCTAAAGTGAGAGAAAGCAAGTGTGTCGTATGTGGCCTGTGAGATCACACAAAATTCTTTCCCCTTCTCTGAGGGTAGGAAGATGAGATTTGTGTTTCTTAGGTTTTCTAGTGTAGTGCGTTGCGATCTTGTTAGGTTGGGTATAATTTTATGAAGAAAATATTAGGTTGGGTATAATTTTATTCTCTTCGTGTTAAGCTGTTCTATTACACCCACCTCTTATATATATATATATATATATATATATATATATATATATATATATATATATATATATATATATATAAGGAAAATAAAATTATATATATATATATATATATATACATATATATATATATATATATATATATATATATAAATGAAAAAAATGTATATTCATTCGTTGGTGGTGAAGTACACTAAATTACGTCGAGGATGGGACGTATTTTTCATTATTATCGTCTATTCTATAACGGATAGATGAATGGCTTTCATTATTCTTAATTTCGGTATATTAAAACAAAAGAGAGGAATAGGCTGAGCGGAGGTAAATAATGAGTGGGAGAGAGGGATGTGTACAAAACGGGAAGGAAGGAAAGGGAGAAAGATTGACAGAGAGATATAGATGTTTTAATATAAAAATACTACACACACTTTTAAATCTCTTCTATATTTTATGGACCCGTCAATGCCGGGTAAACCTGCTCGTTAATAAAGGCAAAAGGCACAAAGTAACCATCCCAAATTCCCCAGCCAAACATAATTATTTTATTTCACCCATTGACATGTCACTTTTTTTTTTAGTTTATTCATGTTATAACGAGTTTTATAATGCTTTATATATTGTCAGTCTTTTTTTTTTCTTTTTTACAGATTAAAATTCCGCCATCTTGAATATCAAAATCAATTGAATATAAAATAACATATTTATTGTTTATTTTCTGATTAAAAAATCTGACTACACATAATTTTCCTCAACATTGGAATATATAGAACTAGCAGGGAGACACGATGTTGTTCGGGATTGAATGAGGATCAACAAATATTTCAGCCTGTTATATTTTTATTGTCATTAAACCGGTGTATACTGTACATGGTACAATATTTTTTTTTTAACTACACACTAAAAAAACAAAACAAAAAAAAACATGGAAGACTTATCAAAAATGTTCATGCAATTTTTACAAGCACAGGCTGAGCGGGATGAACGCAGACAAGCTACACAAAACGAGCTTTTGCAACCACAAATACAGGCACAGGCTGACCGCGAGGAAAAGAGAGAGGACAAATTATTGAAAGGGCAGCAGGAACAAGAAGAAAAGCAGAAAATGGCACAATTAAAGCAGAAAGAACTGCAATTGGAACAGGAAGAAAAGCATAAGAAACTACAATTGGAATATGAAGAAAGACAAGATGAACGTTTTGCTAAAACACTGGAACTACTAAAGAATAATCGAGAAAATGTCGATAGTGTTAATTTCTCCCATACAACTATTTTTAATAGCATGGACACATTTCATTATGTGCCTGAGGAAGAGAAGAATTTTGAAGCATACTACACAAGATACGAGGATGTTTTTCAACTGGACTGTAAAAATTGGCCAAATAGTCAGAAAGTGAGCCTCTTACTCAGAAAATTGGGTACATCAGAACACAGCAAATTCGTAGATTACATATTACCTAAAAAACTGCGGAATTAGAGTTCATGGAAGCTGTAAAATTACTAAAAGAATTATTTAATCCAAATATATCTCTTTTTCATAAAAGATGGCTGTGCATGAATCTAAGAAAGATGGACAACCAAGATTATTTGACATACGCATCAGTTGTCAATAAAAACTGCGATAATTTTAAGCTTGCAGAACTAACGGTAGAACATTTTAAATGTCTAATCTTCGCTCAAGGGTTAGTTTCCACGAAAAATGCAGAAATACGCAGACGAGTGTTGTCTAAGCTGGAATCTGAGCAAGATTTAACCCTCCAGAAAGTAGCAGAGGACTGTGAAAGGGCCATTACACTGAAAAAGGATTAAAAAAATATATAGAAGAATCCGGAGTGGCATATGTAAGAAAAGTTAGAAAACCATACGCACCAACCAAGAACTTTACAAAGAAAAGCAATGGAACGGGATATTCCAAAGATAATAACCATAAATATAGTACAGAATATAACAAGCCTCTTCCTAGATATAACTGTAAGAGATGTGCAGAAAAGCATTGGGAATCAGATTGTCCTTATAAGAAGAAAAAATGCTACATTTGTAAGAAGGTGGGACACAAAAGCGATTGCTGCAGATATAAAGATTACACCAGAAAGAGAGTACAGCAAACAAAATCAAATACAAAATTAGACAAAGATCGGCGAAAATACGTAAAAGTGGAAATATTTAAAGCATCAATAAAGTTACAACTCGACTCCGGCTACGATGTTTCTATAATAAACCTGAATACGTGGAAAAAGTTGGGAAAGCCGGCCATGATGAAAACTAGTAAAGCAGCCCGGACGGTAACTGGTGGTGGTATAAAATTTGAAGGAGAAGTTGTCCTCCCGATAAAATTGAAAGGGATTTCGAAGAAATTAAAAATATTCGTACTAAAATATAGTGAAAAACTGTTTGGAATAGATTTAATTGAGAAATTCGGACTATGGGATAAGCCAATCAATACATTCTGTAAAAAATTAGAATGTTCTTCTCCAACAACAGTAAATATAAAAGATGATTTAAAAGAATTATTTCCTGAGGCATTCACGACTAACTTAGGTCGCTGCAATAAATTCAAGGCCTCGTTTGAACTTAAAGAAAACGCCAGCCCAATTTTTAGAAAAAAGCGAAATATTCCGTTCGCTGGGTTGGAAAAGATTGATAAAGAATTAAATAGATTGGAACAGACGGGAATTCTATCAAAAATAGAACACAGCGAGTGGGCAGCCCCCACCGTATACGTAAAGAAAAAGAATGACGAAGTTAGAGTGTGCGCAGACTTTTCGACCGGGGTCAACTCCCTATTAAAAGATCACCATTAACCCCTACCAAGCCCAGAGGAAATATTCACGAAGTTGAATGGGGGTAATATCTTCTCCAAGATAGACTTGAGCGACGCGTATTTGCAAATACCGGTCGAGGAGAATTGCTCAAAAATACTATACATCAATACGCATAAGGGATTATACAAATACAACCGATTGCCTTTTGGCATCAAAGTAGCGCCTGCCATCTTTCAGCAAGCGATGGACACTATGCTAAGTGGTATTGAGTGCGCATGTGCATACCTGGACGACATTGTTGTCACGAGCAAATCCCTAGAAGAACATAAGGAACATTTGAAACAAGTATTTACTCGAATACAAGAATTCGGCTTTAAAGTAAAAGAAAGTAAATGTGACTTTTGTATGAGCGAGATTAAGTATCTTGGACACATAATAAACAAACATGGACGACATCCAGACCCAGACAGATCTGCGGCAATAAAAAATATGCCAGCACCCGATAATGTAACAACCTTGCAGAGTTTCTTAGGACTCGCAAATTATTACCAATCTTTTATTGAAGGAATGCATAACTTGCGAGCCCCCTTAAATAATCTGCTTAAAAAGGATACACCGTGGAACTGGACGCAAGAATGTCAAACCGCTTTTGACAAAATAATGAGCGCACTAACATCCGAATTATTCTTAACGCACTTTGACACAAACTTAAAAATAGTCGTCGCTAGTGACGCTAGCTCCTATGGCTTAGGAGCATGCATTCAACATATTATGCCAGATGGGTCTAGAAAACCAATAGCGCACGCTTCGAGAACGCTGATACCAGCCGAAAGGGCATATTCACAAATCGAAAAAGAAGCGTTGAGCATAATCTTTGCCGTGACTAAATTTCACCGATATTTATATGGTAGACAATTCATACTTGAAACCGACCATAAACCGTTAGTCACGATCTATGGATCAAAAAAAGGATTGCCGGTATACACCGCAAATAGATTGCTGCGCTGGGGTACAATACTACTTATTTACGATTTCCAGCTACAACATCTAGCATCAAAAAAGATTTGCCATGCGGATGGACTGTCAAGACTGATACCACAGAAACACAATCTGGAAGAATCAGTCATTGCAGCAATTCGGACAAATGTTGAAGTAAAAAATATGGTAGCAAACATCATTAAGGAACTACCCGTAACTTTGTCGGACATTAAAAGGGAAGCCGAGAAAGACGAATATATAAAGGACATAAAAGAGAAAATTATAACGGACACAAAGGTGCAGGAAGTTTTGTCCATATGTGACGATGTGTTACTGTACAGCGAGAGAGTGGTAATACCCAAAACATTGCAGAATAGGATGTTAAGAGATTTCCACACAGGACATCCGGGGATAAATCGAATGAAGTCGTTAATGAGAAGCTACGTGTACTGGCGTAACATGGACACTGACATAGCGACAACAATTGATAAATGTAAAGGATGCCAGTTAGCGGCAAAATCTCCACCTATAGTACACAAACCTTGGTCGAAAACCGACCAACCATGGTCGAGAATCCACATGGACTTCGCTGGTCCAGTAGGTGAAAACTATTATTTAATTGTAGTGGATAGTTTCACAAAATGGCCGGAGGTAATGCGTTGCAGGAATCCAACAACGAACAACTCAATAGGGTTCCTACACGAATTGTTTGCAAGATTCGGTGTACCAGACACACTGGTCACTGACAACGGAACGCAGTTCACATCCGCAGAGTTTAAGGAATTTTGCGACACGTTCCGAGTGAAGCACATCACGACTCCGCCGTATCATCCAAGGTCGAACGGCCTCGCGGAAAGGTTCGTGGACACGCTAAAACGAGCGTTAAAGAAATCCATTGGAACACCAACAGAAAAAGCTTTGCAACAATTCTTGCAAGTATATAGGATTACACCACATCCTAGTACACCATCAAACATATCATCAGCTGAGCTAATGTTTGCCAGAAAGGTAAAATCAGCGTTTGACAAACTATTGCCAAGGCAGGCAATTATCCGAAACACTACACACACGAGAAAAAAGAAATATAACTCGGGAGATCGAGTATATTTTAAGTGCTACATAAATAACACATCTTACTGGGAATGTGGAGTAGTGGATAAACGCATTGGTGATTGTACATACATGATTAAAGGTCCACAGAACATACATAAAAGGCACCTAAATCAGATAAAAAACGTCATATCCAAGATGATGATGATACGACAACAGTCGAAGAGGAGGACACCATAGATATCATATACGAATCTTTTAATTTGGAACCGCCTCAAAATGCACCTGAACCCCGAAGATCAGGTAGGAAAAGAAAAGTGAATGAACCATTAATGGTAAACCCAAAAAGAAAAAGATATTGAAATCTGTGTGACTTCAAATCTTGGGAGGGGGTTCTTGTGGTGGCAACCACTTATTTGCATATGCGAATAACATAACACTATAAATGGCAAGCCTAGGTTGGCCTTGGTGTGTCTTACTCAAATGCCACCGGAAGTGACGCCGAAGAGCGTACATGTCCTCCCACCAAGACTCTCTGACTCGACACCGTCATTTGTACATATTGTAAATATACCTTTTCTTTAATACACTTATTATTGCGTTATATTGTTGTTTGCGTCTTCATTGTATTTCCTTACTAATTATTGTTCAACCTTGCAACCACAACAATTATAAATGCCAAGAATTAATTTTTTTGAATAAACCAGATATTTGTATAACATTTTTCTGTAATTTATTTTAATTTAAATTTCACTACCTTTAAAAAATACCGTTCGTGTATGTGTGTGTGTGTGTGTGTGTGTTATTAAATCATAGAAAGTAGAGAATGGATTCAAGATACCAGAGATATAAGTTCAATCATGTATAAAGGTAAGACCTATATATCCATTACATTGCTGAACGTCTTCTCTCCTTAAATTTGTTTTATTTGTTTTTATTTTGTTTTTGTTTTTTGGCTTTTTGTAGTTTTTCGTTTTTTTTTTTTTGTTGTTTTTTTACTTTGTTGTTTTTGCTTTGTTGGTTTGTTTTTTTACTGACCTGAAAATTTTCTTAGTGTTTTTTGATTTTGTCCGACTCTCCTGCTGATAGCCGATAATTGTTTTTGTTTAACACAAAACCTCCACTCCTTTCAGTCTGGGACAATTATGTTTTTTTAAATTTTATTTTCATTTTTATTAACACTCAGTACAGCTAAATTATGTCCTCAAACAATACAGTTTTGCATAGGTCGCCATACGAAAATGTAAACCAAGATATAATTATTAAGTAAACCTTATGTCTGGAATCCTTAAACCAGTTCTGATTAAAATCCATTGTATGACTTTGATTCTAGAAAATGTCTAAAACTTAAATGTCTTAAGAAATTTAAATTTAAATTGAAATTCAGATAATTTTGCTTAATTTGTATAAATCAAAATTAATAATTATCTGATTTTTTTTCAAACAATTTTCAAACACACCATAAGAACCTAATAGATGACTAGGCGCGAACGAACACCCCATAATTTTATTATACCATATTTCTTCAAACTGAAACATAATTATCAAAGTATACTTATGCAGATAGATATGAAAAGTCTTTATTAAAGTTTGTGCCTATTTCCATTCTATGAAGGCCAGGCACGAACGCAGACCCCACAATTTTATTATTTCATCCCTATTTTAGTTAAAACATACTTATCAAAGTATTCTTATGTACATCTATATCAAAAACACTTGTAAACGTTTTTTTTTAATTTTCAATTTTTTTTATTTCCATACTTTGTGGACCAGGCGTGTACGCAGACCCCACAATTTTAATGAATCATCATTATGCCAGATCAAGCATACCCATTCCTGTGTCTCGATACATCTTCTATAATTATATGTGATCAGTTTTCTATAAATAGTCAACCATATAGGAGCCTATTCGTGACCACACACACACACAGACGTTCAGCTTTATATATCTATAATATAAAGTTGAATGTGTGTGTGTGTGTGTATGTGTGTGGTGTGTGTGTGTGTGTGTGTGTGTGTGTGTGTGGCCACGAATAGGCTCCTATATGGTTGACTATTTTAGAAAACTGATTACATATAATGATAGAAGATTATCGAGACACAGGAATGGGTATGTTTGATCTGGCAGAACAGTTGTTCATTAAAATTGTGGGGTCTGCGTTCGCGCCTGTTCCACAAAGTATGGAAATCAAAAATTTGAAAATTAAAAAAAACGTTTAAAAAGGTGTTTTTGATAAACGTTAGGTTTTACCCCGTTCTTTTCCTCCCTTGCGCTACGGGTTCGAGCCTGCCTTCCTACTACCACTTTTTTTTTTTTTGCTTTTAAATAAACCTGTAAAAAAAAATTAACTATTAATACAAATATAATACAATAAAACAATAAGACTGTATATTAACTTTACGGACACCCTGTATATATAACGCCATAAATTGTATTAAAAAAATTTAAATTATAAATGCCAAGAATTAATTTTTTTGAATAAACCAGATATTTGAATAACATTTTTCTGTAATTTTTTTTAATTTAAATGTCACTACCTTTAAAAAATACCTTTCGTGTGTGTGTGTGTGTGTGTGTGTTATTAAATCATAGAAAGTAGAGAATGGATTCAAGATATAAGTTCAATCATGTATAAAGGTAAGACCTACATATCCATTACACTGCTGAACGTCTTCTCTCCTTAAATTTGTTTTATTTGTTGTTTTTTTGTTTTTCTTGCTTTTTTTTTTAGTTTTTTTTTGTTTTTTTAGTTTTTTTTTTACTTTGTTGTTTTTGCTTTGTTGGTTTTTTTTTACTGACCTTAAAGTTTTCTTAGTGTTTGTTGATTTTGTCCGACTCTCCTGCTGATAACCGATATTTTTTTTTGTTTAACGCAAAACATAAGAATACTTTGATAAGTATGTTTTAACTTACATAGGGATGGTATAATAAAATTGTAGGGTCTGCGTTCGTGCCTGGCCTCCATAGATTGGAAATAGGCAGAAACTTTAATAAAGACTTTTCATATCTATCTGCATAAGTATAATTTGATAATTATGTTTCAGTTCGAAGAAATATGGTATAATAAAATTATGGGGTGTTCGTTCGCGCCTGACCTCCATAGAATGGAAATATATCACAAAGTTTACCAAGGTTATTTTAATATAGATCCACAGAATGTCGTGATAAATGTGTCCGTTTGAACAGGTATGGTATAATAAATTGTGGGGTTTATCTATTTTATTTTTACTTTCATCATATGTTGCTTTGGTTTTGATACCCCAAATTCGAAGCCATCTCATTACAAGCCTTCCTTTTCATAACCTATCATCTATATATATAAAAGCGAAAATGTATGTATGTTTGTGTGTATGTATGTATGTATGTATGTTTGTGTGTCTGCTAAAAGCTTTCGACCGACGGAACAAAAATTCACAAACTTGATCTCATATAAAAGCCCCACCTTCCGGACGACAAATATCGAAAAATTGGCCCAAAATGACCATCAGAAGTGCGTCAACTGATCGATTTTCTGCAGGGGGGGGGGGTGACAAAAGTGATATTTTAATGTTAAACATTACATATTTTTAAATCGATTTATAACTGCCCCAAAAAATACAGGCGCCAACTCTTCTACATAAAGTATAAACTTTGGGTCAACTTGTATTTAAAACCCGCTGAGTCATGTCACGTGATCTTGACGTCAGCAAGCTTTAATGGCAGTCTGAATTTACAATTTAAAAATATTGTTATAGGTAAAAACAATTAATTAAAGCTAAACTATGAACTTCTACGCTATGGCAACGTTATCAAATTTATTAGCACATTCAACATAGTTAGATACGATAGTTAAACGAAAAATAACAGGCCAAACATGTGAAGTAAAAAAAATACGCTTACAAAAAATATTAACGATAGAAGTTTTTAAAAATAAAAACAGCCAGACGCTATTTTCCAGTCTTTAGAGTAAGGAAGACGAAGTGAGAGAGAGAGAGAGAGAGAGAGAGACACACACACACACAAACGCAAACAGAGAGAGAGAGAGAGAGAGAGAGAGAGAGAGAGAGAGAGAGATGTCTAGACAAGAAACGAAATACATAATTTAATAAAAAATAAAATACTGCTACGTCATCTCGTAAGGTTCCCGCGATGACCTCATTTAGTGGCTATCTGTCAATCAAACCTCTTTCACTCGCTTTATAACCCTTATTTTAACGCTATAATCAATTCCTCTTACTCTTAGTCTAGACAGTTAAGTGGTTGGAGTTAGTTTCACCTCCGGATTCAATCCAGCCTCACGACCACAACTATTTTTTTCTTTTACATCTTTAGACACGCGGGCAACGTTTCTTTATTTTTTTTACTTCACTTATTCTTTAGTTTACTCCCCCCCTTATACACACAGCGTTTTTTTTTTCGCTGTTTTTTTTTTTTGGATTTGGTTTTTCCGATTTTTTTAACATTGTTTCAGGGTTATTACTTATCCTCCCCATACACACACCTAAAACACCCGGGCAACGCCGGGTACCCCCGCTAGTACTTTCATAAATCAGTCCATTTTCTGTACACTGCTTTTGAACCCAGTCAACAATGGGTACTTTTGCTAGTATATATATATATATATATATATATATATATATATATATATATATATATATATATATATATATGAAGAATAAAACATGTATAAATACATTTGAAACCAAAACTGAGACGCGAAATTTTTTATAAAATAAACGGGTATTTATTTTTCAAGAAATATATTTCGGAGTAAAACTCCTTTATCAATCTTTTTCTCTCTTCTTCCTCGACATGATGTAGTGGAAGATAGTTCGATGAAGAGTCCACGTGATGTTATTAACTGCGGGGTTTTTATGAAGCCGGATAGGTGACGCGTGGTCGCGCATTTTGAAAATCTGAGTAGTTATTCTTGTGTATATCCGTTAGAAGCGTTGAGTGAAATTTGAAGAATAAAACATCACGTTGCAGTTTTGGCCTCAAATGTATTTATATAGGTGAGAAGAGTCGGCTAAATAAGTGTCAAACTGTTCAATAGTCAGTCCAGGCTACTTGATGAAAAGCTCCTGAAAATGAGCCCGAAAACCCTCCAATATTCCGTCATTAGAAGTTACGGTTCATCCGTCCGGCAAGATGACACTGGCGATGTGTTGATCAGCAGAACGTAGAAACTCCTCCGAACGCAGTGACGTGGCCATATTTGTTGCCTCGTTTGACGCTCTTTTTAATCTAGCCCTAACTAGTAATCCCTGGTCCTCCCTGTTATCCAAGGAGTCCAGTTCAGCCTTAACTATAGTATAACTAGCACTATCCCCCTCCTCCACCGCCCTTTCTAATTTATCTTCTAATGTCGCTTTCGATGCTCTAGAATCAGCGACTAAAATCATCAGCGAAAAACCTAGTAGCTTTATTTTAGGTTAGCCCACCACTTATTCCCGATAATAGCCCCCGTCAATTCCCTCTTTATGGTTAGTAAAAGCTGTTCCAGGATGTCCTTCACGTTGAACAACGACGTGTTGAACTTCCAGTAACTAGCCATCCTAGGCTTAACACTATCTAAGTTTACCCGAACCCGGACAAGCCTATGGCCCGAATAAACTATATTATGAAAACTTGGACAGTCTAAAAGCCCTAGGCCGACTCTCCTAATTAAGAATCGATCAATGTAACTCGAAAGTTGCACCGGATCAGAGCCGCGTCTACATGTCCAAGTCCATACTACATCCCCGGGTTTCGAAATTTATTGACAAGATTAAACTTGTTGCAAAGTATTAAAGCGCCTTAGCACCCCAGTTCTGGTTAGTAACCATCGTGGTATTAACCTCGCGATCTAACTCTGTATCCAGGACCGCGTTCCAGTCTCCCGCTAAAACTAACCGACGAGACGAATTCATGAAGGGTTCGATTCGATGAAAAAAGGAGACTAGCTCAGTACGGTTATTGGGCGCATAAACCCCAATAAAACGAAATGCCACATCCTTTACTGTAACACCCAGTAGTGCAATCTTCCCTCCGGATCTGCATATACAGGGTCACACAACGCACCAAGAGCGTGCTTAACTAACCAGGTAACCCTCTTGCGTTGGCATCATAATGTACTGAGTATAGCTGAAAGTCTTTAAGAAGCACACCCTGATAATCACGTGGAATAAAGTGAGTTTCCTGAATACACCATATATCCACCCTGAGGCGTTGAAGATCGCGTGCAACGAAGTTTACGAGAGGCGTCCCTCAACCCTTCGACATTCAAAATAGCTAATCTTAAGGCCATCTTGTTTCACTTAGGGTTGAGAATCCTGACCAAACATAGACGGTGTCAAGACATTGACAGCTGTCCTCATAGATCTAGTGGTCATCTCAGTGGTAATTGACCCGTTAGGGAACAGACCGCCGATATCAAAAGGAAAGGTTAATTTAATGGCCCTATATAATGATGGATGCATTTTTATAGGGACCCGTCCAACACATAGATACTGTGGTCCTTCTTCTTCCCAAACGCTCCATTCTCAGGATGTATTCCGGCATAAAGATTTCATTCTTCGAAAAATCGATGCAGTTTTCTTCCGTTTTAAACAGCACTGACCATTGTATTCTCTTGCTTTTGTTATGTGTTCTGCTCTCATTTCGACTGTCGCAGTGAACTTCATAACCATTTCTTTCGTTATTTTATCAGTTTTTTTCGTTTTTCTTTGTCAATGACGAATAGCGAAATCGTTTTTTTTTTTTTTTTTTTTTTTTTTAGCAAACTCCTGAAGTCTGGGTTGCTCCAGTGTAATTCCATTCACAATGACGTATTCCACACATTTCTTGACTTCTTCCAAAAAGGTTTCGACGTTGATTTTAACAGTTGGAGGCTTCTTCCAGCCTGTATTCTCGGCATCCTTTTTCTCTACCGCAGAATCCGTCGGCACACAGCTGGCAGTTGCGAAACGTGAACCCCCCCCCTAAAAAAAAAAAAAAAAAACGGGAAACTCTGGCACTAATAGTTAGTGACGGAGGAAGAAAAAGGAGAGAAATAACAAATTTAACAAATAACTATAACAATAATAATAATAATAATAACAACAACAACAACAATAATAACAATAAAACAATAATAATAATAACAACAATAATAACAATAACAACAATAATAACAATTAAAACAATAAAAACAATAACAATAACAACAATAACAATAATAACAATAAAGAGCAGAATATCTAATTACAACAAAAGACGGCGAATGGGGGGGGGGGGTTAGATATTTATTTGCTGTCCACAAAATGTGGAACAAGGCCGGAAGGTGGAGAGTATGCAAGCTTCCCTGAAAGAGGGGCACTCTTACCTCAACAAAAATTGCCTGGGAACTCCCGTCGGCATTCCCCGGTAGGGGCCCCCAGGCGACAAGCAATAAACCTGCCCCACTCAAAAGCCAGGTGGCAAAGCCTGGGAAGGTTGACCTCTCAGGTGATACCCAAGCGGTGTGCCTCAGTCCAACAGGTGCTGGTCGGTTCCTGGCCCCTCACCTATCGGTCTGAGTGTCAAGAACGGATCCTTGACGAGTGCTCTACCCTGTCTCCCTGCAGCTGAAGCCACTAGAAGACCAACCCCCATCACGACGAATGGGGGGGTATCACTCCAATGATTTCGACAATCGTTTTTATAACCACAAATTATAATAACCAACCAATGAAAAGCCTCCAAAGTTACTATAAAAGTTGTTGAATTTTGGAATCAATCAGTTCGCCATTGACTATCTCATGAACCGCATTTGATTCTTCGCCGCCATCTTTGTTACTAGCAATTACTTCACACTCAGTATCGGGACTGCACTGCTTCTTCACTGTTATCTTTGTTCAATATAATGTCTCAACACTTTACAGGTTATGCACCCAGTCATCGTCTTTTCTTTGATGGTTCGGAATCTAAATTGGAATTGTGGCAGGTAAAATTTCTAAGGATTCGAAAACTATACAAAATAATACAATCTTCAACAGAGAATCCTAACGATCTTGAATTTCTCGAAAAGAACGCGACTGCAAAACTGATTCAATGCTTAGACGATAGAAGTCTGTCTCTGATTATAAAAGACGCATTGGATGATGGACGGACAGCATTGAACATATTAAGAGAACATTACTTATCAAAAGGAAAACCGAAAATTATATCACTATATACAGAACTAACGTCTCTGAAATGTAACGAGGATGAAACTATTACTGACTACGTTATAAGGGCAGAAACAACCGCCAATGCCTTAAAACTCTCAGGTGAAATAAGCGATAGCCTGTTGATATCAATGGCCCTCAAGGGACTTACAGCCGATTTTAAACTATTTACAACTGCTATAACGCAAAAAGACAAATCCATTAATTTCAGTGAATTTAAAGTGGCATTGCGTAATTACGAAGAGACGAATCGGATGCTCGTGGACAATAATAACTCCAGCAATATTATGAAGTTCAAAAATGCTTCTCGAAAACAGACACCACCAAATTATGCATCTCACCGCAATGTTTTCCCCAAAAGTAATTTTCCCAAGAAAAAGAATAAAACTATCTGCTATAATTGAGGATGACCCAACCACAATGTCGACATAAAAGCTCAAAAATGGACTCCATAAAAAACGTTGAGAACTTTGATGAAGAACATAAATTTCTATTCATATGTAACTTTGACAATACCACAACCGGTAAAAATCTCCTTGTAGACTGTGGTGCTACAGCACACGTTATCACTAAGGAAACTGATTTTATTCAGTTTGATTTAAACTTTAATCCACAAAGTTATTTTGTCGAACTTGCCAATGGTAGTCAAATAAATGATATAGTCTTGAAAAGAGGCGATGCTAAAATAACACTAAGAGATAATAAAGGCGAAATTTCTAATTCTATTTCAAAAAATGCCCTTTTCTTACTTTCATTTAGGCACAAGTACATGTATTTGGTGACTTCAATGTCCACCATAGTAACTGGCTTGGATAATCTACTTACACAGACATAGCTGGTAGCACAACACATAGCTTCTCTATACCTCATTCCCTATCAGAGACGGTTACATTTCCGACACGTTTCCCAGACCAGCAAGATGAGCATGCCTCACTTCTAGATCTATTTCTGACCACAGTTCCCGATGATTTTATAACGAATGCTCACAGCCCACACTGGAATGCTGATCACGTTGTGATAATGGTAGAAATCGCCCTTCATTCTCGACCTAAAACTGAAGACCCACTGCTCAAAACCACGATGTATTACAAAAAGGCTGACTGGGAAGCCATCAGGGATCTGATCAGAGATGCCCCATGGGGAAATATATTTTCTGATCCAGCTGAACAGTGCACAAATGAGACCACTGAATGGTCCAAAACTGCAATTGAAGCACATGTTCCTACACGGAAATTCTATAGCAAGCCCCTATCTCACCAATAGTTTACTTCTACTTGTGCAGCTACCAATGCTCAAAGACAGCATACGTACCGCAGATTCAACCAACATTAGCCCAGTTCAAACAGACAGAAGTATAGAGCAGCTAGAAGTAATTGTAAGAAAGAAATAGCGACAGCTAAGACAGAATACACTGAAACCACCAGAAAACGCATTGAAGCACAGAAATTAGGAACTCGTAATTTTTGGAAAACAACAATGTAGTAAATAATGGGCAGTCAATTTATTATCACAAGGTTGTTTGCTCAGCAACCGAGAAGACTAACCTGCTCGCCAGTCGGTTTGCTTCAAACTCCACATTGGACCCGACACACCACTCCCTCCCTGACTTTCCTTTGCGGGCAGACACCATACTAGATGACTTGAAAATCACCCCTTCCCAGGTACATGGTATCATAAAAAACCTAGACACCTCAAAAGCATGTGGACCCGATCTCATCCCGGCTGTGCAATAGAAAAAAATGTTCTGCTGAGGTTGCTCCTCTTCTCTCCAAGCTTTTTAACAAATGCTTTAACGAATCTTGCTTTCCTTCCTGACTTAACATATTAAAAACCAACGATAAATAATTTTAAGAATGAAAACAAACGATAAAATATAAAAAATTGAAATCAAACAAATAATTTAAATACAAACAAGCAATAAAGTTACTAGTGCAGAAATATTTTTTAATTTAATTTAGAGAAAAATCACAAGGGTTGAATGTTATTTTTTGGAACTTTAGAGATTATTCGGACTAATGTTCTCATCTTGCGTGTTTATTTCACAACGTTTTATCATCGAATCTTGACTTCTCCTTTATTACATCCTCAGGCCGAAAATGATGTTCAGATACCTAAAAACATAATTAAAGAAAACATTCATACCATAATGTAAACTATTGCTAAAATCTAAGAAAAGATAGTAAACAAACATTTACAATAATAATAATCACAGTGTAGTATCTGTTCTGATGCTACACTTCATTTGTTCTGTCCTCGGTCAGTGGAGGAGAAATCCTTCATGACTGAGACAATTTTAATTTTATTTTTGTTCCTATCCAGAGTGCCCCTTTTTGGGGAGCTAGATTTTCCCACATTAAAAACCGGCCTTGTGTCTAACTGTGCCCTCGTGGGGAGGAAAGTAAATAAATTTTAAAAAGATATTTTTGACAAATATTCTCATGCAAAAATTATTTGTTTAAAATTCTAAAAAGAAACAATCAATTTTAATATATAACGTTCAGTCACAGCTAATTTCATTAATAGCCGCGTGGTGAATAATTTTCAAACCGACTTAAAAAAAATATAGAACTTCAAAATATTTGGAAATATTCAATGAAAGGTTTTATTTATTATTAAAAAGACATCTTGATAATTATTCTCATGTAAAAATTATTTGTTTATCATTTAAAAACTAAAACAAAATTAAATTAAATTTTCAACCTTCCTGATAGAATTTTTAGCCTTATAAGAAAATAAACAGTTTAAAATATCAATATTATATTTGCTGTATTAACAATAAATAGTATTGTTTCTTTAATTTATATTAACAATGTTATCAAACGTTATGAAAGTACCTTAATTTATATTAAAAATGTTATCAAACGTTATGAAAGCACTTGAATACAGTTCTAATTAAATACACGTTTAATCATTAACAAATAACATTACTTACTTTACTATATTTAGTTGGAATAAAATTTTCCCTACTAATGGCACGTATCCAAATTGAGACTTGCTCCTTCTCTATAGGAAAAGAAAATATATGTACTTTGGAGCCTTTTGGATAATTTTCCCGGCAATTTGGAACAACGTAAGAATAAACCATGTTAGCAAGCTGAAAGTTAGATGAAACTGCTGCTGATAGCTTAGACCATATATCTACAAGTGGATCTGATAATGACGTACTGCTGTCATGTGCATCGGCCTTCTTTACTCTTGGTGGCCACGGTTGAACAGACGCAAAATTGGTTTATTATTAGCTAATCTGCTAGTGGAGAATGCGTTTTGGTACATGAAAAGGGAGGATAAATATTAAACAATTTTTAATTTTTTAAATATTATTTTATTACATTTTCACCCCAAACAAAGAACATTGCCACTTTGGTGTAGGGGGCTACTATCAGGGGCAACAACTACTGGGGTACTATGTTGGGATTTGGGCAGCAAGTTGTCGGTTCATGTTACACTTGAACTTTTGCATGTCAGTACAGTTGGGGAAGAATTCCAGAGTCTAGTATTTCTGGGGAAGAAACTACTGGAGTAGAAAAATCTTTTAAATGTAGGGATCTCTACTGTGTGGGGGTGGGATTTAGCTACCTGTCGGGTTTGTCAAGGGTGTCTACGTTGTGGGGGCACGTGTCTGCAGTTCGCTAGAGCATTCACCATTGAAATACTTGTAGAACAGGCAGAGGGATGCAACGTTTCGTCGATGGGACAGAGGCTGAAGCCTAGATGCCAGTTCAGGGTCTATCAGATTGGCGATTCTCTTTTGAACCTTGTCTAGGAGTGAGAGACTAGTAGTAGATGCACCAGCCAAAATATGACAACAATACTCCATACATGGGCGAATTGTGGCCTTATAGAGGTACAGGATACTTTCAGGCGTTAGTAGCTTTTTAGCCCCGTAGAGAGAGACTACCTTTTCGCAACGGCCCTGGCAATGCTTGTAATGTAATTGTTTCAACTCATGTTTCCTGTGAACGTTAGGCCAAGCAGTTTGAAAGATGTACTCTCAGATAAAGAGTCACTGGCAATTGCTATTGGTGGCAGAGAAGGTTTCTTGTAATTATTGAAGGAAACCAGTTTAGTCTTGGCAACATTGAATGTGACCATCCATTTTTGTCCCCATTTCACTACAGATTGGAGGTCATCCTCTGGTGTTTTTGCCATTTCTTTAGATATGTGTTCATTTGTTTTCCTGTCATGCCTGTTATAGAGCGTGGTCATCAGCAAATATACCCATTTCAGAAACAATTTTATCAGGGAGGTAATTTATGAATATCAAGAATAATAAAAGTCCGAGGATAGACCCCTGAGGTACTCCCACATTTATATCATATTGTTTAGATGTCCGACGGTCTAGGACAACCTGGATTTTTTCTTACTTAAGAAGGATTTAATTACATTATGTATTCTTCCCGTGATACCATATGATCTAATTTTCCTTAGAAGACTATCATGCCAGACCCTGTCAAAAGCCTTAGATATATTTAGAGCTACCGTTCTGCCCTCTCCGCTTTGTCCAGTGAATGGTATATACAAGATTACAGTTAGGATGTCTGCTGTGGTACGAGCTTGTCTAAATCCATATTGTTGGTCAGTCAGAAGTTTAGCATCTGTAAGGTGATGAACTAGAGCATGGTTAATTAAGGTCTCAAATATTTTGGCGAAAAGTGGGAGGAAGCTAATAGGGCGATAATTTGATGGGTCAGTTCTTTTGCCAGAATTCTTGAATACTGGTACCACAGAAGCATATTTCCAACAGCCCGGAAAGCAAGATTCATTAAGGCATTTGTTGTAGAGTTTGGAAAGGACTGGAGCTACTTCGGCTGAGCACTTTTTTTATAGAACAGCTGGGATGAAATCGGGTCCACATGCTTTTGAAGTGTCAAGGTTTTTTATGATAGCATGCACCTGAGCAGGGATGATTTTTAGATCGTCACGCGTGGCGTCTGTCTGCAAAGGTATGTCAGGCAGCGGGTAGTTGAAAGGGTCCAATGTGGAGTTTGAGGCAAACCGGCTGGCAAGCATGTTAGCCTTCTTGGTTGCTGAGCAAACAACCTGATTGTTGGTTAGTGGGGGAATTGTTGATTGCTCATTATTTACCACACTGTTATAGATTTTCCAGAAGTCACGCAGTCCTAATTTTTGTGCTTCGATGCGTTTTTTAGTGGTTTCAGTAAATTCTCTCTTAGTTGTCGCTATTTCTTTCTTAACGTTACTTCTAGCTTCTATATACTTCTGTCTGTTTGAACTGGACTTATGTCGGTTAAATCTGTGGTATGCATGCTGCCTTTGAGCAATGGCAGTTGCGCAAGTAGAAGTAAACCATTGGGGAGAGTGGGGCTTGCTATAAAATATTTAATAGAAATGAAAGGAAAAAATAGAAGAACAAGTCAGTGAGGTATTAACAGATATGCGAAAACGTGTCAGGAAGATTTCATTTAATAAAGATGCAGACAGAATAGTTAATAAAGACTTAACCCCCGGAGCTAAAAAAATATCTATTAATAAAGTTTCTTTTCAGAAACGACACGTCTGTAGAACACAGTTGCACGGGGCTGTTTTTCGAATGACCGCAACATGTGATTTTCACATCCAATGTACATACATTCTTGTTGAGCCGACCTCTTAAATAATCAAATTCTGCTCAGCTTTAACACTCTCGACATAAAAAAAATAAAGACGAGTCAAATTTATTCATCAAGGGTTTGAGTTCCATATAGAAACGTTGATTTAATTTGATTAAAATAAAATACGCATTAAGTGTGCTTGAAAGCCAAATCACAATGTAATATTAGGAAAATAAACAAATATTTTCCCTGTTTAAAATTTATAACATAAATATATTTCGGAATTATACTCCATCCTCAGTATGCTGTTTCTTTTTTTCTTTTCTTCTTTCTTGCCATCTTGTATGGCAATAACTAAATAAAACCAACTTAAACACACACACACACACACACACACACACACACACACACACACACACACATATATATATATATAAAGAACCAACTTTAACATATATATATATATATATATATATTTGTGCATAAGTACAAGAACACTTAAGTTGACTTAGGCCTGCCAAGTTCCTGCAACATAACCGTCTGCTTCTTGTTTTTTCTAACTGTTTATTTCGTCTGCCATGAGATTAACAAAACCCCGCCATCTCGGCACCAACTTAAATGTCTCTCGCTGCCACTGTGTGGGCCACACGTCCATCTGCACTGAAGGTTTTTTTCTTTCTGCTCCATAACACTCCAGCCATTTCGCGTCTTCGACTTTACACTTTTTCTACCACACTTTTTTCTTCTCCCGACCACATGGTGCCCTTTTTCTCCTTTTCTTTTCCCGCAAGGTCGCATACACTTTCTAATATGCATATGTGCTTTTTCAGCTACTGCTGCTAATATCTTCGCAAGCTATTTTACAGCTCCTGCTGATATTTTCCTATGTGCTCATACAAGCTTTGTTACGTTCCATTTTTCTCAAATTTGACTACTTAGCAGCTATTTTTACTATATAAAGACCCATAAAAGAATGATCCACAAAAATGCAATGATCTGAACATTCTCACGCCGCTCTGCGACCTTGTGTTTTGAATGGGATGCAGTTTGTAAAAATAGTGACAGACACACAAACATAGTGAACTTTATTAATTAGATTTGAAATCTTTTTTTCAGATTATTAGAAATAATTGATGACTTCATCCCATAAACAGATCAATTCTATGATGCTTGAGGAGAAGCTCGAGTTGCCTGAAAGCGCTCGAGTAAGCTATTTAAAAAACACAGTAAGATTCCAGGTTCCAACAACTCCTTTTGCCTGCTGTCGACATTCTATCTTTTGCTTTTGGTCATTCGCAAGTTTCTTCAATGCCCCTTTATAAAAAGACTTCAATAGCTTTAATGGAATCAGTTTCTCAAATAACCTAGCATTAGTTTTTGTGGACCATCATGTTGCGGAAGGCTTCTTCAGCTCTCCAACACCTGCACACTCCAAAAAGCAGCAAAGAATACATAAATATTTCCAACAAAGTCAAAGAACTGAACAAATGAGCATAGCATGAACATATTCTGCAACAATACCAAATTTCTCTTTGACAAGTTCTTGCACTCCATTATATTTCACGCTCATGTTGGATGAGTTGTCATGACTGTACACGGAAATCAACAAAATTGATACCCTTCTCATTGGTGTCTGACCTTTCATTTGCAGAAATGCCAGGAATTTGTTGGTTTTACATATCTTACTCTGAAGCAACGTTGGTCCGTGTGAGTAATGTCCGTTGAATCTAGTGTTATGGAAAGTATTTAGCTTCTTTTAATTCATTGACGATTATATCTTCAGCTGCTTTTCCCAATATCTCGACTAACTCTTTGCAAACCGTCTTTGATGGGAGTGTCCTTTTCCACAGTTCACATCCATATAGATATGTTGGCATGAGAATGGATCTACAGTTGTAAGAAGCTCTAAAACCTAAATAGTTTCCGTTGTTTCCTACTGTTTCATTTGTTCCTCTGAAAACCAACCTTTTTCCCCACAAGAACTTTAAGACATTTATGATCCTCTCCAGTAGGGAACCTCGGTATTTCCTATCGTTCTCAAGTTGTTTTGTTAGGGCAGCATCAATTTTTTTCTCCATTTTTTCATACATTGATTAAATACTTGACCGTAGTTTTGTGCATAGAACTAAACTCATGTCTCTTAATGTGAAGCTGTGCATTCTTCCAGTTATTGAAAGCACAAAATATGTACAATTCAGTGTTTGATGAGGCTTCTAGTTTGCAGATAAAACAGTACAGATTGTCTTTATAGCATAAGCACTCCCTAAGTTGCAATATCTGCTACAAGTTTAAGAACCAAACAATCTCCAGATAGAAGGACTAAATATTTTTTTTTCAATAAGATGAGCAAATCATAAACGCATCACAAGGTACAGCCAAGTCTAGAAGAATATCAAATATATTACATCGATCTTCTTTTTATCATAAACGAAATTAATCCCGTCCCCAAAATAGTAAAAAAATATATGGGTATGGTATTTGTTTTTACTTGGGTTTGTCAGCGCTTATCATGGCCAGGATTAAGGTTAATGAGTGTTAGGTAGACAATAAGACAACACCTGATAATCGGTAATGGTGGAACTTGGATAGAAGATACTTTTTATTTCAGTTAATTACATATTTGTATACGGCTCAACAAAAACTTACATACGACTTGATAACAACAATATTATAGTAAGTTGGGAAGCAGCCATACAATATTGTGTTCTACAGACAGACAATTCTAGGAAAAAATTTTGCTTGTGTTAAATACGTATTTAGAAACGGGTTTAAAAAAGGTCCATTCAAGAGCCACAAGTAATTAACACGATTTGATATTTTAATTCTAATTCAACCATATAATATAATATTAATTACATAATATAATATTTATTAAATAATATAATATTAATTACATACTATAATATTAATTACATAATATAATATCAATTACATAATATAATAGGAATTACATACTATAATATTAATTACATAATATAATAATAATTACATAATATAATAATAATTACATAATATAATATTAATTACATACCATATATTATTTAGACAATATAATATTAATTATACACTATAATATTAATTACATAGTATTATATTTATTAAATAATATGATATTAATTACTATATATATTATTAATTACATACTGAATATTTATTACATAATATAATATGAATTACATAATATAATATGAATTGCATAGTATAATATTAATTACATATTTATTATAATATTAACTACACGATATAATATTAATTACGTAGTATTATATTAATTGCATAATATAATATTAATTATTATATATAGTATTAATTACTGTAATATTTATTACTTGATATATGACCTCTAAGACAGATTTGAAAAAGACATTTTTCACATTGATTGCAGTTCGTTTATAAAGTCGAAAGAAAATTTTGTGTCAAATATAGTAAATTTAAAAATTCTGTGACATTATTTTTTACTTAAATATTTACATGATTTCGTGAGTCATCTGGAATGATGCTCATAGATGACTGTTTGAAAATATCAGGTGAATATGCGTAGACATCAAACACAGGTGTATTAAATTATATGCAGCCATCTAATGAGCCGAGTTAAATTTCTAAAGTTGAAGTAGATGGATCGGGCTTATCGATTGTCAATTCAACTTGAATTTAAATTCAGATATGAAATAATTCATGGTCGTCATCTGTTCATATTTCTTTTCTTTTTTCTTTTTTTTTATTTCACGTTCACCTATGACAAGGCATATCACCACTTGGACGTAAGGGACTACGAATTAGGACCATGCCTAGGAAAGATTAACAAGATGTTGATTTATGTTAGATTCAAACTTTTGCATATCAATACAGCCAGGGAAGTAGGTAGCAGGAAGGGAATTTCAAAGTCTAGCTGTTCGAGGGAAGAAACTATTAGAATAGAAAGTTTTCTGGCATTTAAGGGCCTCAACAAAGGGCGAGATTTTGTTGCTAAGCAGGTTTGTCGGGCATATGTACGTCGAGGGATATAAGTGTAACGAATTCATCAGAGTACATTTCATTAAAATATCCTCTTGAACGATATTGAGAAGGCAGATTTTGAAGAACTAGATTCATCACAAATATAATGATTTGGCTAATATATATATATATATATATATATATATATATATATATATATATATATATATATATATATATATATCATTATTATTATTATTTTCTATAAAAAGTATTAAATACTTACAGACACTAGTGTTTCATCCTTTCGGGAATCTTCAGTGCAGGGTGTCACGATTAACAGCAGTCGATAGATTCGAATCGGACGACAGAAGCTATTTCTGGCTTCATTAGCAAGGACCGTATCCATTCGGCTCTCATTAACCACGTGAAATAACGTTGAAATTTAAACATTTTATCTTAAAATGTTTTTTACGTCAGTCAGAGTGATCTAATCATTATATGATGATCTATGCATAAGAGCTAAATTGACCGACTTGATTCAACTGAAAGTGTTCAACGATAAGAAATGAGTTTCTTAAAGGAGCTGACATGTTTATTTACTATAATAATTATTACCTACAGACACTAGTGTTTCATCTTTTCAGGAATCTTCCGTGCAGGGTGTCACGATTAACACCAGTCGATAGATTTGAATCTGGCGACAGAAGCAATCTCTGGCTTCATTATATATATATATATATATATATATATATATATATATATATATATATATATATATATTACAATTACATTTTTCTTCACCATATTCCCTCTGCTTCACTTTATATATATATATGCATCTTTATTATATATATTTTTTATTATCAAGTAAGACCTTTGACGTACTTGTTGTTTCATCAAATGCTTTTTTATGCAAAATCTGATCCCGCATTTTGCTAATTCCTACTCTTTGATGAGAAGGAAAGTATTTCTTCGAAACTCTGCGGATTAAGGACTATCCACTTATCAAGTGTTTCCTTTTCAGATTAAAAATGTTTTTAACTTTTTTTCAAAGTGTTTTTTAACATGTTTGATTAACTGTTTGCTCGTATTATAAGCTCTATCTCCTATTTGGTTTTATTGAGCTTTTACATCTGGCTGAGATTACTTTATAAATATTAATTTTTTAATATTTATAATATACTTTAATTTTACCATCTTGGATCATTTTGGTAAATTTAATTGTAATTTTTATTTTTATTATAAGCTCCGTCTTGGTTGAGCTTTTTATTCTCTCCAGATATGTTTGAAAAGGAACACATTCCTCTGTCTGCCAAAAATATCCCTATTCCTATCCAACAAGAATATATCCACAAATTTGTTCTCGCTTTGAACACTTTGCTAAAAAATATAAGGTGGAAGGCTTATCACCATGACTTAAGCATTAAAAATAAACTTAAAGCGCCTATTTCCTCTGAAGACCAACTTCACCCAGAAATTTTAACAAATGAACTCCCTATCAACTCTCATAGAGAACAAAAGAAATTCGAAAGAATTGCTGCCAAATTTTACGGATTAAAAACCACTTCCCACCCCAAATGCAACCCTTACCTCGAGGAGTTTGAGGATTCCATGTTAAATTTAGTTAAAAAAATAAATTTAAGAAACAAAAATACCATTATAATCCGGTTACTCGTAAAATAAATAATTTTGCCGAAAAAGTTAAAAAGAATTGACTATCCTACATATATAAAAAGTTTTGTATAAAGAACTTAATAAATCTTATAAAATAGTCCCTCCTAAGACTTTAGATTCCATTAATTCTGAAGCTAAGCTTTTACTGACTTCTATGAATAACTTCACTGAAATAATTTCTCCGGGTACGCCTAGATTCACCCTCAAGTATCATATACCTAATTTCTATGACAACCCCTCCATAAGATTGATCTGCCCATCTAACTCTGACTTAGGGGCTCTAAGCAAAAATATGTTAGATAGAATCATCCCTTCTATTAAAGAAAAAGTAAGTTTCAGATTCCGTAATTAATTGGTTTGTCTCCCTTAAAAATAAACACCTCCTTAACTTCATAACCTTTGACATCCAAAATTATTAATTCTCCTTGCGAGAAAGTCCTTTATACAATTTAACAATAAGCTTTGGACTAGAAAGGACACCCCTGATAATTTTGACATCTTGATGGGTGCTTCTGACTCTGCAGAAATTACCGATTTAGTGGAACTCTTCTTACTGAAAGAACTTAAATACCACTTTAAACAAATCCAAGGGGGTCTTTATAGAGACGATGCCCTTTTACTACAACAGCCAGGCCAAGAGAGTAGAAAAAAACAATTAAAAAATTACATAACTTCTTTAATAACTTTGGCCTTTCTATAATTATCGAACCAAACAAAAAAACTTCAAATTTTCTAGATGTTACACTTAATCTTAACACCGAAACTCATAGCCCCTATCGTAAATCTTACGCTTTTATACGTCCATAAATCTTCTAACCACCCCAACTCAATTATAAAATCTATAGTACCATCCGTCTCTAGAAGAATTTCTGCTCTTTCTGCTGATAAAAAAAAACAACTTTTAATCAAACGCAGTATATTTATATTTGCACAGTGGTTTTCTGGGAAAGTCGGTCTAGTGGTATGTTCGTGTAATATAATATTTCGAGAAAGATCTCTTCGTCAGATATTTACTTGACTTTGACAAACGTGTTGTTGTAAGCAGTAACTATACCGCAGCAAATCATTGCTCGGGACTAGTGGGTAGTATATGGTTAGGGTTTTTTTTTCTCAATTCTTATTTTATATTTCTAAATTATTTATTTTATATTATATTTTATTTTATTTATTTGTTTATTTTTTAAATTGTTTTTATAATAGTTTATTTTAGTTCAAACGTGTTGTTGTAAACAGTAAATAGTAACAGTATCGGGCTAAATAATTGTCCGGACATTGTTGGTTGCTTTTTAATTTAATATGATTGAGTTTGTTTTATTTTTATTTTAATTTATTTATTTTATTTATTTATTTGTTTTTTTTTATAGTAGTTTATGTTTATATTAAGGAGATTTAATTAACTAATTTATTTGTTGTTTGTGTTTCTGCATTCTGTATGGTGGTGGTGGGAGCGTAGACTTAGAATAAGTCGGTTGGTCAAGGGAGACTACTTGATGGGTTGTTCTAAGGGGGATAATCGTTACCGATATTTCTTCTCAGATGTATAACGCTGCATTACTTTTGTGTGTTTATTTGTTTGCTTATTTATTTTATTTTAGTGATATTGTTCTCATTCCGGGGATATTTTATTCAATTCGTTATGTAGTGTATATATACTCATTTATGGATGCTTGTATCTTTAATTCAATTATATAGTAACTATAATTATTTATTTATAGATGCAATGTGTTATGACGAAGTGGTTAAAGTAATTTCGAGAGTTTTAGTAATATTCTTTTTATTTTTTATAATGTATTTGTTTATTTGAGTTAACTTGGATTTCTGTTTTTGGTGTATTATGTCTTATTGTTATTTGCGATTAATATTGTTAGGTTTACTCGGAGAAATCAATTGGGTTATATTGGGGCATATAAACTTATAAATTTGCATGAGTCATATACATGTAGCCGTGTAGCCCACATGCCGCACACTCTAATTCATATATCTTAGGCTTGCTATTTAATTGTTGAATATTGTTATTATTATTAATGTGTAGTAATCTTGAATAGGGATTGCTTATTTATTATTTTGTTTGTTTATTTATTTTGGTTTATTTTAATTTAATTTTGGATTTATTTTTTTTATTTTATTTTGTTTGTTTATTTTTTCTTTTTTTAATTGTATTATACAATGGTGGGATGGTGAGCATTAAGTTAAGAATGAAGAGCCTAATTCATGTCGGCGATTAATCTTGGGATGTAATTTGGCAATCAGGATCGATTCTTTGATACGAAGGTTGCCAACATTGCGTTCGGTGGCTAAAATATCTACTCTGATGGATTTGTTAGTGTTTCCGCATGTGTGGAGGTGTTTGCGAACAGAAGAGGCTTGTAGTTTGTATGTGTTCTTTTACTCTAATGTTCAGGTGTCTCACTGAGCTACCGACGTATGATTGGTCACATTTAGTGCACTGCATGCGATATACTGTGTATGTAAGGTGGCACATGTTAGTGGAGTTCATCGGCCAGTTAGTTAGGGTGCAGGGTACATTACTTAGGTGGGTTTTGCATTTTGACAAATGTTGTCGTAGTGATGGCCCAGTGTGTATAAGTTGTATGTCTAGATCCTCTCTGTGTATAGCTTTACGGATGGCTGTTGTGATCTTGTCGTTGAAATGGGGCAGGTGTTAGAGGAAGAATATTGCGTGCGTCTTCTAGATTTATTGAGATCTTGAGGCTGAAGTCTAAAAGTGCCAGGGATCCAGAGCTGTCGGGGTGCTCGATGGTGAACACAATGTGTGGGTCGGTGTTGTTAAACATGTTAACAATTGAGTTTGCGTCGTCCCGGGAAGGTGTTAGGAGTAGGATATCATCAATGTATCGCGTGAAGAAGGTGTAGGAGTAGCAGGAGTTGAGGGCGCGGCGTTCGAGTTTGTCCATGAATGCGATAGCGAGTAGATCTGATAGGCTGGACCCCATAGGCAATCCTGTGATTTGTTTATATTTGCTTTGTTTGTATGTGAAGTAAGTGTTATCTATTATTATTTCTAGGAGGTCATGTATATCAGTTCGAGTGAGGCCAAAGCAATAGAGGTTACGGGACGAAATGCAGTCGGTAATTATGTCAGTTGCCGGGTATGCAGGGACAGATGTGTAGAGGGCGACGACGTCTAGGCTGAATTCTTTCCCCTTGTCTGAGGGTAGGAAAATGAGATCTTTGTTTCTTAGGTTTGCTAGTGTAGTGCGTTGCGATCTTGTTAGGTTGGTATAATTTTATGAAGAAAATATTTCGCTGTGTGTTTGATGTCTAATTGACTGTGATTTGGTAGTGGGTGTAATGGATGATCAAGGGAAATTGGGGTTGTGATCATCGTGTGTGGAGTGGTTGATGGCTGTCAGCCACTTTAGGTTGTAAGCTGTTCTACTACACCCACCTCTTATATATATATATATATATATATATATATATATATATATATATATATATATATATATATATATATATATATATATATATATATAAATGAAAAAATGTATATTCATTCTTTGGTGGTGAAGTACACTAAATTACGTCGAGGATGGGACGTATTTTTCATTATTATCGTCTATTCTATAACGGATAGATGAATGGCTTTCATTATTATTAATTTCGGTATATTAAAACAAAAGAGAGGAATAGGCTGAGCGGAGGTAAATAATGAGTGGGAGAGAGGGATGTGTACAAAACGGGAAGGAAGGAAAGGGAGAAAGATTGACAGAGAGATATAGATGTTTTAATATAAAAATACTACACACACTTTTAAATCTCTGCTATATTTTATGGACCCGTCAATGCCGGGTAAACCTGCTTGTTAATAAAGGCAAAAGGCACAAAGTAACCATCCCAAATTCCCCAGCCAAATATAATTATTTTATTTCACCCATTGACATGTCACTTTTTTTTTAGTTTATTCATGTTATAACGAGTTTTATAATGCTTTATATATTGTCAGTCTTTTTTTTTCTTGTTTTACAGATTAAAATTCCGCAATCTTGCATATCAAAATCAATTGAATATAAAATAACATATTTATTGTTTATTTTCTGATTAAAAAATCTGACTACACATAATTTTCCTCAACATTGGAATATATAGAACTAGCAGGGAGACCTGATGTTGTTCGGGATTGAATGAGGATCGACAAATATTTCACCCTGTTATACTTTTATTGTCATTAAAATCCGTTAAATCGACCATTTTTTTTTAATGTAATCGATTGACTGCCTGTTTTAATTAGGGACCCCGACTCCCGCAGTGCAACGGGAGGAAACTCCACATGCCTCCCAGCTGTGACTTAGTCCACAAAACATTGTAGTCTACGTTGCACTGTAGAGAATCTATAAAATTATGTAAATTATGGCTTGACTTAAAATTTAAAAGTCAAAAGTCAAGTATCATGCTTCAATTGTGCTCTAAAGAGAAAAATGAATTTCGGGCTCTTGCTTTAAAGAACCAACTGTTGATTTTATGAAAATATTTTTACATAATCACTTGAATTAAAGTTAAATGTACAAAAGTCAATTATCATGGTTCAATTATGCTCAAAAAATAAATCGAGCACTGTAAAAGTGGCGATTAAACGTTTATATAAATAAACATTTGATAATATCGTTTGCAGCCACCGATCTCATGGGCATGGATAGAACTGCCGACTATCAACTAGGTGGTTGTAAGTTCGAACCATTGCTCGAGATGGGTGTTAGTCTATCCGCACTGAAGAGTTGTGATATAGCGAAACAATCCGTCTGTGGAAGACTAATATATATATATATATATATATATATATATATATATATATATGTATATATATATATATATATATATATATATATATATATATACGTATGTATGTGTGTGTGTGTGTGTGGAAATGTTTTATTAACTGTTTGCTCGTATATATATATATATATATATATATATATATATATATATATATATATATATACGTATGTGTGTGTGTGTGGAAAGATAAAAAACGAACGAACCATTTTTATTATGAATGTATTTTAACGATCTTGTTTTTAATCGACTTATTTAATTTATTAAATTGTACATTTGTAACTTGCCCCATTTCCTTTTTCCTTTTCCTCACCCCGTTTTCCATCTTATTTTAGTCGATTGAATTTACGCGATTGTTCACTTCTTTATAATTATTCTAAAATTTTGCCAATCGAATATATATATATATATATATATATATATATATATATATATGCGTGTGTGTGTGTGTGTGGAAAGATAGAAAACGAACGAACCAACCAAAATTATATGTTCATCAACGTTTCGTCTTTATTTCAAGACTTTCGTGGGATGATTGATTTGAAAGAGAAACAAAATACTAGTTCAATATGTTAAAATATACTTGTTGGGTTTAAAATGTGAAGTGAATATCTTGTTCTATTTACAAACAGAAAAAAGCCGTTAGCATTGAATGTGTGTATAACGTTTATGGATCGAGTGAGATATTTTAACGACACATGGCCGTTAGAATTGTATAAAAATATGATGCAATTACTGTTCCTTTAGTTGTTAGAATAAAAAAATGTTGCATGAAATGAAATGTGTGTTTCTTTGTTTTGAATTTATTTACTGACATTTTATTATGGCTGCAGTATGAGTTAACCTGTATAAAAAGTTAGTATAAGTTTTCTGTTTAAAGGAGTAAATTGTAAAAACAGGAAACGACACGTCTGTAGAACGCAGTTGCACGGGGCTGTTTTCCGAATGACCGCAACATGTGGTTTTCACATCCAATGTACATACATTCTTATTGAACCGACCGCTTAAATAATCAAATTCTGCTCAGCTTTAACACTCTCGATATAAAAAAAATAAAGACGAGTCAAATACTTAATTTATTCATCAAGGGTTTGAGTTCCATATAGAAGCGTTGATTTAATTTGATTAAAATAAAATACGCATTAAGTGTGCTTGAAAGCCAAATCACAATGTAATATTAGGAAAATAAACAAATATTTTCCCTGTTTGAAATTTATAACATAAATATATTTCGGAATTATACTCCATCCTCAGTATGCTGTTTCTTTTTTTTCTTTTCTTCTTTCTTGCCATCTTGTATGGCAATAACTAAATAATAACCAACTTAAACACACACATACGCACACACACACGCACACACACACATATATATATATATATATATATATATATATATATAAAGAACCAACTTTAACATATATATATATATATATATATATTTGTGCATAAGTACAAGAACACTGAAGTTGACTTAGGTCTGCCAAGTTCCTGCAACATAACCCTCTGCTTCTTGTTTTTTTCTCCTTTTCTTTTCCCGCAAGGTCGCATACACTTTCTAATATGCATATGTGCTTTTTCAGCTACTGCTGCTAATATCTTCGCAAGCTATTTTACAGCTCCTGCTGATATTTTCCTATGTGCTCATACAAGCTTTATTACGTTCCATTTTTCTCAAATTTGACTACTTAGCAGCTATTTTTACTATTTAAAGACCCATAAAAGAATGATCCACAAAAATGCCATCATCTGAACATTCTCACACCGCTCTGCGACCTTGTGTTTTGAATGGGATGCAGTTTGTAAAAATAGTGACAGACACACAAACATAGTGAACTTTATTAATTAGATTTGAAATCTTTTTTTCAGATTATTAGAAATAATTGATGACTTCATCCCATAAACAGATCAATTCTATGATGCTTGAGGAGAAGCTCGAGTTGCCTGAAAGCGCTCGAGTAAGCTATTTAAAAAACACAGTAAGATTCCAGGTTCCAACAACTCCTTTTGCCTGCTGTCGACATTCTATCTTTTGCTTTTGGTCATTCGCAAGTTTCTTCAATGCCCCTTTATAAAAAGACTTCAATAGCTTTAATGGAATCAGTTTCTCAAATAACCTAGCATTAGTTTTTGTGGACCATCATGTTGCGGAAGGCTTCTTCAGCTCTCCAACACCTGCACACTCCAAAAAGCAGCAAAGAATACATAAATATTTCCAACAAAGTCAAAGAACTGAACAAATGAGCATAGCAATGAAATATTCTGCAACAACACCAAATTTCTCTTTGACAAGTGCTTGCACTCCATTATATTTCACGCTCATGTTGGATGTGTTGTCATAACTGTACACGGAAATCAACAAAATTGATACCCTTCTCATTGGTTGTAGTATTGTGGTGTGGCCCCAGGTTGGGAATCGTAGTAGTGCGTAGGACCCCCTGGCGGTGGCACATAGCAGTTTTAGTTACGTCGGTCGTCCGTGGTTTCACCTGTTTACTAAGCGGTTGTCATGACAACGAGTTAAGACTAGTGAGTTATCTCACCTTAGACTGGCACTTTTTCCTTATCTTGCCTCTCGTCAATTGTCAAAAATGTCATAACAACGTTGAACCTGAAAACAAATCGGTTGACAACTTAGAACGATCAGCCGTAACTTAAAAATATGCATTAAAAGACGTAAGTCACAATTGCGTTTGTTTTTGTATAAAATTATATTTTACAATATATTTACAATTTAAATAGTTCGTCTTTTTTTTTTCTTTTGGTGGTTTTGAAGTTCACCGCGATGGTAACAGTGTTCTCACAGTGTTCTGAGGAGGGAAATGACGTTTCAACGATCCGGTCTTCAGCAACACGTGCTATCCCTTGTTTCTCCTCTCTCTGCTAGCTCTCTGCTTCTTCTCCTTAGATTCCAAACATCACCGTTTTTTTATTGGCATTTTTGTCGCTTGTTTTTTTTTCTATCCACGCGATCTGACAATCAGCTGATCGATAATAGAACATGCGTTCTTTAGTCACGTTTTGACAATTTCTTTGCCGGTTCCTGACCTCGGACGATCGTCCGATTTATCTTCAGCTGACCGACACGTGAATTTACCACTCATGCCAATATCTGTACTTCCAGAGCTTACGAGGAATGTCACGTTTCTTTGTTTTGTAAACAAAAAAAATCGTCGTCCGATTTCTCTGTTTACGACGTAAGCACTTTCTCTTTTCAACTGGTGGACAATCGATTATTCGATGCCCACTCTTTTAAATCTTTTATTAAAGAAGCTTTTTCTTTTCAGTTATGTATCAGATGGTTCCAGTCATCCATTACATAACACCCCTGCATTAACCATTTTTTTTCAATCGTCTATCGGTCCATTGATATTTCCAATAATGTTTTTAATGTTGGATGTGTTGTCATAACTGTACACGGAAATCAACAAAATTGATACCCTTCTCACTGGTGTCTGACCTTTCATTTGCAGAAATGCCAGGAATCTGTTGGTTTTACATATCTTACTCTGAACCTCGGTATTTCCTATCGTTCTCAAGTTGTTTTGTTAGGGCAGCATCAATTTTTTTCTCGATTTTTTCATACAAAAAAAAATATTTAGTCCTTCTATCTGGAGATTGTTTGGTTCTTAAACGTGTAGCAGATATTGCAACTTAGGGAGTGCTTATGCTATAAAGACAATCTGTACTGTTTTATCTGCAAACTAGAAGCCTCATTAAACACTGAATTGTACATATTTTGTGATTTCAATAACTGGAAGAATGCACAGCTTCACATTAAGAGACATGAGTTTAGTTCTATGCACAAAACTACGGTCAAGTATTTAACTTGACCGTAGTTTTGTGCATAGAACTAAACTCATGTCTCTTAATGTGAAGCTGTGCATTCTTCCAGTTATTGAAATCACAAAATATGTACAATTCAGTGTTTGATGAGGCTTCTAGTTTGCAGATAAAACAGTACAGATTGTCTTTATAGCATAAGCACTCCCTAAGTTGCAATATCTGCTACACGTTTAAGAACCAAACAATCTCCAGATAGAAGGACTAAATATTTTTTTTTCAATAAGATGAGCAAATCATACACAAATTACAAGGTACAACCAAGTCTAGAAGAATATCAAATATATTACATCGATCTTCTTTTTATCATAAACGAAATTAATCTGGAATAATGTTCATAGATGACTGTTTGAAAATATCAGGTGAATATGCGTAGACATCAAACACAGGTGTATTAAATTATATGCAGCCATCTAATGAGCCGAGTTAAATTTCTAAAGTTGAAGTAGATGGATCGGGCTTATCGATTGTCAATTCAACTTGAATTTAAATTCAGATATGAAATAATTCATGGTCGTCATCTGTTCATATTTCTTTTCTTTTTTCTTTTTTTTTATTTCAAGTTCACCTCTGACAAGGCATATCACCACTTGGACGTAAGGGACTACGAATTGGGACCATGCCTAGGAAAGATTAACAAGATGTTGATTTTTGTTAGGTTTAAACTTCTGCATATCAATACAGCCAGGGAAGTAAGTAGCAGGAAGGGAATTTCAAAGTCTAGCTGTTCGAGGGAAGAAACTATTAGAATAGAAAGCTTTTTGGCATTTAAGGGCCTCAACAAAGCGCGAGATTTTGTTGCTAAGCAGGTTTGTCGGGCATATGTACGTCGAGGGATACATGTGTAACGAATCTATCAGAGTACATTTCATTAAAATATCCTCTTGAACGGTATTGAGAAGGCAGATTTTGAAGAACTAGATTCATCACTAATAGAATGATTTTGCTAATATATATATATATATATATATATATATATATATATATATATATATATCATTATTATTATTATTTTCTATAAAAAGTATTAAATACTTACAGACACTAGTGTTTCATCCTTTCGGGAATCTTCAGTGCAGGGTGTCACGATTAACAGCAGTCGATAGATTCGAATCGGGCGACAGAAGCTATTTCTGGCTTCATTAGCAAGGACCGTATCCATTCGGCTCTCATTAACCACGTGAAATAACGTTGAAATTTAAACATTTTATCTTAAAATGTTTTTTACGTCAGTCAGAGTGATCTAATCATTATATGATGATCTATGCATAAGAGCTAAATTGACCGACTTGATTCAACTGAAAGTGTTCAACGATAAGAAATGAGTTTCTTAAAGAAGCTGACATATTTATTTACTATAATAATTATTACCTACAGGGACTAGTGTTTCATCCTTTCGGGAATCTTCTCAGCGGGGTGTCACGATTAACACCAGTCGATAGATTTGAATCTGGCGACAGAAGCAATCTCTGGCTTCATTATATATATATATATATATATATATATATATATATATATATATATATATATATATATGTATATATATATACATATTACAATTACTTTTTTCTTCACCATATTCCCTCTGCTTCACTTTTTTGTTATCAAGTAAGACCTTTGACGTACTTGCTGTTTAATCAAATGCTTTTGTATGCAAAATCTGATCCCGCATTTTGCTAATTCCTACTCTTTGATGAGAAGGAAAGTATTTCTTCGAAACTCTGCGGATTAAGGACTATCCATTTATCAAGTGTTTCCTTTTCAGATTAAATATATTTTTAACTCTTTTTCAAAGTGTTTTTTAACATGTTTGATTAACTGTTTGCTCGTATTATAAGCTCTATCTCCTATTTGGTTGTATCGAGCTTTACATCTGGCTGAGATTACTTTATAAATATTAATTTTTTAATATTTATAATATACTTTAATTTTACCATCTTGGATCATTTTGGTAAATTTAATTGTAATTTTTATTTTTATTATAAGCTCCCGCTTGTTTGAGCTTTTTATTTTTTCCAGATATATTTGAAAAGGAACACATTCCTCTGTCTGTCAAAAATATCCCTATTCCTATCCAACAAGAATATATCCACAAATTTGTTCTCGCTTTGAACACTTTCCTAAAAAATATAAGGTGGAAGGCTTATCACCATGACTTAAGCATTAAAAATAAACTTAAACGCCTATTTCCTCTGAAGACCAACTTCACCCAGAAATTTTAACAAATGAACTCCCTATCAACTCTCATAGAGGACAAAAGAAATTCGAAAGAATTGCTGCCAAATTTCACGGATTAAAAACCACTTCCCACCCCAAATACAATCCTTACCTCGAGGAGTTTGAGGATTCCATGTTAAATTTAGTAAAAAAAATAAATTTAAGAAAAAAAAAATACCATTATAATCCGGTTACTCGTAAAATAAATAATTTTGCCGAAAAAGTTAAAAAGAATAAACATATATTCGTCCCTGCTGATAAGACAAAAAATTATTATAAACTTGACTATGCTACATTTTGTATAAAGAACTTAATAAATCTTATAAAATAGTCCCTCCTTAGACTTTAGATTCCATTAATTCTGAAGCTAAGCTTTTACTAGCTTCTATGAATAACTTCACTGAAATAATTTCTCCGGGTACGCCTAGATTCACCCTCAAAGATCATAGACCTAATTTCTATGACAACCCCTCCATAAGATTGATCTGTCCATCTAACTCTGACTTAGGAGCTCTAAGCAAAAATATCTTAGATAGAATCATCCCTTCTATTAAAGAAAAAGTAAGTTTCAGATTCCGTAATTAATTGGTTTTTCTCCCTTAAAAATAAACACCTCCTTAACTTCATAACTTTTGACATCCAAAATTATTATCAATCAATTTCTTCATTCCTTTTAAATAAGGCGCTTATCTTTGCTAAAAGAAATTCTGACTTAACTAATTTAGAAATTAAATTAATTCTCCTTGCGAGAAAGTCCTTTATACAATTTAACAATAAGCTTTGGACTAGAAAGGACACCTCTGATAATTTTGACATCTTGATGGGTGCTGCTGACTCTGCAGAAATTACCGATTTAGTGGGACTCTTCTTACTGAAAGAACTTAAATACCACTTTAAACAAATCCAAGGGGGTCTTTATAGAGACGATGCCCTTTTACTACAACAGCCAGGCCAAGAGAGTAGAAAAAAACAATTAAAAAGTTACATAACTTCTTTAATAACTTTGGCCTTTCTATAATTATCGAACCAAACAAAAAAACTTCAAATTTTCTAGATGTTACACTTAATCTTAACACCGAAACTCATAGCCCCTATCGTAAATCTTACGCTTTTATACGTCCATAAATCTTCTAACCACCCCAACTCAATTATAAAATCTATAGTACCACCGTCTCTAGAAGAATTTCTGCTCTCTCTGCTGATAAAATAAAAACTTTTAATCAAAATGCTACTTTCTTCAATAATGCCTTATGGAACTCAGGACACAAGGAAAAGATTAAATACAATAATAGTGCTCCTCCGGCAGGCCGCCTTAAATCTGTAATCACACACAATATGACTCGTAAGAAACCAATTCAAATAACAAGATCTGCCGCTATCATTAACAATGAACCAGTCTACATATATAATCCGAACCAAACACTAATCGCAATACCTCTAACCCACCCAGTCGCATCAGGAGAAAGAAAAATATTTGTTTTAATCCTCCATTTAGCGTAAATGTTAAAACTAATATACATAAGGAATTCTTCAACATTGTACAAAACTCTTTCAAATACCCACAATCAATCAGGATTTCTAATTCAACAATGCCAAATTTAGCACAAAGACTCTTAACATTTAATAACAAAAAAATAATTCAGCCCCAAAACCCCCTTTCCCAATTAAACCCAAAACAAACTGTAATTGTAATAACACACTTCTTTGCTCACTCAATAATGATTTCATCCATAAAAGGTTATATATTCGTGCACAATTACTGAGCTCTCACGCAATCCTCCCATAACAGACACTAATATTTCGTCTTCAAGTTATCCTTCTTCCCATCCTCCATCTGATATAGTTACTAATCCAATACACCACTCGAGCAACCCCTTCATCTACAATCATAAAACTAGCAATAATAATAATAATAATAATAATAATAATAATAATAATAATAATAATAATAATAATAATAATAATAATAATATCAATGTTAATGAGAATAATAATATTTCTCCTAACAGCCATCCTAACACTAACAACACTCATTATCCCCTCCAAAATAGTTCTCATACAATCATTGTCCCACCATTTGTTGAACACTATGAACAAAATTCAAACTATTTAACTAATACAAATCAGCAAATTAATATTAATACCAGACCTCGAGCTTTTAATAAAGTGCATACATATATCGGCGTTACATCAACATTTATTAAGAAAAGAATATCAAACCACATTTCTTCTTTTAACAACTATAATTCTAATAATAACCAAGGAACTTCTCTAACTACTTTAATTAAAAAACTTAACTCTAATAATACCCCCTTCTCAATCAAATAGACCATCATAAAAAAGTTAAGTCTTATACCCCAGGCTCTAAGTCATGCCGCCTCTGCACAACCGAAGCTATAACTATAATTACTTTCCCTCAAAGTAACAATATAATAAATTCTAAAAATGAACTGATCTCTTTCTGTAAACATGTCTAAATTTAATTATGGCAATTTTTAAATTATATAGTTATTACTTTTACCTTTTAGATAGATACATAATTTTTCTTTAACTTTATCGTTTTTTCTACATACTTCTTAATACTTTATAACTTAATAATCCTTTATTTTAATTCTTTATTTCTTCTTTGCTTGGCCGGTTTTTTATCTGCAATCTGTTTTAGTCTTTAAATATTCCCATCTATCTAATATATCAATCTACCCACACTTTCATATCTTGTATGTATATTTACTTGTATTTTACTATATGCATTTACTTACTTTCTTGCTTTTTCTTGAATTTGCAGATACCGGCCATCGATTCCCTCTAAAAAATTTTTATATTTCTTTATTTTATATATTTTTTTTATTTTATATTTTATTTTTTATTTATTTTTTGTTTGTTTATTTATTATTTGTTTTCTATTTATTTTTTATATTCTATTCATTAATTTATTTATTTATTTTCCATTTTTTTAGTGTCTTGCTGACATTTTCTTAAGTAATAACCTGTACATTTCAGTTGACCTATATTTTTTTGCCCTTTATATTTTTTGCCCTTTATATTTTTTTGCCCTTTATATTTTTTCTGTCTGAGTCATTTTGACATTTGTTTTTCTATTTTATATTTAATTCTATCACCATTTAATTTTTTTCCTCTTCTTCTTCCCTGATATTTCTTATTTACATTTATACCTCGGCAGCAGTGTGAAAAGCATATCTTATTTTTCTTTTATTAATATTATTGGAATTTTACCCATTTCCCTTGTACATATTTGTGAATTATTCTATGGATTTCAGCCGTTGGATTATTTTGGACCATCTTCCAATTACGGGATTTCCTTGGATTTACTTTTGCAAATGGAAATTCAATTAACTTTCTTGAAGTTATATTTTATGATTTGACCGTCATTGGATTTTTTTACCTTTCACCAGACTATCCATTCACGTGTAATTACCTTTTTCTTCACCATATTCCCTCTGCTTTACTTTTTTTGTTATCAAGTAAGATCTTTGACTTATTTGCTGTTTCATCAAATACTTTTGTATGCAAGATCCGATCCCGCATTTTGATAATTCCTACCCTCTGATGAGAAGGAAAGAACTTCTTCGAAACTCCGCGGATTAAGGGCTATCCACTTATCAAGTGTTTCCTTTTCAGATTAAATATGTTTTTAACTCTTTTTCAAAGTATTTTTAACATGTTTTATTAACTGTATGCTCGTATATATATATATATATATATATATATATATATATATATATATATATAATAAAAATAACGGAGACTTATTGAATCGTCGCTTATCGCAATTTCAAGCACAATTAAACAACGTGCAGGTTTCTATAACATAGCGCCATTAATAAGTAAACTTTTATTAAAAGAACATAATTTTACTGTAGACACAGGTTAACCTTCTCACACCATTCAAACACCCCCTGTAATAATTAATACATATAATCTCAATCAAAAAAATTACATAACAAACAAAAACAACACATTTCATTTCTGTTACAAACCTATATCTGAATTTCAACAGATATATCTTTTTTCCAGTAAGAATATTAACTGCGTTCATATCTTTTAAAATTATATTAACGACTATATGACGTCACTAAGATTTCCCTCTCTTTAGCACCTCCTTTTTGAATTTCCAACGTCTTTTTCCGTTTTTTTTTCTGAAATAGAGCAGCGTCACACTTTGCACGTGAAACATTTTCAAATATTTTGTACCGTTTTTTTTTTGTTTCTTAATCTCATTCATCCAGAGGAAGTCTCGAAATAAAGACGAAACGTTGATTAAAACATAATACGGGTTGTTCCTTTTTATTTCTCTCTCTCTCTCTCTCTCTCTCTCTCTCTCTCTCTGTATATATATATATGTATATATATATATATATATATATATATATATATATATATATATATATATTAATGAAAACAAAGAGATGTAGTGTTTATCTGATATAAGCAATGGTAAACTTCAATCTAACATAAATAACAGTATTTATATATAGAAAATGTAATCCCAACCGAATTAAAAAAGCTCAATACGCAATAGAGAGTAGCGCTTATTATAAGAATATATGTATATATATATATATATATATATATATATATATATATATATATATATATATACTTGGGTGCATCAGCTTGAATCGGAACTGAAACCAAAATTTATGATATATGTATGTATATATATATATATATATATATATATATATATATATATATATATATATATATATATATATATATATATAGGGTGGAACGATAAATATATATATGAAGGTTGTTCCAAATGTAAAGCTTCCTATTTATTTTAACTAAAAAGTTGAACGGTATACGGGAGTGGTGCCATTAAAATAAGCGACCTTTTGTGCTTCAAAATTTATTTTCTACATAGTCACAACCATTCCTAAGGCACTTTTGCCAGTGCTGAATGATGGCTGTGCATTATTATCCGGAACACGAGGGCCCTTCCTATTATCTTTAACTCAAAAAGTTGAAGAGCTACCAAGACGAGAGTGGTACTATTAAAACAAGCAATCTTTTTTGCTCCAGAATTTATATTTTTTCCTAATCACCACCATTCTCAACACATTTTTACCAGAAATTCTGTGACGCATCTCTGCTTCTGACGCACGTCAATGACAGGGGATGCTTTCTTAGAGTTTAACACCGTCCATATCTACAACAGAGAGCTGAAACTTTCAGATTATGAATGCATAAGTTGAGTCACACTAACAATGCAATTTGCGATTCTCTCTGATCCATTAGGGCAGAATAAAAATAGGAGGCATTACTTTTGGAACGTTCCTGTATATTTCGAAATTTTTAAGATGAAGCTTTATAATGTGTATTATTTGGCATACTCGGACTACTATTCTCAACTTTTTGTTATTTTCAGTGTTTTGGTCGATTTGTTCTTTAACCTTCTTCAGGATTTCACAGCATCGGTGCATCAGCATAGGATGGCTTGGATCTACGTACATCCAGCAATTTTGCATATGATTCCAACTGTGACCCTGAAATGGAAGACAGAGAAATCTGGAAAGAGGAGAGAGAGAGAGAGAGAGGAACAGAGAGGAACAGAGAGAGAGAGAGAGAGAGAGAGAGAGAGAGAGAGAGACAGTGAGAGAGAGAGAATCACATTGGCCCAGGCGAAGAGATACAGCACTCACACAACACACTGCTGTTGATGAAAGAAATTTATGTCATTTTAAAAATAAATTAATATTCATTTTCTTCACTTTTTATGATAATTTATGTTGAATTGAAAACTACTATTTCTTCCATTAGACTACTCCACTCATATACCTTATATAAAAAGTAAAGTGAAATTTTATCCTATTTTATTGACCTGCATAGCTTAATAAAAAAAGTACATAAACAAAACTGTTCCGTCATTCGTTTTTGCATGAAATTTTTCGTCTCATGAAAAAAATAAATCATGTTCAACATTCATTATAACTATTTATAATTATAGTAATAATCTATCACGTTTTCAAACATTAATTTATATTTAAAATGTTTATAGCTAATTATTTAGCTGAAATTTTTTAATAATTACCTTTCAAAAATTTAAACGCACACCTCGAATCCACTATTCGTAAGATAATTACATAAAAAAAATTGCGGATATTTTTACTTTGTTAATGTGCTTTCATACATTACAGTAGAGTCGACATTTTCGTGTAGAATTATTGCAGAATTTTGTTCGTTATTAATATTAAACATAAATATAATAATTATTACCCAACTAAAAATTTTCGACCCAAACCGATGAAAAAGCTTGCCCTATCTCTGAATACCCTTTATGTAAAATTTCAAATGTTTAGATCAGAAATTGTCTGTGTAATTTGGTAGAGACCGAAGAGGTCATTGTTTTTAACTTTGACCCCTATTATGACCCTTAAGATTTATTAATTTGGACTCAAATTGAGTTATTAAGGTAGAGCCATGTCCAAGGAACCTATGTTTAAAATTTAAAGTGTTTGAACCTAAAATTGTCGGAGGAGTTTGATAAAGTTAACAAATATCAAATCGTTGAACTTTGACCCCTTAACAACCAAATTTCTGGCCGAAAATCAATCACATAGATTTTCCCAACTCTCAATACCCTGTATATCAAATTTCAGATCTGTAGACTTTAAATTGACAAAGTTATTGCGTACGGAAATGTATACACACAGACAGACACACAGACGCATAGATACACAGACACGTTCACTTTTATTACTAACGGGGGACTCGGCGTTGCTCGGCGTTGCCCTGGTATTTAGAGGCGTATGTGGTGGTGGGGGGTAAATGAAAACAAAGCGATGTAATAACCCTGTTTACATATTATAAAAACAATGTTAAAACTATAAAAAAATTCGTGAAAATTTTTTTTTTTTTAAATGGACGTGATGCAATACGAACGGTCCGGCGGTGCCCGTGTGTTTGAAAAATCACCCAAAAAGTTTGAAGAGGTGGGGTCGAACTCGAATCATTGAGGCGAAAGCGCAAAAAAAAAGAAAACGTGATGAATTAACTAAAAAGTGAATTAGGTCAAATATCAATTCCACAGTGAAGTTTGTTTTGACTTAGTTGCAGTACTCCCGCATCACACTCGAATTCTAAATGATTTTTTTTTTGTTTTCTCGAATTCTAAATGAATTTATTTGTTTTAATTTTAATTTAAGTGTAATGCAGGTGATCGTTGCGTTGTAATCTTTGTGTAAAAATAAATGTTGAGTTGAAAATACTAATAAATAAAGGTTATAGTTAGATTTCACGGTTAAAGTCCTTAAAACCGGAAGTAAAATCCGGTTCGTCTCGCAGATTGCGTCCTACACTAACGAAAAAAAAAAGCAAAAAAAAAACAAAACAAAACAAAACAATAATAGTAATCGCGTTTTCGCGTTTTTTTTTTTTGTTTTTTTTTTTTTTAATTTATTTCTATTTTACTATGGAAAAACAGAAAGCATAAATAAGGGGAACAGGATTTTAAAAAAAAAATAAAAAAAAAGAAACTGCATAAGTAACCTTGTACGATTCCACACCGGTGTGTTTCCTCGTAGTGTTCCTCGTGAACGCATCCGCTGCGATGTAAATGGGGAGAGGGGAAGGAGGAATCTAATAGAGAGAAAAGATGTTGCAACTTCCATTGAATCTAAGCGATTTGGGCAGTGGGCTCTCACCGGAAAGAAATATAGGAATGTACCATTGTCGAGGAACTGTAGAGGTAATAGGCCTATAGCAAACTTCAGATAATGTGCTACAGTCTATACGCATTACATTTGCATGTAATGTCATGAATTTTTATCCTATTAAGGTCAAAGTTGGAGGGGAAAAATGAGTTCATTTTATTTATATAGAGAAGAGAATAGAAGATAGATAGAAGATAGAAGATAGATAGAAGAGAAGATATATATATATATATATATATATATATATATATTGCTAATATATATATATATATTGCTAATATATATATATATATATATATATATATATATATATATATATATATATATATATATATATATATATTAGCAATATATATATTAGCAATATATATATATTGCTAATATATATATATATATTAGCTTGGTGTAAATTAATGTCGTTTTCTGACGTCCAAGGTCAAAAGATCATAACTCCTTTTTACATAGGCATCACCACTTATCAAGGCCAAGAAGCCATTCGAGGATAGTGGTTGAAGAGTGTAGTTATAATAAACTTTATAAATCGAAATATGAACTATTAGAATCGACACCTTTTTGCCATCGAGAAACAAGTTTATAAATCCCATTAGCATAGAAATCCGAATTTCTGGAAGCACTGAAGTCATTGAAGGCCAATTCGGCATCACCTCGACTGTCGAGTCATTTTCCGCGCAGGAAGTTGCCGAGATGCTTGAAAAAGTGATAATGATGGACGAGAGGTCCGGTGAATATGACGGATGAGGCAGAGTCTTTTAGCCCAACTCGTTCAGCTTCTGCAGGGTCAGTTGATTAACATGCTGGCGAGTGTTGTCATAGAGAAGAATTTGTCCTTTTATATTGACCAATCTCGGGCACATACGTTGGAGCTTCTGGTGCATTTTGTCAATTTGTCATCAGTACTTCTTCGCCGTAATCGTTTCGCCCGGATTCAAGAATTTGTGATGGATGAGACTGGCCACAGATCATCAAACATTCACCATAAGCTTTTTTTGGTGCAATTACGGCTTCGTGAAGTGTTGTGGAGCTTCTTTGGTATCCAACCACTGTGCTGAACGTTGCCGGTTGTCGTAGAGGATTCTCATCACACGTCACAATCCGCTCGAGAAATATGTCGTTTTTGTTGTGCTAAAGGAGCATAGAAGACACCTCAAAACAAGGACTTTTTTGGATTATCGTTCAATTCATGCGGCACCCATTTATTCAACTTTTTTGATTTTCCTATTTGCTTTAAATTAGTTCAGATGATATGCAGGTATAATTTGGGAAACGTTCAATTTCATAGGAGACTTTTTTTCTTATCCCAAGACGAACGCACCAGGTTTATCATGTACAAAATTAACTTTTTGTTGGTTACATCGGATGGAAATCATATCTGATGAGTTAATGAGAAAGGAAATTTTTATGAAAACATAAAACATAAAATTGTCATCCCATTAACGAAACGGCTGCAATTAAGAGATCCAAGATAAAATAAACAAGAGTTATATCAAAGAAAAATGTAAGTCTTTTAATTCCAACAAAGTTTATATATATATATATATATATGTGTGTGTGTGTGTGTGTGTGTGTGTGTGTGTGTGTGTGTGTGTGAATAAAAAGGAAAAACCTAAAAGAGTAAAAACAAAAATAAAATCAACGTTTCGTCCCTATTTCAGGGGACATTATCAGGATTTCTAGGCGAGGATGTACAGAAAAACGTACATCCTCGCCTAGAAATCCTGATAATGTCCCCTGAAATAGGGACGAAACGTTGATTTTATTTTTGTTTTTACTCTTTTAGGTTTTTCCTTTTTATTCACATAACGTCTAAAGCATCGTTTATATCTTGCTTTATTTTATTCATATATATATATATATATATATATATATATATATATATATATATATATAAATTTTGTACTACATATGCTCTGCACCTATAAAATAGATACATTGAAATTTACTCGAAATTAATGGTGATTCAGGTTTTGTCATAATATTCTGAACCTGTTAAATTAAAACAGTATACGTTGAAATTACCAATATTTCAAAAATAAACATTTAGCGACAGACATACATATTGGATACATGTTATATTCTGTTATAATTCTAGTTTATATTTGTGATCTTGAATAAAAGCCTGTGCGATATAAATATCTGCTAATGGTTTCCTTACATTAATTCCAGTATCCTCGAGATCAGTTTTAATTTCAGAACGAGTAATGAACGTTTTTGTTCACATTTTTGTTGATACGCAATAAAAAAAAATGAGAGTACTTAACTCTCATTTATTTTTCTCGTGTATGTGTGTAAATGTGTGGGTGTATGTGTGTGTATCTTCCGTTTTCTTTCTATTTATTTCTTTTATGATATTTAACATTATAGAGTTATGTCAGTCAGTTAAGACCCATTACATCTGACAACTGAATATTTTGTATGCCTAGCAATTTATCCCTTTTTTTCTCCTTGCAGCACGTTCTTTACACTAAAAATTGTAATTCGGTTTCTTTCTTAAAATACTTATTCCGGTTAAGACTGGGTCAATTTTCGTTTATAAGCTAAACACTCCCAACCACTTTAAATTTGATAAAATAAATTTCTGTGTCCAATTTAAGACAATTATATTATAAAGACAATTATATTATAAACAAATAAATATTAATTCATTTCTTAATATTACTTGATATCGCAATAGTAATTAAATTAATTTTTCTTTTCACGCCTACATACACTGTACTTTCAGCACATACATTTTCAATGATACAAGAAGCCTATAATTATTCGTTCCCACAGGATATTTTTTACTTAATTGTAATGAAACTTGACAACAGACAACAGTACTTACATGAAACTCTTTTGAAGTTGTACCAAATAAAACATTGAGAAGAAAAACTGTAGACACAAACAACAGCAACAAAGTTTCATAGCGGCCTTGAACAGACATGTCATAAAACATTCTCTTGAACTTCGATTTTAACAACATCACATGCAGAAACCTTATCCCTTTTTATTGGTCTTAAAAGCGACTCATTAAAGCAAATTTACTTACTTCCTGGGGGAACCAATCCTAAAAAAAATGGATACTACCTGGGAGGTTTGAATATCAAGTATAAGAAAATAATATATATATATATATATATATATATATATATATATATATATATATATATATATATGATGAAAATAATGGAAATAGTATTCCGACAAAATAGAGAAATAAAAAGGAACAAACCGTATTATAAGTTCATCAACGTTTCGTCTTTATTTCGAGACTTCCTCTGGATGAATGAGATTAAGACACAATTAAACAACGTGTAGGTTTCTATAACATAGCGCCATTAATAAATAAACTTTTATTAAAAGAACATTACTTAACTGTAGACACAGGTTAACCTTCTCACACCATTCAAACACCCCCTGCAATAATTAATACACATAATCTCAATCAATAAATTACATAACAAAAAAACACTCATTTCATTTCTGTTACAAACCTATATTTGAATTTCAACAGATATATCTTTTTTCCAGTAAGAATATTAACTGCGTTCATATCTTTTTTTTTTTACACAGAGATCACCACTTATCAAGTCCCGGAAGCCACTCAGGGATAAGGGTTATTGCAAGTACATTACGTTAGTGTGGAGATTTGATGAAGTGTTTACTTAAGGGGGCGGTTCATTAGGAATTTGTTAACATTAGACTTGAAGACATCCAAGTTGTAGTCCGGAGGGAAGCAGGCAGACGGAACAGAGTTCCACAGGCGTGCAGTTCTAAGAAAGAAGCTTTGTTCATGGAATCTGCGTTTTGATTTAGGCACAGATATAGAGTGGGGGAAATTTTTCACAGTGGATTCAGCTAGACGGGTGTTTTTCGTGAAAGATTGGCGAGGGGGGACCAGGGATTGGAGTTCCGACGAGCACCTGCCATGAAAATAACGATAAAACAAGGATAGGCTCGCAACGTCTCTTCTGTGGGAGAGGGGTTGCAGGGTAGAGAAAAGGGCATCCCCCACTTAACCATGAAGTCTATTTTGTACTCTGTCAAGGCATGATAGGCTGTTTTACACTAACGACTATATGACGTCACTAAAATTTCCCTCTCTTTAACAGCGCAAGCCCCCCCCCTCCTTTTTGAATTTCCAACGCCTTTTTCCGTTTTTTTTTCTGAAATAGAGCAGCGTCAAACTTTGCACGGGAAACATTTTCAAATATTTTGTACTGGTGTTTTTTGTTTCTTAATCTCATTCATCCAGAGGAAGTCTCGAAATAAAGACAAAACGTTGATTAACACATAATACGGTGTGTTCCTTTTTATTTCTCTCTCTATATATATGTATGTATATTTTGGCAGCAATTCATTATTCAAGCACTTCTGATTGAACAAAACAGAATTATTCTTTTTTTCGATCTTGCTGGATATCTTTTCTATTTGCCAAGCGGTCTGGATATCTTTTCTATTTGCCAAGGCAATTCTTTATTTTATTTTTATTTTTTAATTTAAATTAACGTATTTATTAGTTTTGTTACAAAGGCATCACCACTTATCAATGCCAAGAGGTCACTCGAGGATAAGGGTTAAAGAGTGTACAGTAGACAATTGGACAATAAAGTAATCGTGAGTAATGGAAATTCGGTAAATTTGTTAACTTGTATGGAACGGCTCATCAAAAACTTGTTTACGTTAGACTTGAAAACAACCATATTGTAGTCAGTTGGAAAGCAGGAAAACGGAAGACAATTCTAAAGGCGTGAAGTTCTAAGAAAGAAGCTTTTCTCATGGAATCTACGTCTAGGTTTAGGCACAGATAGAGTGGGGGAAATTATTGATACTGTTTTCTGCTAGACGGGTGTTTTTGTGAAAGTTTGGCAAGGGGAAACCATAGATTAGAGCTCAGTCGAGCACTTCCCATGAAAATAACGATAAAGCAGACACAACCTCTCAACATCTCTTCTGTGAGATAGAGGTTGAAGGGAAGAGAAAAAGACATCCCCTACGAGGCTACGAAGTATTTTGAACACTATCAAGGTGGGATAAGTCCTTTCTAGCAGCTCCTGCCCAGATGTGGCAACAGTACTCCATCCTTGGACGTACCTGGCTCTTATATAGATAGCATCAGCAGTGAGATATCTACTGGATCAATAGAAGGAGCCCACAATTTTTCCAGCGTCCTTGAACACGGATTTAATATATGTGTTCCATTTCAGATCAGGAGTAAATGTCAAACCCAGAAGCTTGTCAAAACATGAGGCCTCTCCAAGATGAGAGCCATTCATTTCAATTGATGCCAGATGGGGATCAGAGTGTTGATGATGTAAAGATAAAAGCTTGGTTTTAGATGCATTAAAAGTAACAAGCCACCTCTTTTCCCATTGTACCACTTGTTCAAGATTAGAGAAGAGAGAATCGGAGAGAACTTGGTCGTTTACGGTCTTAGATGTGCTACTATAGATAGTAGTGTCATCAGTATAAATGTCTCTGAATGATGTAAGGATGTGATTTGAAAGATCATTAATGTAGATCAGAAAGATAGTTGGGCCCAGGATGGACCCTTGAGGGACTCCAGCATTAATACTGTGAGCTTCTGATTTTTGCCCATCAACTACAACTCTTATGAACCTATCAGAGAGAAATGATTTAATAATTAAGACATTTCCAGCTATACCATAGCTGGGTATTTTGTGAAGTAAACCATTATGTCATACTCTATCAAAGGCCTTTGATATGTCAAGAGCAATTGCCCTAGAAAGGTAGCCTCCGCTGAGAGATTCGCTAATCCTATGAGATATAATTGTAAGCACATCTGCTGTAGACCTAGCAGAACTGAAACCATATTGCGTGTCACTGAGAAGGGTATTTTTATTGAGATGGTTGATTACTTCTCTATTTAATACAGATTCCAGCAACTTACTCATGACGCACAGGAGACTTATTGGCCTGTACTGAGAGGGAGATGGGTGATAACCTGAATTCTTAAATACAGGGCATACTAATGAGAATTTCCAGAGTGATGTGAAGCAATTCTCATTAAGACAGCGTTTAAACAGTTTTGTAAGTATGGACGATAGTTCTGGTTGAAGTCTTTTGAGTACTATAATTGGAGTACCGTCAGGGCCGGTTGCTTTACTGGAATCAAGGTTTTTGATTAGCTTGGCAACATTATGTACAGATATTTATATATCAGATACTGTGCTTTCTGATACAGGAGGAAATATTGGGGGTTGGCGGCTTTGGTCGCAAAGGGTAGAATTAGTTGCAAAGTTCTTGGCAAAGTATTTGACTTTGTCTGATGCTGACGAGATTATCTTAGGTCCATTAATGATAGTTGGGATGGAGCACACGCTTCTGTTCAGGATTCTGTTTGATATTTGTCAAAACTGGTGGGAACAAAGCCAATGCTCAGCTACTTTGGACTTAATGGATTGAGCATACAGCTCTCTTGCATTCTTTATTACTTTTTCACAGTAGTTATTGGCAGTCCTGAAAATGGCTTTAGTCTCAGTACATCTGTTATGTCCAACATAACAGATGTACTGAGACTAAAGCCAAATGGAAAAGGTAATTTCTGTGCGCAATGGCAGCAGCACATTCTGGAGAGAACCACGGCTGGCTATTAGGTTTTTGCTGGAACTTTTTCGAGAGTATGAAACAGTCTATACCTACAATTAACCATTCTGTCAGGTCTGATACTATAGAGGACATATCCTTTTTAAACATGGAACGCAGATGTAGATCTGATATAAATGTATGAAAGCTATCCCAGTCGGCCATAGAGTATCAATATACTGTACGATGGAGAGGTACATCTGAGGACATTACATTTCATTTTTATCTTAACTGATAAAACAGAGTGATCGGAAGATCCAAGTGGAGACAGAACGGAAGCTGAACACAGTTCGGGGCAAGTTGTGAAAAAAAAAAGACCTAGATACTTGCATACTGGCCGTCAGTATCAGGCACACGGGTGGGTTCCTGAACAATCTGAGTGAGGTCATAAGCAATAGAGAAATCATGACAGAATCTCCTCTCATCATCGGTCTTGTTTGAGTGAGTTAACCATTCCACATTGTGAACATTGAAGTCTCCACAGACATGAATATTAGCTGAAGGATAAGCAGATAGGGCGTGGTCTATTTTCTCAGATATGCTTTTAAAGATAGTAACTCCGCTGTTGTGGGGGCGATAGAGAGCAAATATAAATGCAGTAGTTTGAGCAATTTCTACTCGGAAGCATACATAGGGTAAGTTAGGATCTTCTCTGGAGATGTCCCTACCACATTGAAAGCCATCTTTTATATAGGCACATATTCCATGCCCATAGCGATCCTGGGGTGGGGGGTCAGATTTTGAAGTTAAATTAAAGTATCCTTTAATTACGAACTCATCTACGGAAATAGTCCGTCCAATGCCAGTTTCTCTTAGAAATAATGTCTCGTGTAGTCTCCTATAATTGGGTTTCAACTTCTGGAAGGTATGAACGTAGACCCCTGATGTTCAAGAAGGAGACATGGTAGTAGGGGTCTATGTTAGAAGTTGGAGATCCGAGTTTAATCGTGTATTTTTTCTTGAAACTTTTCATGGTGGAGTTTTGTGGTTTTTGGACTAGGTCAACAGACTTGCTTGGAGCAGGGCAGAGAGGGAAATAGAAATGAGGAATATTTTTTGTAGCACATGATAAGGTAAAGCCATAACAATTACCTACTAATATGGCATTGAGAGGCCCCACCAGAGCTACTGCATGGTCCAGAATCCATTCACCAAATTGCAATACAGCAGCCCCAGTACTTTGCACCTGCTGATAGGACAGCCTCTTTAGTGGTTAATCCAAGGTTCGGGTTCCTGACTATCAGGTGGATAACGTCAACACAGATAAAATGTTTACCTCCCACACCCTTACTAGTGACATGGCTACAAGGATAGACATAGAAACAAAAATTTCCGACATCTCTGGCGGCTGTTCACGCAAAATACTGCCAACCTAGAATACAACTTTTTCTTCACCCTTTGTCAGAAAAATCACTCATTAAAATGTGAGGACTGAGGGACAAATAAAGAGAAGCGGGAGTAACGGGAGCTGCCGATAACGCATCCACAATGCATTGTCTTCTTTCCATTAAATAAAAAAATAAAAAATAAAATAAAATATTAAGTATTGTACTTAAAAGTCCATTTGGCGTGTGTTGGGTATTGTGAAAGATTCCCCTGTCACTGGCTGAAAGTAAATAGAATTGCCTAATCTATTTATGCTAAAAACTTGGAAAATATAATAAACAATATGAACGAGAAAAATCTCTCTCTCTCTCTCTCTCTCTCTCTCTCTATATATATATATATATATATATATATATATATATATATATCTTCTATATATATAAAAGACAAAAATCTGTGAGTTTGTATGTTTGTATGTAACGCTAAAACTTTTGAAAGACACAACCAGACTTGATAAATTTGGGGGGGGGGGGAGGAGTAAAACCAACACCGTCTCTCTCTCTCACACTTACTCTCTCTCTCTCTCTCTCACTTTCTCTATCACCCTCTTTCTATTTTTCTATTCGTTTAAAAACACTTAGTCATGTCACGTGACGTGACGTCAACGTCCACTAGTGGCGAATCTAATTCATAACTTCACTGTGCACCGGTTTGGTTACTATGGAAACACTTAATTTTTGTGCTGCTTCGAAAAGGAACAAAATTCATTATACACCGCTTTCTCTTCCCTCCCTCCCTCTCTCTCTCTCTCTCTCTCTCTCTCTCTCTCTCTCTCTACACCCACTTTCTCTTTAAAACCAGTCGGTGTGTTTTTGATGTTACGTACGTATTTTTTATATTTTTATCTCAGTAATTTTTATTATATTTAATAGCATTTTCTTTTTTTTTTTTTCATGGGAAATTATTTTTCTATTCGTTTTAAGAAAATGCTATTAAAAAATAAAAATGCGATAAATTCTGGCAACAGTTATTTATTTATGCTATTCGCAGCCGGCCGGAAGAAACGCGCTTAGACATTTTGTAAACATTGTTTTTAAAAAATAAAAAATAATACTTCTATTATGTTTTAAACGACTGTAATAGTTTATTTTGGAAGTATATTTCATAAGGAAAATAAACAACCCACTTTAAAAACAGAAATTACGAGTTTTATATATTTTATTCGCAGTTTTTTTTTGGGGGTAGTCCATTATGTCTGTAACAGTTTGTTGAAAAAGTGTAGAATTCAATTAAAAAAACAACACCGTCTTTTTTTTTTTTTTAAATAAAACTAAAAACTTTATTTTTAAAATTTCGATGTTTGACAAACAGTCCATTATGTCTGTAACAGTTTGTTGAAAAAGTGTAGAATTCAATTAAAAAAACAACACCGTCTTTTTTTTTTTTTTTAAATAAAACTAATTTTAAAATTTCGATGTTCGAAAAAGAGTCCATAAAGAATAAAACAGTTAATAAATACAAAAAAAAGTCCATTAATTTGAACTTAAAGCCTGTTTGAATAAAACTTATATAAAAAAAAACCGTCACTTCCGGCAAATGGCTATGTAAACAACTGGTGGCATTTTTCGAATACATCGGTAAACACTGTATGTTTTTCGAGCTGAATAAATATGTTACATTGAATAAAAACACAAAAAATATATCCAGTTGGATAGAAAAGTAACTTATCTTGCCTTTCCTAACATTTATTTGTTATATATTTGTCTTTTGACCGTCCACTAATGGCGAGTTTTTTTTTTTTTTAAATAAAACTAATTTTAAAATTTCGATGTTAGAAAAACAGTCCATCACATGTCAATATAAAAATTCTCTTTTTGTTTGATAAAAAGAATAAACAGTTAATAGATACAACAAAAAAGTCCATTAAGTTCAACAAACTAAACTCTTTTATTTATAATAAAACTCTTCGACAGTTTAAATGCTTTCAAAATCCTATGTAAGTATATCGTTTTTACTGTACACAGATTCGAAAAAGTTGTCATCAAACAAATATATGACAGAGTTGAATAAATATGTTACATTGATTAAAAACACTTCTTATTAGCATTTTCTTTTTATATGACAACGTTAATGTTCATGAATCTCTCTTTTAATCATTTTTATCGACTATCAGCCAAATAACCGGGGTCTAAAATTTGGGAAATTATTTTTCTATTCATTTAAAGAATATGCTATTAAAAAAGAAAAAGTCGATAAAAGTTAGACATAAACAGTAAAAAAATAGAAGATATTATTATTAAATAACAATAATTATTAAAAATAAATATTAACATTTACAATAATAAAATGAGTTAGTATTAAAAATAATTATTAAAATAAAAATGAGTTTATTATTAAAAATACATATTAATATTCAAATAAAATTGTTTTTATTATTAAAAATAAATATTAATATTTAAAGTAGAATAAAATGTGTTTATTATTATAAATAAATATTAATATTTAAAATAATATGTGTTTATTATTAAAAATAAATATTAATATTTAAAATAATATAATGTGTTTATTATTACAAATAAATATTAATATTAAAATAAAATGTGTTTATTATTAAAAATAAATATTAAGGAAGGTCAACAGGTGGAGGAAAAATAGTCAATGCAGGTCATACCACCTGACCAGCTAAAATCGCCTTTTTATATAAGGCAGACAGTCAGACTATTTGCCTTGAGGGCGGGCTAAGTCCTCCTACCCCCCCCCCAAACCCAAAGCTGAGAGCTGGGGAAACTTCTCTCAGAAGGGGTATGGGAGGACAGGGAGACCTTCCCTCTTTCAACTAAGAGATAGATATCCTTTTGTATGGTTGATTGACCCCCCCCCCCTGTCGGTTCTGCTTACTCCATTCCGAAAGAGATCAACCTTACACAAAAAAAAAAAAAATATGGGGACAGGGAAGCCTTCCCGGGCCCCCTTTCTGGGAGGAGAAGTTCCCCGGCTCCTACCTTTTTGGGAGTGCTCAGCCCGTCCTCCAGTCAACCACAATATTTGAAGAATAAAGATATTTTTGTTTTTGTGTTTTAGGTGGTGAAGGTGATCTGGGGAGTGTTTTTTTTTTCACAAAAAAGGTACTTTTTACGAATGGGTATCCAAGAAAATTACAGTATTTTGTCAGAAATTAAGGTTTTCATTGACCACTCTCAATACTATCAGAAATGAACAAAGTTAATTAAACAGTCTACACAATATAAACTAACTGTTTTGTTGGCTTTTTATTCTAACTCCAAACTAACCCATAACTACATTTTTCTTTTATTTTGCAAATTTGATTTCCTTTAGTTTATATTGTGTAGCTGAATCAGAAATTGATTTATCTTTTGTCATTTGTAGTTAACATGCTATCAGCGCAATTACTACAGTGTAATCACACATGATCTACCAAAATAAAAACACTTCAGATAAAGTCTTAAATAGAATTCAGTTCCTTACATGACATCTGATGAAGTCAGTACAAACGTTACAAACTAATACTTGAAAAACAATTTGACATTTACTGTACTACAATATCACATTTGTATAGAAGTAGAAATCTGGATACCTATTCTGATACCTAATAAAAGAAAGGACACTCTTTGGGGCGGATTTTGATGATAACAAGTCACTAATTAGAAATTATAATAAACATTGAAATAATTGAAGAATTTTACCAAAATAAAATTACTTGGTAATCACCCAATTTCTGCCACAAAATTTTAATTGGCAAAACTCATAAGCATAAAATATATATTTTCTAATTTCATCTTTTTTTTTTTACATAATCTGGTTTGATGTTTTCCTAAATATTCAAATCACTATATTTTGCTGCTTAATATTAAATACAGCAAATGAGTTATTTTTATGCATCAAACAATTACATTTTCTCATTCATCCAAACTAATCACTGAACATCAATTTCATATTTTCTTCACTAAAATATTACTATGCTTGATGTCATCAAGTAGAGCGGATCATTTTTTTTTACATTTGTTTACACATTTTTTACAAATGTTTTTGAGAGTCCATACAAAGTTATAAGTGTTCAACATTTTTTTTCATTTGAATATATTTTGTCTAAGATTCTTAGCCTATGTCATTGCATACCAATTTGTTTCTTGAAAGTTAAGTTCACTGTAAAAACATCTGATACACCAAAATCCCTGATACCTGTTTCTTATAAGCGCCAAATAACTATCACTATTTCGATTTGTGTTTCATGAGAACAATTCAATATTGATACATTATAAGAAACATTTCCAGTGCTTTTCTCTTTTTAGCAATAGTTGGTTGATAATTAGAGGACACAACTAACCCTATACTATGCTTTACTTTGTTTTGTATATATATTTTGTATTGTGTGAAATTAACAAAGATTCATATGCAGGAATCTGTTGATACATTCCAAGAATCCCAATGCGACCAACAAACTTGAAAGACTACAATTTCTTTTTACTATGACCAATAAGAAAGCTCAAGGACTAAGTTGTTGGACTCATCCTGATCACCATTTTAAATTATTGTTAACAGTAAGTTTAACATTTTAAGTACAGAATAATATTCCTTTTGATATTTATAAATTACTATTTTCTGTGACAGATGTTACTTTTTCAATATTGATTGTACCCTCTTTTGTGTTTTTAAATTTTGCATACAATAATATTAAGCACACCATACCAAGACCACTATTTGAGCATCTAATAAACTGCCTACCAAGACCAATGTTTTCAAGTGACAATGTTATGTTTCACATTTTTATGTTTTGAAATATTTTGCTGCTTAATATCAAATTCAGCAGATGTTTACTTTGTTTTGTGTATATACTTTATATTAGGTAGAATAAACAAAACTTAATTTCGCTACCATCATTATTTGTAGTGACATGCACTGTTAACATAAATAAAATCAATGGTGACAATCCCTGATACCTGTTTCGTATAAGCACCAAATAACTATGATAATGTGTTATTGTTGATACATTATAATAAACATTTCCATTGACTGGTCGTTTGCTTAGCTTAGGTTTACATCATTTTTTCACAATGTTTCTCTACTTGCTTTCAGCATGAGAGCAGATCATATTCTGCACATGTTTCATGCATATCACAAAAACTTATAATATTTGATCAACATTTGACTAACAATTTTACAAAAAAGACCTACCACCTTAAGGGGGGTAAAGGTAAGGCTCCCCACATAACCATAAAAGAAAGCCGCCCCCCCCCATACAGTGGGAAAGAGCTCCCTTCCCATTCTGGGGCAGAGAAGGGGCAAGGAAAACTCTTAAACATAAATGGTCAACGGAGGGTATACACCCTGGGAAACTAAAAGTCTATATGGAATCTGCATAAATTAAAATATCCTGTTTAAGCGTATTGTATGACAGGGAGGGAAGGTCAACAGGTGGAAGAAAAATGGTCTACGCAGAGCATACCGCCTGACAAGCTAAAATCGCCTTTTTATATACGGCAGACAATCAGACTCTGATTGCCTGGACGGCGGGCTGAGCAATGAATGTGGAAGCCGGGGAACTTCTCTCAGAAGAAGGATGGGAGGCCCAGGGAGCCTTCGCTCTCCTCCTAAGAGAGGGATATCCTCTTACTCCCTTTGGAAAGAGATCAACCTTAGACAAAACAAAAAATATGGGAAGAGAAGCCTTCCCGGGCCCCCCTCCCCCTTCTGGGAGGAGAAGTTCCCTGGCTCCAAACTTTTTTTTGGGGGGGGGGGGCTAAGCCTGTCCTCCAGGCAACCAAATGAAAAAGAAATTTACCCATCCCACCTTTGTAGGAAGTGTGCTCAGTCCACCTTCTGAGCCACTGTGAAAGTTTCCTTCCACCAAAAGGGAAGGGAACGAGGAAGGAAAAGTCTCTGAGAATCTTCATGCAATTTCTTTGACAAAGAAACTGTTTTCACTTGATTCCACACAAAATTTTTATTGCTTTTTCATCTATTGTCTTATATTAGGATTTCTTTATGCATGTTATTTTATTTAAGAGTACTAAATAGCTTTTCAGTTTCTTGAGACTCTTTCAACTGTCTGGATTCTGCAGCAACGTTGTGGAGTGATATGTAAAACATAAATTGGTACTTTATAACAATAGGTATGTAGAATTCTAACTCGCCAGTGTTGATCGTTTCAATTATTTACAAATTCACCAGGTCCTGGATATGACCATAAACTGTATCCAAACATGGGGCTTTGTGAAGTGTGAAGCCACCATTTAATTGCTATTGCTACCAGGTCCACTCTGATCTGGAGTAGTAGTACCTGTTAGGGTCCCAATTATGAGTTAAATAGAAACCAACATTAAATAAACAAATATATTCTAGGAAAAAAAAATGTCACTAGATTGGGCATGAAATAACCTGATATAGTGTTGATATGTCATAAAACAAAATGAACCAACAAATTCACCAATCGACACAATATCAACAAAATGTATCTTTCTTTTCCTTATTCTGTGCTTATTTCTTGGTACTAAGCTTATCATTAACTAACCCTGACATTTCTTTTACTTTGTTTTGTGTATATATTTTATTTTGTGTAGAATAACCAAAAAGACATTTAGCTACCACATTTGCAGCGAAATGTTAGCATACATAAAATCACTGGTGACAACCCATGATGTTTTTTCTTATGAACACGAAATAACCAACACGCTTTCCATTGGTTTTTCATGATAACAATTTAATATTGATAAATTATAATAAACATGTCCATTACTTTTCTTTTTTTATCAATAAATATACTTGGTTGATAATTAGAGAACACAATGTTTATTGTAATAAAACTTGTGATCTATAACATCCAATTCTAAAAATTAAACTTTCCTTTCTCAATTGAAACAAACAACATACCCCACACTATGTTCCTAAAAATGAGGATTTTACTATTGCGTTTACATAATTTTTTAGCTATGTTTCTCTTACTTTCAGCATGAGATCATTTTCTACACGTGTTTCATGCATACCACACAAACATTTTACCTCTGACATTTTTAATTTTTTTCCAATTTCCTTTCACCATGAACATTATCATTAGTACAGTTTTCATTTAAAATGAAGCTGTACATGGTTACTATTACTTGGAAAGCAGATCTAAAAAAAAAAAAAATAACTGTTTTCACTTTGAAAATTTACGATTTATAGATCTCGGATTTGGCCCTTCTTCACCTTTTATCTTACATTTGTAAATATTGTATATATAAACTTTTTTCTTATTTCTCCAATGTTATTTCATTCATGCAATTTCATAATCCACCAACATTGTATAAGATTCAATTCCATTTGACACTTGAAAACAACTTTTTATATAGTAAACAGCATTTATTTCTTTTCAGACATATTCTTATTTTATTTTATTTCCAGTACTATGTTTTATTTCATTTTGTGGACACTCATTTAACTCTCTGGGATGCTGCAGGGAACATGTAGAGTGATATATCAAACAAGAAGTGGTACTTTATGACAATAGGTATCTAGGATTTACACATACCAGTGTTGATAGTTTGAAATATTTACAGACTAACATTTTACACAATATAAACACATGTACCTTTTTTTTTTCTTTTCCTTTGCTTATTTCTCGAACCTAAACTTATCATTAACTAACCCGTAACTTTGTTTACTTTGTTTTGCGTATATATTTTATATTGGGTAGAATTAACAAAACTTAATTTCGCTACCATCATTATTTTTAGTGACATGCACTGTTAACATCAATAAAATCACTGGTGACAATACTTGATACCTGTTTCGTATAAGCACCAAATAACTATCACTATTTCGATTTGCTTTTTCATGATAATATGTTCATCTTGATACATTATAATAAACATTTCCATTCACTGGTCGTTTGCTTAGCTTAGGTTTACATCATTTTTTCACAATGTTTCTCTACTTGCTTTCAGCATGAGAGCAGATTATATTCTAAACGTTTCATGCATATCACACAAACTTATAATATTTGATCAACATTTGACTAACAATTTTTTGCCAATTTCCTTCAACATTCTCATTACCATTACTACAGTTTACATTTTGTCGTTAAAATGAAGCTGTACATGTTTCCTATTACTTGGAAACCAGATTTGTAAAAATCCCATTTTTTTTTCACTCTGAGAATTTTCATTATATTTCTTTGACAAACGATTTATTTTCAATGAACTTCAGCACATGATTGTTACTGCTTTTCCCCCTTTTGTCTTATATTTGTTTTTCTTCATGCCAAATATTTTATATATCAATTTTTTGCTAATTTCTTAAATTTTATTTCTTTAATTCTTAGTCCACCAATATAGTATAAGTTTCAATTGCATTGAACGCAATGTTTTAGATAGTATACATCAGCATATTTCACTTTTCAAGCACTTTTTCATTTTATTTCAAATACTATGTTTTATTTCATTTTGTTGACACTCATTTACCTCTCTGGGGTGCTACAAGGAACATGTAGATTGATATACCAAACATGAATTGGTGCTTTATAACAATAGGTATCTATAATTTTGCTTAATTCTCTAACCTAAACTTATCATTAACTAACCGTAAATTATGTTTTAGTTTTGTGTATATATTTTATATTGTGAAGAATAAACAAAAATTCATTTCACCACCACATTTGCACTGTTATCATACACAAATATCACTGGTTACAATCATTGGTAGCTGTTTTTTAAAAACACCAAATAACATTCACGCTTTCCATTGGTTTTTCATGATAACAATTTAATATTGATAAATTATAATAAACATGTCCATTACATTCTCTTTTTATCAATAAATATACTTGGTTGATAATTAAAGAACACAATGTTTATTGTAATAAAACTTGTGATCTATAACATCGAATTGTATAAATTAAAGTTTCCTTTCTCAATTAAAACAAACAACATATCCCACACTAAAAATGAGGATTTTACTATTGCCTTTTAGATCATTTTTTAACAATGTTTCTCTTCTTACTTTCAGCATCAGAAAATATAATTTTCTACACGTGTTTCATGCATACCACACAAACGTATATGTGACCAACATTTTACCTCTGATACATTTTTTTCCAATTTCCTTTCACCATTGTCATTATCATTAGTACAGTTTTCGTTTTGTCTTTAAAATGAAGTTGTACATGTTTCTTAATACTTCGAAACCAAATATATCAAAAAATAATTTTTTTCACTTACAAAATTTTCATGATATTTCTTTGACAATCATATTTGTTTTTAATTGAATTCAGCATATGATTCTTACTGCTTTATCACCTTTTATCTTATATTTCTTTTTCTTCATGCCAAATATTTTAAATATCAAATTTTTGCTCATTTCTTAAATTGAATTAAAAAAATGGATTTTTTTATTCCACCAATATTGTATAAGGCTCAATTCCATTGAACACAGTGTTTTATATAGTAAACATCAGCATTTGTTTCTATTTTATTTCAAATACTGTTTCATTTCACTTTCTCGATAATCATTTACATCTTTGGGGTGCAACAGGGAACATGTAGAGTGATATATCAAACATGAATTGGAACTTTATAACAATAGGTATCTAGAATTTCCACATACCAGTGTGGATAGTTTGAAATATTTACAAACTTACAATTTACACACTATAAACAAATGTATCTTTTTTTCTTTTCTTTGCTTATTTCTCGAACCTAAACTTATCATTAACTAAACCTAAACTTTGTTTACTGCATTTTGTGTATATATTTTATAATGGGTGAAATAAACAAAACTTAATTTGGCTAATATCATTTGTAGTGGCATGCACTATTGACATATATAAAATCACAGGTGACAATCCTTGATTCCAGTTTCGTATAAGCACAAAATATCTATCATTATTTCGATTTGTTGTTCATGATAAAAATTTAATATTGATACATTGTAATAAACATTTCCATTGCTTTTATCTTTTTATCAATACATATACTTGGTTGATAATTAGAGGACACAACTAACCCTATACTTTGCTTTACTTTGTTTTGTATATATATTTTGTATTGTGTGGAATTAACAAAGATTCATATGCAGGAATCTGTTGATACATTCCAAGAATCCCAATGCGACCAACAAACTTGAAAGACTACAATTTCTTTTTACTATGACCAATAAGAAAGCTCAAGGACTAAGTTGTTGGACTCATCCGTATCACCATTTTAAATTATTGTTAACAGTAAGTTTAACATTTTAAGTACAGAATAATATTTCTTTTGACATTTATAAATTACTATTTTCTGTGACAGATGTTACTTTTTCAATATTGATTGTACCCTCTTTTGTGTTTTTAAATTTTGCATACAATAATATTAAGCACACCATACCAAGACCACAATTTCAGTATCTAATAAACTTCCTACCAAGGTCAATGTTTTCAAGTGACAACGGAGAGTATTCATGTTATGTTTCACATTTTTATGTTTTGAAATATTTTGCTGCTTAATATCAAATTCAGCAAATGAGTTCTTTCTTATGCATCAAACAATTACATTTTCTGATATTCATTCAAACTAATTATTGAAAATCAATTTCATATTTTCTTTACTAAAATATTACTATGCTTGATTTCATCAAGTGGTGCGAATCTGTTTTTTACACTAACAATGTGCACATTTTTTGAAGAATAAAGTTTTTTGTTTTTAAGGTGGTGAAGGTGATCCGGGGAGTGTTTTTTTTTTTTTTTTCCAAAAAAGGTACTTTTTACGAATGGGTATCCAAGAAACATTCAGTATTTTGTCAGAAATTAAGATTTTCATTGACGACTCTCAATACTATCAGAAATGACCAATCTACACAATACAAACTAACTGTTTTGTTGGCTTTTTATTCTAACTCCAAACTAACCCATAACTACATATTGCTTTTATTTTGCAAATTTGATTTCCTTTAGTTTATATTGTGTAGCTGAATCAGAAATTGATTTAACTTTTGTCATTTGTAATTAACATGCTTTCAGCGCAATTACTATAGTGTAATCACACATGATATACCAAAATAAAAACACTTCAGATAAAGTCTTCTTACATAGAATTCAGTTTCTTACATGACATCTGATGAAGTCAGTACAAACGTTACAAACTAATACTTGAAAAACAATTTGACATTTACTGTACTACAATATCATATTTGTATAGAAGTAGAAATCTGGATACCTATTCTGATACCTAATAAAAGAAAGGACACACTAAATAGAGATTAGCTGGTTTCCCGGCATAGCCCAGGATGTAATAAAGATTGACTGAAATACATGTTCTAGCTGGTTTCTAGGCGTTGCCAGGGATGTAATATAGACACATTATGTTGTATATTACCTGTTCTCTTCTCCCTAAGGTAAAACAATTTCATATACATGCTGTAAATTACCTACGCTAGGGATAAAACATGAACAATACCAGTCCTAGGGTAGATAAAACAAATAATACATAGAGATGAAAGATTCCTCTCCCCTAAGAATAAAACATATATTCAATATCTGCTTTTGTTTTTTCATTGTTTATACGGTCCCGAGCAACGCCGGGTAGCCCTGCTAGTCTTCTATATATATAAAAGGCAAAAATCGGTGTGTATGTATGTATGTATGTATGTATGTATGTTTGTTTGTAACGCTAAAACTTTTGAAAGACGGAACCAGAGTTGACAAATTTGGTATCATATTGCACCTTGATCACCCGGATGACAAATATCGAAATTTCACGTCAAACGGACCAGTAGAAAGGGGTCAACTGATCGTTTTTCTCCTAGGGGGGCCCCCCCAAAAACCTGTCATTTTAACGTTATTCAATACGTGTCACGTGACGTGACGTCAGCTCAAACTTTTGACAGACACAACCAAAGTTGACAAATTATGTATCATATTGAACCTTGATCACCCGCATGACAAATATCGAAATTCCACACCAAACGGACCATTAAAAGGGGGTGAACTGATCATTTCTCTCCTAGGGGGGCCCCCCAAAAAACCTGTCATTTTAATGTTAATATTACATAATCCAAAAACGCTTAGTCATGTCACGTGACGTGACGTCAACATCCAGTAATGGCGAACAAATGTAAACAAACACTTTGTTTTACCGATACTTTTGTAATTTCTCTTCTGCTTTGTTCTAGAGATTATTAAACTCCATGACAATGTCTCCAACGTAATTAACTGGTTAAAAATAGTATTTATACAAGAGTTTTAACGAAAAATATCAGGAAAAAATGTACAGGAATAAAAAAAAATTCAGCTTTCAAAATATTCGTCGATAAAAAAACCGATCTTTATATTTACGCTAGCCATTTTGTATATTACCACGTGACCTGCTATCTCTTAAACTGGAGGGGGGGGGGATCCACTTGAATCCAACAAAACCAGTAATTTTTTTTTTCTATTATATATACATCATTTTCTATAAAATTAAGTGTAGACTTTATAATTATAACAAAAAATGTTATTCATACTAAAAAAAAAAAACGCTTAGTCATGTCACGTGACGTGACGTCAACATCCACTAATGGCGAACAATTGTACCTATTTACTATGCCTCCCCACGGGACAGAGTTAGACACCAGGGTCGTTTTTTAACGTGGAGAAAAGGTACAAAAATAAAAATTGTCTCAGTCGTGGAGGATTTCTCCTCCACCGAAAGAGAACAAGAAATAGAAGTGCAGCATCTGAAGAACAGATACTACACTTTGATCTTGACCAAAAGGCCAAGAATGCGAACAATTGTAAATAACAACTTTTTTCACAAAACCAACACCGTCTTTCTTTTTTTTCTCTCTCTCACCCACTTACTCTTCCCTCTCTCTCACCCTCTTTCTCTTGACGTCACACCACTGTTAAACTGTGGGGGGGGGACACATTCCCAGGCATTATCTCCTATAGATGCACATTTTATTAGAAATTCAGCTTTCAAAATATTAGACGATAATAAAAATATAAAACCAACACCCTCTTTCTCTTTTCTCTCTCTCTCACCAACTTACTCTTCTCTCTCTCTCACCCTCTTTCTCTTGACCTCCTACTACTGTTAAACTGTGTGTGTGTGTGGGGGGGGGGAAGAGGCAGCTTGAAAACCAACAAAAACAGTGCACAGTTTCCCAAGCATTTGGGGTGGGAAGGGGGGGAAGAAGCCGAGCGCACAGTTTCGTGTGAGAGAGAGAGAACAATTCTCAACCTATATACTCAACAAATTTTTTATCTACAGATTTGAAAGTTTGTATATAGGGTATTCAGACATATGGAAATATATCTAGCATAATCTATCTATTATATCTATAAAAGTGAAAATGTGTGTGTGTGTGTGAGGTAGCCAGAGAGAGAGAGAGAGAGAGAGAGAGAGAGAGAGACAACAATTCTCAACCTATATATTCAATACATTTTTTATCTACAGATTTGAAAATTTGTATATAGGGTATTCAGACATATGGAAATATATCTAGCATAATCTATCTATTATATCTGTAAAAGTGAAAATGTGTGTGTGTGTGTGTGTGTGTGTGCGTAAGAGAGAGAGAGAACAATTCTCAACCTATATACTCAACGTATTTTTATCTACGGATTTTAAACTTTGTATATAGGGTATTCAGACATATAGAAATATATCTAGCATAATCTATACATTATATCTATAAAAGTGAGAATGTGAGTGTGTGAGAGAGAGAGAACAATTCTCAACCTATATATTCAACAAATTTTTTACCTACAGATTTGAAAATTTGTATATTGGGTATTCAGACATATGGAAATATATCTAGCATAATCGATCTATTATATCTATAAAAGTCAGAATGTTTGCGTGTGGTTGTGTGTGTAAGGTTGCGAGAGAGAGAGAGAGAACAATTCTCAACCTATCTATTCAATAAATTTGTTATCTACAGATTTGACCATTTGTATATAGGGTATTCAGACATATGGAAATATATCCAGCATAATCTATCTATTATATCCATAAAAGTGAGAATGTGTGCGTGAGAGAGAGAGAGAGAGAGAGAGAGAGAGAGAGAGAGAGAGAGAGAGTAAGTACAATTCTCACCCTATATATTCAACAAATTTTTTATCTACCGATTAGAAAATTTGTATATAGGGTATTCAGACATATGGAAATATATCTAGCATAATCTATCTATTATATCTAGAAAAGTGAGAATGTGTGTGAAAGAGAGAGAGAGAAGAGAGAGAGAGAGAACAATTCTCAACCTATATATTCAACTAATTTTTATGTACAGATCTGAAAATTTGTATACAGGGTATTCAGACATATGGAAATATATCTAGCATAATCTATTATATCTATAAAAGGTAGAATGTGTGTGTGTGTGTGTGAGTGAGTGAGTGAGTGAGTGAGTGAGAGAGAGAGAGAGAACAATTCTCAACCTATATACTCAACAAATTTTGTATCTACAGATTTGATAATTTGTATATAGGGTATTCAGACATAAGGAAATATATCTAGCATAATCTATCTATTATATCTATAAAAGTGAGAATGTGTGTGAAAGAGAGAGAGAGAGAACAATTCTCAACCTATATATTCAACAAATTCTATCTTTACAGATTTGAAAATTTGTATATAGGGTATTCAGACATTTGGAAATATATCTAGCATAATCTATTATATCTATAAAAGTGAGAATGTGTGTGTGAGAGAGAGAGAAAGAACAATTCTCAACCTATATACTCAACAAATTTTTTATCTACAGATTTAAAAAATTGTATATAGGGTATTCAGACATATAGAAATATATCTAGCATAACCTATCTATTATATCTATAAAATGACCATGTGTGTGTGTGTGAGAGAGAGAGAGAGAGTCAGAGAGAGAGAGAGAACAATTTTCAGCTTGTGTGTGTGTGAGAAAGAGAGAGAGAGAAAGAGAGGAAGGAAAATTCTCACCCTATATATTCAACAAATTTTTTATCTACATATTAGAAAATTTGGATATAGGGTATTCAGACGTATGGAAATATATCTAGCATAATCTATCTATTATATCTATAAAAGTGAGAATGTGTGTGTGAGAGAGAGAGAAAGAGAGAGAGAGAGAACAATTCTCAACCTATATATTCAACTAATTTTTTATCTACAGATTTGAAAATGTGTATATTGGGTATTCAGACATATGTAAATATATCTGGCATAATCTATGTATTATATCTATAAAAGTGTGAATGTGAGTGATGGAAAGAGCAAAAAATTCTCAACCTATATAACCTATAAAAGTGAGAATATGTGTGAGAGAGAGAGAGAGAGAGAACAATTCTCAACCTATATATTCCACACATTTTTGGGCACAGATTTGGAAATTTGTATATAGGGTAGGCAGACATATAGAAATATATCTAGCATAATCTATCTATTATATCTATAAAAGTGAGAACTTGTGTGTGTGTGTGTGTGTGTGAGAGAGAGAGAGAACAATTCTTAACCTACATACTCAACAAATTTTTTACCTACAGTTTAGAAAATTTGTATATAGGGTATTCAGACATATGGAAATATATCTAGCATAATCTATCTATTATAACTACAAAAGTTAGAATGTGTGTGTGAGAGAGAGAGAGAGAACAATTCTAAACCTATATATTCAACAAATTTTTTATCTACAGATTTGAAACTTTGTATATAGGGTATTCAGACATATGGAAATATATCTAGCATAATCTATCTATTTTATCTATAAAAGTGAGAATGCGTGTGTGTGAGATAGCGAGAGAGAGAGAGAGAAAAAGAGAGAGATAAAAATTCTCAACCTATACATTCAACAAATTTTTTATCCACAGATTTGAACATTTGTATATAGGGTGTTCAGACATATAGAAATATATCTAGCATAATCTATCTATTATATGTATAAAAGTGAGAATGTGTGTGTGTGTGAGAGAGAGGACAATTGTCAACCTATGTATACAACAAATTTTTTATCTACAGATTTCAAAATTTGTATATTGGGCATTCAGACATATTTCAATATATCTGGCATAATCTGTCTATTATATCTATAAAAGTGAGAATGTGTGTGATAGAGAGAGAGAGAACAATTCTCAACCTATATACTCAACAAATTTTTTATCTACAGATTTGAAAATTTGTATATAGGGTATTCAGACATATGGAAATATATCTAGCATAATCTATTATATCTATAAAAGTGAGAATGTGTGTGTGTGTGAGAGAGAGAGAGAGAGAGAGAGAGAGAGAACAATTCTCAACCCATATACTCAACAAATTCTTTATCTACAGATTTTAAAATTTGTATATAGAGTATTCATACAAATAGAAATATATCTAGGATAATCTTTCTATTATATCTATAAAAGTGAGAATGTGTGTGTGTGTGAGCGAGAGAGAGAGAGAGAGAGAGAGAGAACAGTTCTCAACCTATACATTCAACAAATTTTTATATATAGGGTATTCAGAAATATCGAAATATATCTAGCATAATCTATTATATCTTTAAAAGTTAGAATGTGTGTGTGAGAGATAGAGAGAACAATTCTCAACCTATGCACTCTACAAATTTTTTATCTACAAATTAGAAAATTTGTATATAGGGTATTCACACATATGGAAATATATCTAGCATAATCTATCTATTATATCTATAAAAGTTAGAATGTGTGTGTGAGGTAGCCAGAGAGAGAGAGAGAGAGAGAGAGTAAGAACAATTTTCAACCTATATATTCAACAAATATTTGATCTACAGATTAGAAAATTTGTATATAGGGTATTCAGACATATGGAAATATATCTAGCATAATCTATCTATTTTATCTATAAAAGTGAGAATGTGTGTGTGTGAGATAGCGAGAGAGAGAGAGAGAGAAAAAGAGAGAGAGAGAAAAATTCTCAACCTATACATTCAACAAATTTTTTATCCACAGATTTGAACATTTGTATATAGGGTGTTCAGACATATAGAAATATATCTAGCATAATCTATCTATTATATGTATAAAAGTGAGAATGTGTGTGTGTGTGAGAGAGAGAGAGAACAATTCTCAACCTATGTATACAACAAATTTTTTATCTACAGATTTCAAAATTTGTATATTGGGCATTCAGACATATTTCAATATATCTGGCATAATCTGTCTATTATATCTATAAAAGTGAGAATGTGTGGGATAGAGAGAGAGAACAATTATCAACCTATATACTCACCAAATTTTTTATCTACAGATTTGAAAATTTGTATATAGGGTATTCAGACATATGGAAATATATCTAGCATAATCTATTATATCTATAAAAGTGAGAATGTGTGTGTGTGTCTGTGTGTGTGTGTGTGAGAGAGAGAGAGAGAGAGAGAGAGAGAGAACAATTCTCAACCCATATACTCAACAAATTCTTTATCTACAGATTTTAAAATTTGTATATAGAGTATTCATACAAATAGAAATATATCTAGCATAATATTTCTATTATATCTATAAAAGTGAGTGTGTGTGTGTGTGTGAGCGAGAGAGAGAGAGAGAGAGAGAGAGAGAGAGAGAGAGAGAGAGAACAGTTCTCAACCTATACATTCAACAAATTTTTTATCTACAGATTTGAAAATTTGAATATAGGGTATTCAGAAATATCGAAATATATCTAGCATAATCTATTATATCTTTAAAAGTTAGAATGTGTGTGTGTGAGAGATAGAGAGAACAATTCTCAACCTATGCACTCTACAAATTTTTTATCTACAAATTAGAAAATTTGTATATAGGGTATTCACACATATGGAAATATATCTAGCATAATCTATCTATTATATCTATAAAAGTTAGAATGTGTGTGTGTGAGGTAGCGAGAGAGAGAGAGAGAGAGAGAGAGAGAGAGAGTAAGAACAATTTTCAACCTATATACTCAACAAATTTTTTATCTACAGATTAGAAAATTTGTATATAGGGTATTCAGACATATGGAAATATATCTAGCATAATCTATCTATTATATCTCTAAAATTGAGAATGTGTGTGTGAGAGAGAGAGAACAATTTTCAACCTATATACTCAACAAATTTTTTATCTACAGATTTGAAAATTTGTATATAGGGTATTCAGACATATGGAAATATATCTAGAGTAATCTATCTATTATATCTATAAAAGTGAGAATGCGTGTGTGTGTGAGAGAGAGCGACACAGAACAATTCTCAACCTATATATTCAACAAATTTTTTATGTAAAGATCTGAAATATCCCATTTGTATAGAAGTAGAAATCTTGATACCTACTCTGATACCTAATAAAAGAAAGGACACTCTTTAGGGCGGATTTTGATTATAACAAGTCACTAATTAGAAATTATAATAAACATTCAAATAATTTAAGAATTTTACCAAAATAAAATTGCATGGTAATCACCCAATTTCTGCCACAAAATTTTGATTGGCAGAACTCATAAACATAAAATATATATTTTCTAATTTCATCTTTTTTTTTCTTTTTACATAATCTGGTTTGATGTTTTCCCAAATATTCAAATCACCATATTTTGCTGCTTAATATCAAATACAGCAACTGAGTTATTTTTATGCATCAAACAATTACATTTTCTCATTCATCCAAACTAATCACTGAACATCAATTTCATATTTTCTTCACTAAAATATTACTGTGCTTGATGTCATCAAGTGGAGCGGATCATTTTTTTTTCATTTGTTCACACATTTTTCCAATTTATATATATTTTGTTAAAGATTCTTAGCCTATGTCATTGCATACCAATCTGTTTATTAAAAGTTAAGGTTCACTGTAAACACATATGTTACACCAAAATAAAAACGCTTCAGATAATGTCTTGATATTCAATTCAGTTTCTCACATGACATCTTATGAAGTTAGTAGAAATGTTACAGACTTTTGAATCTCAAACACTTTCAATACTGTGCACTGATATTTTCTTTTTTGCAATATAAGCACATTCATGATTTTTTTTACAAACGTTAAAAACTTTCACATTGTGTAGCAATATACTGAAACAATTATAAAAATATTTGTTTTTATTTTGAATGATGCAGGGCATCTGAAGAGAGATTTTTCTAACAAAATGAAAGTATAATTTTTAGCAATAGGTATCTAGGAAAAGGCCACTACATATGTTATAAGTTCCAAATTTCCACAACCTGGCAAATACTGGTACATGCTAGCAAATTTAGATTTGCAATTACAAAATATGATTCTAATTTTTTCCTTTGCTCTTTATTCTAACACTACACTAAGTTTACTGTGTTATTTCGCTACAGTTGATATTGTGTAGAACAATAAGAAAATCATAGTGAACAATGCATTCAACAAATTTCACACACATTTCTAGATACCTATATCTAATAAGTTCAAAAGAAAGGACACACTTAGGGAGGTATTTTGGTGGTCAAGTCACTAAAAAGAGATTAGCTGGTTTCCCGGCATAGCCCAGGATATAATAAAGATTGACTGAAATACATGTTCTAGCTGGTTTCTAGGCGTTGCCAGGGATGTAATATAGACACATTATGTTGTATATTACCTGTTCTCTTCTCCCTAAGGTAAAACAATTTCATATACATGCTGTAAATTACCTATGCTAGGGATAAAACATGAACAATATCAGTCCTAGGGTAGATAAAACAAATAATACATAGAGATGAAAGATTCCTCTCCCCTAAGAATCAAACATATGTTCAATATCTGCTTTTGTTTTTTCATTGTTTATACGGTCCCGAGCAACGCCGGGTAGCCCTGCTAGTCTTCTATATATATAAATCCCAAATGTCTGTGAGTTTGTATGTTTGTATGTAACGCTAAAACTTTTGAAAGACACAACCAGACTTGATAAATTTGGTATCATATCGAAGCCCCGTGTCCCGGATGACAAATATCGAAATTTCACGTCAAACGGACGAGGAGAAAGGGGTAAACGTATCAGTTATCTCCAAGGGGGTCCCAAAAAAAACTGTCATTGTAATGCTTTTTATTACGTAATTCTTGAATGATCCAATGTAATTAATACGTAAAAAAAAAAAATCTTAGTCATGTCACGTGACGTGACGTCAACGTCCACTAATGGCGAACAATTGTTAATAAAAAAATCTTTCTCCGATACTTTTGCATTTTTCTCTTCGGCTCAGTTATATCTTTTTTTTTACTTTATGCCAATGTTTCCATCGTTATTACCTGGTTAAAAATATTATTTATACAAGAGTTTTAACGAAAAATGTCAGGAAAAAATGTACGGGAATAAAAAAATTCACCTTTCAAAATATTAGACGATTATAAAAATATCGTAATATTTATGTAATGTAAAATAATTAGCCATTTTGTATATTACCACGTGACCTCATACCTCTTAAGCTGGAAGGGGGGGGGAGTAAAACCAACACCGTCTCTCTCTCTCACACTTACTCTCTCTCTCTCTCTCACTTTCTCTATCACCCTCTTTCTATTTTTCTATTCGTTTAAAAACACTTAGTCATGTCACGTGACGTGACGTCAACGTTCAGTGTGCACCGGTTTGGTTACTATGGAAACACTTAATTTTTGTGCTGCTTCGAAAAGGAACAAAATTCAACATACACCGCTTCCTCTTCCCTCCCTCTCTCTCTCTCTCTCACACACACACACACACTTTCTTCGGTGTGTTTTTGATGTTACGTACGTATTTTTTATATTTTTATCTCAGTAATTTTTATTATATTTAATAGCATTTTCTTTTTTTTTTTTTCATGGGAAATTATTTTTCTATTCGTTTTAAGAAAATGCTATTAAAAAATAAAAATGCGATAAATTCTGGCAACAGTTATTTATTTATGCTATTCGCAGCCGGCCGGAAGAAACGCGCTTAGACATTTTGTAAACATTGTTTTTAAAAAATAAAAAATAATACTTCTATTATGTTTTAAACGACTGTAATAGTTTATTTTGGAAGTATATTTCATAAGGAAAATAAACAACCCACTTTAAAAACAGAAATTACGAGTTTTATATATTTTATTCGCAGTTTTTTTTTTGGGGGTAGTCCAGTGTAACAGTTTGTTGAAAAAGTGTAGAATTCAATTAAAAAAACAACACCGTCTTTTTTTTTTTTTTTAAATAAAACTAAAAACTTAATTTTTAAAATTTCGATGTTTGACAAACAGTCCATTATGTCTGTAACAGTTTGTTGAAAAAGTGTAGAATTCAATTAAAAAAACAACACCGTCTTTTTTTTTTTTTTTTAAATAAAACTAATTTTAAAATTTCGATGTTCGAAAAAGAGTCCATAAAGAATAAAACAGTTATTAAATACAAAAAAAAGTCCATTAATTTGAACTTAAAGCCTGTTTGAATAAAACTTATATAAAAAAATACCGTCACTTCCGGCAAATGGCTATGTAAACAACTGGTGGCATTTTTCGAATACATCGGTAAACACTGTATGTTTTTCCAGCTGAATAAATATGTTACATTGAATAAAAACACAAAAAATATATCCAGTTGGATAGAAAAGTAACTTATCTTGCCTTTCCTAACATTTATTTGTTATATATTTGTCTTTTGACCGTCCACTAATGGCGAGTTTTTTTTTTTTTTTAAATAAAACTAATTTTAAAATTTCGATGTTAGAAAAACAGTCCATCACATGTCAATATAAAAATTCTCTTTTTGTTTGATAAAAAGAATAAACAGTTAATAGATACAACAAAAAAGTCCATTAAGTTCAACAAACTAAACTCTTTTATTTATAATAAAACTCTTCGACAGTTTAAATGCTTGCAAAATCCTATGTAAGTATATCGTTTTTACTGTACACAGATTCGAAAAAGTTGTCATCAAACAAATATATGAATATGACAGAGTTGAATAAATATGTTACATTGATTAAAAACACTTCTTATTAGCATTTTCTTTTTATATGACAACGTTAATGTTCATGAATCTCTCTTTTAATCATTTTTATCGACTATCAGCCAAATAACCGGGGTCTAAAATTTGGGAAATTATTTTTCTATTCATTTAAAGAATATGCTATTAAAAAAGAAAAAGTCGATAAAAGTTAGACATAAACAGTAAAAAAATAGAAGATATTATTATTAAATAACAATAATTATTAAAAATAAATATTAACATTTACAATAATAAAATGAGTTAGTATTAAAAATAATTATTAAAATAAAAATGAGTTTATTATTAAAAATACATATTAATATTCAAATAAAATTGTTTTTATTATTAAAAATAAATATTAATATTTAAAGTAGAATAAAATGTGTTTATTATTATAAATAAATATTAATATTTAAAATAATATGTGTTTATTATTAAAAATAAATATTAATATTTAAAATGATATAATGTGTTTATTATTACAAATAAATATTAATATTAAAATAAAATGTGTTTATTATTAAAAATAAATATTAAGGAAGGTCAACAGGTGGAGGAAAAATAGTCAATGCAGGTCATACCACCTGACCAGCTAAAATCGCCTTTTTATATAAGGCAGACAGTCAGACTATTTGCCTTGAGGGCGGGCTAAGCCCTCCTACCCCCCCCCCCCCCAAAGCTGAGAGCTGGGGAAACTTCTCTCAGAAGGGGTATGGGAGGACAGGGAGACCTTCCCTCTTTCAACTAAGAGATAGATATCCTTTTGTATGGTTGATTGACCCCCCCCCCCCTGTCGGTTCCGCTTACTCCATTCAGAAAGAGATCAACCTTACATAAAAAAAAAAAAAAATATGGGGACAGGGAAGCCTTCCCGGGCCCCCTTTCTGGGAGGAGAAGTTCCCCGGCTCCTACCTTTTTGGGAGTGCTCAGCCCGCCCTCCAGTCAACAACAATATTTGAAGAATAAAGATATTTTTGTTTTTGTGTTTTAGGTGGTGAAGGTGATCTGGGGAGTGTTTTTTTTTTCACAAAAAAGGTACTTTTTACGAATGGGTATCCAAGAAAATTACAGTATTTTGTCAGAAATTAAGGTTTACATTGACCACTCTCAATACTATCAGAAATGAACAAAGTTAATTAAACAGTCTACACAATATAAACTAACTGTTTTGTTGGCTTTTTATTCTAACTCCAAACTAACCCATAACTACATTTTTCTTTTATTTTGCAAATTTGATTTCCTTTAGTTTATATTGTGTAGCTGAATCAGAAATTGATTTATCTTTTGTCACCAAAATAAAATTACTTGGTAATCACCCAATTTCTGCCACAAAATTTTATTTGGCAAAACTCATAAGCATAAAATATATATTTTCTAATTTCATCTTTTTTTTTTTACATAATCTGGTTTGATGTTTTCCTAAATATTCAAATCACTATATTTTGCTGCTTAATATTAAATACAGCAAATGAGTTATTTTTATGCATCAAACAATTACATTTTCTCATTCATCCAAACTAATCACTGAACATCAATTTCATATTGTCTTCACTAAAATATTACTGTGCTTGATGTCATCAAGTAGAGCGGATCATTTTTTTTTACATTTGTTTACACATTTTTTACAAATGTTTTTGAGAGTCCATACAGAGTTATAAGTGTTCAACATTTTTTTTCATTTGAATATATTTTGTCTAAGATTCTTAGCCTATGTCATTGCATACCAATTTGTTTCTTGAAAGTTAAGTTCACTGTAAAAACATCTGATACACCAAAATCCCTGATACCTGTTTCTTATAAGCGCCAAATAACTATCACTATTTCGATTTGTGTTTCATGAGAACAATTCAATATTGATACATTATAAGAAACATTTCCAGTGCTTTTCTCTTTTTAGCAATAGTTGGTTGATAATTAGAGGACACAACTAACCCTATACTATGCTTTACTTTGTTTTGTATATATATTTTGTATTGTGTGAAATTAACAAAGATTCATATGCAGGAATCTGTTGATACATTCCAAGAATCCCAATGCGACCAACAAACTTGAAAGACTACAATTTCTTTTTACTATGACCAATAAGAAAGCTCAAGGACTAAGTTGTTGGACTCATCCTGATCACCATTTTAAATTATTGTTAACAGTAAGTTTAACATTTTAAGTACAGAATAATATTCCTTTTGATATTTATAAATTACTATTTTCTGTGACAGATGTTACTTTTTCAATATTGATTGTACCCTCTTTTGTGTTTTTAAATTTTGCATACAATAATATTAAGCACACCATACCAAGACCACTATTTGAGCATCTAATAAACTGCCTACCAAGACCAATGTTTTCAAGTGACAATGGAGAGTATTCATGTTATGTTTCACATTTTTATGTTTTGAAATATTTTGCTGCTTAATATCAAATTCAGCAGATGTTTACTTTGTTTTGTGTATATACTTTATATTAGGTAGAATAAACAAAACTTAATTTCGCTACCATCATTATTTGTAGTGACATGCACTGTTAACATAAATAAAATCAATGGTGACAATCCCTGATACCTGTTTCGTATAAGCACCAAATAACTATGATAATGTGTTATTGTTGATACATTATAATAAACATTTCCATTGACTGGTCGTTTGCTTAGCTTAGGTTTACATCATTTTTTCACAATGTTTCTCTACTTGCTTTCAGCATGAGAGCAGATCATATTCTGCACATGTTTCATGCATATCACAAAAACTTATAATATTTGATCAACATTTGACTAACAATTTTACAAAAAAGACCTACCACCTTAAGGGGGGTAAAGGTAAGGCTCCCCACATAACCATAAAAGAAAGCCGCCCCCCCCATACAGTGGGAAAGAGCTCCCTTCCCATTCTGGGGCAGAGAAGGGGCAAGGAAAACTCTTAAACATAAATGGTCAACGGAGGGTATACACCCTGGGAAACTAAAAGTCTATATGGAATCTGCATAAATTAAAATATCCTGTTTAAGCGTATTGTATGACAGGGAGGGAAGGTCAACAGGTGGAAGAAAAATGGTCTACGCAGAGCATACCGCCTGACAAGCTAAAATCGCCTTTTTATATACGGCAGACAATCAGACTCTGATTGCCTGGACGGCGGGCTGAGCAATGAATGTGGAAGCCGGGGAACTTCTCTCAGAAGGAGGATGGGAGGCCCAGGGAGCCTTCGCTCTCCTCCTAAGAGAGGGATATCCTCTTACTCCCTTTGGAAAGAGATCAACCTTACACAAAACAAAAAATATGGGAAGAGAAGCCTTCCCGGGCCCCCCTCCCCCTTCTGGGAGGAGAAGTTCCCTGGCTCCAACGTTTTTTTTGGGGGGGGGGGGCCTAAGCCTGTCCTCCAGGCAACCAAATGAAAAAGAAATTTACCCATCCCACCTTTGTAGGAAGTGTGCTCAGCCCACCTTCTGAGCCACTGTGAAAGTTTCCTTCCACCAAAAGGGAAGGGAACGAGGAAGGAAAAGTCTCTGAGAATCTTCATGCAATTTCTTTGACAAAGAAACTGTTTTCACTTGATTCCACACAAAATTTTTATTGCTTTTTCATCTATTGTCTTATATTAGGATTTCTTTATGCATGTTATTTTATTTAAGAGTACTAAATAGCTTTTCAGTTTCTTGAGACTCTTTCAACTGTCTGGATTCTGCAGCAACGTTGTGGAGTGATATGTAAAACATAAATTGGTACTATATAACAATAGGTATGTAGAATTCTAACTCGCCAGTGTTGATCGTTTCAATTATTTACAAATTCACCAGGTCCTAGATATGACCATAAACTGTATCCAAACATGGGGCTTTGTGAAGTGTGAAGCCACCATTTAATTGCTATTAATTATTATTACTGTTAAAAACTCAAGAAATATCCGAAAATATGTCAACCTTACAAAAAAGAACTACCACCTTAAGTGGAGTAGAGGTAAGGCTCCCCCACATAACCATAAAAGAAAGCCGCCCCCCCCCCTACAGGGGGAAAGAGCTCCCCTCCCATTCCAGGGTAGGGAAGGAGTAAGGAAAACTCTTAAACATAAATGGTCAACGAAGGGTATACACCCTGGGAAGCTAAAAGAGCCTTTTTATACAGCTCATCTGATGGCAAAACTTAAAAAGATAAAGAGATCAATAGCTATAGCCAGCCGGTCTCATGAACACAGGTTTACACTCCATCCAAGTTCAGTTGAGGCCTCTATTTCCTCCGTGCGAATAAGGTCCTGACCCCTCCCCAAGTGCGGGGAGTTTGCCCGACTCCACTCCGGGCACACTTAACAAGAAAACTACCCCCTCCCTAATGCAGGAGAGAGAATGCTCACTGCTTGATCTCCTTCTTTGGTTGGATGACTGCCACCTCCCCATAGCGAGGGGTAAAAAAAAAAAGCAAATCACCCCTTCAGCCCTTCCCTGCATAGCACGGCTCCCTCCTTCAGGGAGGGAAGGTCAATAGGTGGAGGAAAAATAGTCAACGCAGGGCATACCGCCTGAGAAGCTAAAATCGCCTTTTTATATACGGCAGACAGTCAGACTCTATTTGCCTTGAGGGCGGGCTAAGCCCCTCCCCCAAATTTGAGAGCCGGAGAAACTTCTCCTCTCAGAAGCTGGAGGGGAGGCCAGGGAGCCTTCCCTCTTTCAACTAAGAGACGGATATATATGTATCTTTCTTTTCTTTGCTTATTTCTTGGTACTAAGGATTTCTGTATGCATGTTATTTTATTTAAGAGTACTAAATAGCTTTTCAGTTTCTTGAGACTCTTTCACCTGTCTGGATTCTGCAGCAACGTTGTGGAGTGATATGTAAAACATAAATTGGTACTTTATAACAATAGGTATGTAGAATTCTAACTCGCCAGTGTTGATCGCTTCGATTATTTACAAATTCACCAGGTCCTGGATATGACCATAAACTGTATCCAAACGTGGGGCTTTGTGAAGTGTGAAGCCACCATTTAATTGCTATTGCTACCAGGTCCACTCTGATCTAGAGTGGTAGTACCTGTTAGGGTCCCAATTATGAGTTAAATAGAAACCAACATTAAATAAACAAATATATTCAAGGAAAAAAATGTCACTGGATTTGGCATGAAATAACCTGATATAGTGTTGATATGTCATAAAACAAAATGAACCAACAAATTCACCAATCGACACATTATCAACAAATGTATCTTTCTTTTCCTTTTTCTATGCTTATTTCTTGGTTCTAAGCTTATCATTAACAAACCCTGACATTTCTTTTACTTTGTTTTGTGTATATATTTTATTTTGTGTAGAATTAAAAAAAAAAAAAAAAAAAAATTACATTTCGCTACCACATTTGCAGCGAAATGTTAGCATAAATAAAATCACTGGTGACAACCCATGATGTTTTTTCTAATGAACACCAATTAACCAACACGCTTTCCATTGGTTTTTCATAACAATTTAATATTGATAAATTATAATAAACATTTCCATTACTTTTCTCTTTTTATCAATAAATATACTTGGTTGATAATTAGAGGACACAATGTTTATTGTAATAAAACTTGTGATCTATAACATCCAATTCTAACAATTAAACTTTCCTTTCTCAATTGAAACAAACAACATACCCCACACTATGTTCCTAAAAATGAGGATTTTACTATTGCGTTTACATAATTTTTTAGCTATGTTTCTCTTACTTTCAGCATGAGAAAATATAATTTTCTACATGTGTTTCATGCATAACACACAAACGTATATGTGACCAACATTTTACCTCTGATATTTTTCCAAAAACACCAAATAACATTCACGCTTTCCATTGGTTTTTCATAATAACAATTTAATATTTATAATTTATAATAAACATGTCCATTCATTTTCTCTTTTTATCAATAAATATGCTTGGTTGATAATTAGAGGACTAAAATCAGATTTGTAAAAATTTCATTTTTTTTTTTTTCACTCTGAGAATTTTCTTTTTATTTCTTTGACAAACTATTTTTTTCAATTGACTTCAGCACATGATTGTTATTGCTTCTTCCCCTTTTGTCTTATATTTTTTTTCTTCATGCCAAAGATTTTATATATCAAATTTTTTCTCATTTCTTACATTTTATTTCTTTAATTCATAGTCCGCCAATATAGTATTAGTTTCAATTCCATTGAACACAATGTTTTATATAGTAAACATCAGCATATTTCACTTTTCAAGTATTTTTTTATTTTATTTCAAATACTATGTTTTATTTCATTTTGTTGACACTCATTTACCTCTCTGGGGTGCTACAAGGAACATGTAGAGTGATATATCAAACATGAATTGGTACTTTATAACAATAGGTATCTAGCATTTTCAGATAGCAATGTGGATAGTTTTCAACATGTATACACTTAAAATCTCATAATATAAAGAAATGTATCTTTTTTTTTCTTTTCCTTTGCTTATTTCTCTAACCTAAACATATCATTAACTAACCATAAACTTTGTTTTAGTTTTATATATCTATTTTATATTGAAGAATACACAAAAATCAATTTCACTACCACATTTACAATGTTAGCATACACAAAAATCACTGGTTACAATCATTGATAGCTGTTTCTTATAAGCACCAAATATCTATCACAATTTCGAATTGTTTTTCATGATAACAATTCAATATTGATACATTATAAGAAACATTTCCGTTGCTTTTCTCTTTTTATAAATACAAATAATATTAAGCACACCATACCAAGCCCACTGTTTCAGCATCTAATAAACTGCCTACCAAGATCAATGTTTTCAAGTGACAATGGAGAGTATTCATGTTATGTTTCACATTTTTATGTTTTGATATATTTTGCTGCTTAATATCAAATTCAGCAGATGAGTTCTTTCTTATGCATCAAACAATTACATTTTCTGATATTCATTCAAGCTAATTACTGAAAATCAATTACATATTTTCTTTACTAAAATAATACTGTGCTTGATTTCATCAAGTGGTGCAGATCTGTTTTTACACTAACAATGTGCACATTTTTTGAAGAATAAAGTTATTTTTTGTTTTTATTTTTAAGGTGGTGAAGGTGATCCGGGGAGTGTTTTTTTTTTTTTTTTTTTTTTTTTTTTTTTTCAAAAAAGGTACTTTTTACGAATGGGTATCCAAGAAACGTTCAGTATTTTGTCATAAATTAAGATTTTCTTTGACCACTATCAATACTATCAGAAATGAACAATCTACACAATACAAACTAACGGTTTTGTTGCCTTTTTATTATAACTCCAAACTAACCCATAACTACATTTTTCTTTTATTTTGCAAATTTGATTTCCTTTAGTTTATATTGTGTAGCTGAATCAGAAATTGATTGAACTTTTGTCATTTGTAGTTAACATGCTTTCAGCGCAATTACTACAGTGTAATCACACATGATCTACCAAAATAAAAACACTTCAGATAAAGTCTTAAATAGAATTCAGTTCCTTACATGACATCTGATGAAGTCAGTAGAAACATTACAAACTAATACTTGAAAAACAATTTGACATTTACTGTACTACAATAACACATTTGTAAAGAAGTAGAAATCTGGATACCTATTCTGATACCTAATAAAAGAAAGGACACTCTTTGGGGCGGATTTTGATGATAACAAGTCACTAATTAAACATTATAATAAACATTCAAATAATTTAAGAATTTTACCAAAATAAAATTACGTGGTAATCACCCAATTTCTGCCACAAAATTCTGATTGGCAAAACTCATAAACATAAAATATATATTTTCTAATTTCATCTTTTTTACTTTTTACATAATCTGATTTGATGTTTTCCTAAAGATTCAAATCACTGTATTTTGCTGCTTAATATCAAATGCAGCAGATGAGTTCTTTTTTATGCATTAAACAATTACATTTTCTCATATTCATCCAAACTGAAAATCATTATTTTCATATTTTCTTCATTAAAATATCACTGTGCTTGATGTCATCAAGTGGAGCGGATCATTTTCTTTCTTTTTTTTTTTTCTTTTTTTTTTTTCATTTGTTTACACATTTTTTACAAATGTTTTTGAGAGTCCATACAATGTTATAAGTGTTCAACATTTTTTTTTTCATTTGAATATATTTTGCCTAAGATTCTTAGCCTATATCATTGCATACCAATTTGTTTCTTGAAAGTTAAGTTCACTGTAAAAACATCTGATACACCAAAATCCCTGATACCTGTTTCTTATAAGCGCCAAATAACTATCACTATTTCGATTTGTGTTTCATGAGAACAATTCAATATTGATACATTATAAGAAACATTTCCAGTGCTTTTCTCTTTTTAGCAATACATATAGTTGGTTGCTAATCAGAGGACTTAACTAACCCTATAATTTGCTTTACTTTGTTTTGTATATATATTTTGTATTGTGTGGAATTAACAAAAATTCATATGCAGAAATCTGTTGATTCATTCCAAGAATCCCAATGCGACCAACAAACTTGAAAGATTACAATTTCTTTTTACTATGACCAATAAGAAAACTCAAAAACTAAGTTGTTGGACTCATCCTGATCACCATTTTACAGTATTGTTAACAGTAAGTTTAACATTTTAAGTACAGAACAATATTATGTTTTGATTTTTACAAATTACTATTTTCTGTGACAGATGTTACTTTTTCAATATTGATTGTACGCTCTTTTGTGTTTTTACATTTTGCATAAAATAATATTAAGCACACAATACCAAGCCCACTATTTCAGCATCTAATAAACTTCCTACCAAGACCAATGTTTTCAAGTGACAATGGAGAGTATTCATGTTGTTTCACATTTTTATGTTTTTAAATATTTTGCTGCTTAATATCAAATTCAGACCCCTATTTCCTCCGTGCGATTAAGGTCCTATTTGCCTTGAGGGCGGGCTAAGCCCTCTTTCCCCCCCCCCAAAGTTGAGAGCCAGGGAAACTTCTCCTCTCAGAAGCGGGAGGGGAGGCCAGGGAGCCTTCCCTCTTTCAACTAAGAGACGGATATCCTTTTGTATGGTTGATCTCCTCCCCCCCGTCTCTGTCGGTTCCACTTACTCCCTTCGGAAAGAGATCAAGCTTACACAAAACAAAAAAAAATATGTGGAGAGGAAAGCCTTTCTGGGAGGAGAAGTTCATCATGATCACGGATCGACATTCTTTATTGATGCCCCAGGTGGAACTGGCAAAACTTTCCTGTTAAATCTGCTCCTTGCAAAAGTTCGTCTCACAAACAATATTGCCCTTGCAGTGGCATCCAGTGGAATTGCAGCAACACTTTTGGATGGTGGTAGAACTGCTCACTCTATGTTTTCTCTCCCATTGGACCTTACTAGACAGGAAAAACCATTGTGTAATATTAAAAAAGATTCAGCAAAGGCTAAACTACTGCAAAACTGTAAATTAATAATCTGGGATGAAGCAACAATGAGTCACAAAAAAGCTATGGAAGCAGTAGATTCTACACTACAGGACCTAAAAGATAACACACAAATAATGGGTGGAGTGACTTTGGTTTTTGCTGGTGATTTCAGACAAACCCTTCCAATTGTTCCTCGAGGAACCAGAGCTGATCAAATGAATGCATGTCTCAAAAACTCCTATTTATGGCATCATATTAAAACAATGAGTTTAACACTAAACATGCGAGTACATTTACATGCTGATGATGCTGTTGGTGACTTTGCCATTAAACTTTTGCAAGTGGGTAATGGACTTCTGGACAAGGACTCCTATAACCAGATTCAGTTGCCTTTTACAACAATTCAAACAGAAGAGGAATTTATAATGAGAGTTTTTCCAGATCTTCATAATTTGCATACGGATATCAATTGGCTAAGTAGCCGTGCAATTTTAGCAGCAAAGAATGAATCTGTAAATGAAATAAATAGCAGGTTGTTGAATAGATTACCTGGAGAAATCATATTATACAATTCAGTTGATACAATCTGTTCACAGGACGAAGTAACAAATTATCCGACTGAGTTTCTTAATAGTCTTGAACCACCAGGAACGCCTCCACATAGTCTGTTTCTAAAACTTGGAGCACCAATAATGTTACTTCGCAATCTTGATCCACCAAAACTCTGCAATGGCACAAGGCTCACCATAAAGAATATGATGCCTCATGTACTGGAAGCAACAATTATGTCAGGTAAGTATGCAGGAGTACACTGCTTCATTCCCAGAATCCCAATGAGACCACAAGAATTGCCATTTGAGTTTGAAAGGCTGCAATTTCCTGTCAAGCTAAGTTTTGCAATGACAATAAACAAATCACAAGGACAGTCACTAAAAGTTGTTGGGCTCAACCTGTCAAAACCAGTATTTTCTCATGGACAGCTATATGTTGGCCTATCAAGAGTTGGACACCCTGATGGACTCTTCATTCTGGCACCAGATAAAAAAACCAAAAATATTGTATATTCTGAAGCATTAAGATGAAGCATAAATATATAAACATGATTACGAAACTTTTCCCTGAAGCAAAAAATATATAAACAACATGATTACGAAACTTTTCCCTGAAGGAAAAATATATAAAGATGATTACGAAACTTTGCCCAGAAGGAAAAGAATGCGAAATGTGCCATGGAAAAACCCTTTGCGTTACATACATGTGCGAGGGAGTCTTAAAGCTAACTGTACAAAGCAAGGTATACCACCATCCTCCTTCAGATTGGATTGGACAAAAATGAATCGAACCCACAAACTAAAGTTTAAAAATCTGGTACAGTATCCATCATGCCATGGCAATGAATACATTGGACAAGATTAATTTAATGTTAAAAACTCAAGAAATATCTGAAAGTATGTCAAACTTACAAAAAAGAACTACCACCTAAAGTGGAGTAGAGGTAAGGCTCCCCCACATAACCAAAAAAGAAAGCCCCCCCCCCCCGCCCTACAGGAGACAGGAGCTCCCCTACCATTCTGGGGCAGGGAAGGAGCAAGGAAAACTCTTAAACATAAATTGTCAACGAAGGGTATACACCCTTGGGAGCTAGAAGAGTCTTTTTATACGCATCAACACACAGCGAAACTTAAAAAGATAAAGAGATCAATAGCTATAGCCAGCTGGTCTCATAAACACAGGTGTACACTACACCGAAATTCACTTCAGGTCTGCATTTCCTCCATGCGAATAAGGTCCTGATTCCCCCCCAAGTGCAGGAAAGTTGCCCAACTCCCCTCTGGGTACACTTAAAAAGAAAACTACCCCCTCCCTAAGGCAGGAGAGAGAAGGCTCCCTGCCCCATCTCCTTCGTTGGTCGGATGACTGTCACCTCCCTAGAGCGAGGGATAAAAAAAAAAAGCAAATCACCCCTTCAGTCCTTCCCTAATCTGAGTAGCACGGCTCCCTCCTTCAGGGAGGGAAGGTCAACAGGTGGAGGAAAAATAGTCAACGCAGGGCATACCGCCTGACAAGCTAAAATCGTATTTTTATATACGGCAGACAGTAAGACTATTTGCCTTGGGGGCGGGCTAAGCACTCCCTCACCCCCAAAGTGGGAGCCGGGGAAACTTCTCCTCTCAGAAGCGGGAGAGGAGGCCAGGGAACCTTCTTTTTCCCCTAAAAGAGGGATATCCTTTTGTATGGTTGGTCTCCCCCCCGCCCCCTGTTGGTACCGCTTACTCCCTCCGGAAAGAGATCAACCTTACACAAAAACAAAAAAAAAAAAATATGGGTAGAGGGAAGCCTTCCAGAGCCCCCTTCTGGGAGAAGTTCCCCGGCTCCCACCTTTTGGGGAGTGCGCAGCCTGCACTCCAGTCAACCAAATAAATAAAAAATTTACCCATCCCACCTTTGTGGGGAGAGTGCTCAGTCCACCTTCTGAGCCACCATAAAACAAAAGGTTCCTTCCACCAGAAGGGAAGGGAAGTAGAAAGAAAAAATATTTAAAAATACATGGTCAACACATGGTATAGCCCCTGGGGATCTAAAATCACCTTCTTATATATACCGACACACACAGACAGTCTGATTGATTCTTTGTTCCACAGATTATAAGAATAAACTTTTCCCAGAAGGAAAAGTATATAAACAACAGGATTACAAAACGTTTCCCAGAAGGAAAACAATGCGAAATGCGCCACGGAAAAACCCTTTGTGTTACATACATGTGCGAGGGAGTCTTAAAATTAACTTTACAACGCAGGGTATACCACTCACCTCCTTCAGATTGCATTTCACTTCAGGCCTGCATTTCCTCCGTGCGAATAAGGTCCTGACTCCCCCCCCCCAGTTGGTTGCCCATCTCCCCTCCGGGCAAACTTAAAAAAAAAAAATACTCCCTCCCTAAGGCAGGAGAGGGTAGACTTCCTGCCCCATCCCCTTAGTTGGTTGGATGATCAGTCACCTCCCTATACCGAGGGGTAAAAAATAAAAGCAAATCACCCCTTCAGCCCTTCCCTAATCTGCGTAGCAGGGAGGGAAGGTCAACAGGTGGAAGAAAAATAGTCAACGCAGAGCATACCGCCTGACAAGCTAAAATCGCCTTTTTATATACGACAGACAATCAGACTCTGATTGCCTGGACGGCGGGCTGAGCAATGAATGTGGAAGCCGGGGAACTTCTCTCAGAAGGAGGATGGGAGGCCCAGGGAGCCTTTGCTCTCCTCCTAAGAGAGGGATATCCTCTTACTCCCTTGGGAAAGAGATCAACCTTACACAAAACAAAAAATATGGGAAGAGAAGCCTTCCCGGGCCCCCTCCCCCTTCGGGGAGGAGAAGTTCCCCGGCTCCAACCTTTTCTTTGGGGGGGGGCTAAGCCTGTCCTCCAGGCAACCAAATGAAAAAGAAATTTACCCATCCCACCTTTGTAGGAAGTGTGCTCAGCCCACCTTCTGAGCCACTGTGAAAGTTTCCTTCCACCAAAAGGGAAGGGAACGAGGAAGGAAAAGTCTCTGAGAATCTTCATGCAATTTCTTTGACAAAGAAACTGTTTTCACTTGATTCCACACAAAATTTTTATTGCTTTTTCATCTATTGTCTTATATTAGGATTTCTTTATGCATGTTATTTTATTTAAGAGTACTAAATAGCTTTTCAGTTTCTTGAGACTCTTTCACCTGTCTGGATTCTGCAGCAACGTTGTGGAGTGATATGTAAAACATAAATTGGTACTATATAACAATAGGTATGTAGAATTCTAACTCGCCAGTGTTGATCGTTTCAATTATTTACAAATTCACCAGGTCCTAGATATGACCATAAACTGTATCCAAACGTGGGGCTTTGTGAAGTGTGAAGCCACCATTTAATTGCTATTGCTACCAGGTCCACTCTGATCTGGAGTAGTAGTACCTGTTAGGGTCCCAATTATGAGTTAAATAGAAACCAACATTAAATAAACAAATATATTCTAGGAAAAAAAAATGTCACTAGATTGGGCATGAAATAACCTGATATAGTGTTGATATGTCATAAAACAAAATGAACCAACAAATTCACCAATCGACACAATATCAACAAATGTATCTTTCTTTTCCTTATTCTGTGCTTATTTCTTGGTACTAAGCTTATCATTAACTAACCCTGACATTTCTTTTACTTTGTTTTGTGTATATATTTTATTTTGTGTAGAATAACCAAAAAGACATTTAGCTACCACATTTGCAGCGAAATGTTAGCATACATAAAATCACTGGTGACAACCCATGATGTTTTTTCTTATGAACACGAAATAACCAACACGCTTTCCATTGGTTTTTCATGATAACAATTTAATATTGATAAATTATAATAAACATGTCCATTACTTTTCTTTTTTTATCAATAAATATACTTGGTTGATAATTAGAGAACACAATGTTTATTGTAATAAAACTTGTGATCTATAACATCCAATTCTAAAAATTAAACTTTCCTTTCTCAATTGAAACAAACAACATACCCCACACTATGTTCCTAAAAATGAGGATTTTACTATTGCGTTTACATAATTTTTTAGCTATGTTTCTCTTACTTTCAGCATGAGATCATTTTCTACACGTGTTTCATGCATACCACACAAACATTTTACCTCTGACATTTTTAATTTTTTTCCAATTTCCTTTCACCATGAACATTATCATTAGTACAGTTTTCATTTAAAATGAAGCTGTACATGGTTACTATTACTTGGAAAGCAGATCTAAAAAAAAAAAAAAATAACTGTTTTCACTTTGAAAATTTACGATTTATAGATCTCGGATTTGGCCCTTCTTCACCTTTTATCTTACATTTGTAAATATTGTATATATAAACTTTTTTCTTATTTCTCCAATGTTATTTCATTCATGCAATTTCATAATCCACCAACATTGTATAAGATTCAATTCCATTTGACACTTGAAAACAACTTTTTATATAGTAAACAGCATTTATTTCTTTTCAGACATATTCTTATTTTATTTTATTTCCAGTACTATGTTTTATTTCATTTTGTGGACACTCATTTACCTCTCTGGGATGCTGCAGGGAACATGTAGAGTGATATATCAAACAAGAAGTGGTACTTTATGACAATAGGTATCTAGGATTTACACATACCAGTGTTGATAGTTTGAAATATTTACAGACTAACATTTTACACAATATAAACACATGTACCTTTTTTTTTTCTTTTCCTTTGCTTATTTCTCGAACCTAAACTTATCATTAACTAACCCGTAACTTTGTTTACTTTGTTTTGCGTATATATTTTATATTGGGTAGAATTAACAAAACTTAATTTCGCTACCATCATTATTTTTTAGTGACATGCACTGTTAACATCAATAAAATCACTGGTGACAATACTTGATACCTGTTTCGTATAAGCACCAAATAACTATCACTATTTCGATTTGCTTTTTCATGATAATATGTTCATCTTGATACATTATAATAAACATTTCCATTCACTGGTCGTTTGCTTAGCTTAGCTTTACATCATTTTTTCACAATGTTTCTCTACTTGCTTTCAGCATGAGAGCAGATCATATTCTAAACGTTTCATGCATATCACACAAACTTATAATATTTGATCAACATTTGACTAACAATTTTTTGCCAATTTCCTTCAACATTCTCATTACAATTAGTACAGTTTACATTTTGTCGTTAAAATGAAGCTGTACATGTTTCCTATTACTTGGAAACCAGATTTGTAAAAATCCCATTTTTTTTTTCACTCTGAGAATTTTCATTATATTTCTTTGACCAACGATTTGTTTTCAATGGACTTGATAAGTGCTAATATAGAGAGAAGAGAAACAGGGTGAGAGAGAGGCAGAAGAGAAAGTTGTTCTATCCTCTTTCCCAAATTTGACTACTGTGCGCGTTTGAACTCTCATCCTCGAGTTGCCTATTAGCCTTGATAAGTGCTAATATAGATAGAAATACCTATTCTGATACCTAATAAAAGAAAGGACACTCTTTGGGGCGGATTTTGATGATAACAAGTCACTAATTAGAAATTATAATAAACATTCAAATAATTTAAGAATTTTAACAAAAATAAAATTACATGGTAATCACCCAATTTCTGCCACAAAATTTTGATTGGCAAAACTCATAAACAGAAAATATATATTTTCTAATTTCATCTTTTTTTTTTTTTTTTTTTTTTTTACATAATCTGGTTTGATGTTTTCCTAAATATTCAAATCACTATATTTTGCTGCTTAATATCAAATACAGCAAATGAGTTATTTTTTATGCATCAAACAATTACATTTTCTCATTCATCCAAACTAATCACTGAACATCAATTTCATAGTTTCTTCGCTAAAATATTACTGTGCTTGATGTCATCAAGTGGAGCAGATCATTTTTTTTTTCATTTGTTCACACATTTTTCCAATTTATATATATTTTGTCTAAGATTCTTAGCCTATGTCATTGCATACCAAGCTGTTTATTAAAAGTTAAGGTTCACTGTAAACACATATGTTACACCAAAATAAAAACGCTTCAGATAATGTCTTGATATTCAATTCAGTTTCTCACATGACATCTTATGAAGTTAGTAGAAATGTTACAGACTTTTGAATCTCAAACATTTTCAATACTGAGCACTGATATTTTCTTTTTTGGAATATAAGCACATTCATGATTTTTTTTTTTACAAACGTCAACAAATTTCACATTGTGTAGCAATGTACTGAAACAATTATAAAAATATTTGTTTTTATTTTGGATGATGCAGGGCATCCGGAGAGAGATGTTTCTAACAAAATGAAAGTATAATTTTTAGCAATAGGTATCTAGGAAAAGGCCACTACATATGTTATAAATTCCAAATTTCCACAACCTGGCAAATACTGGTACACGCTAGCAAATTTAGATTTGCAATTACAGAATATGATTCTAATTTTTTCCTTTGCTCTTTATTCTAACACTACACTAAGTTTACTGTTTTATTTCGCTACAGTTGATATTGTGTAGAACAATAAGAAAATCATAGTGAACAATGCATTCAACAAAATTTCATACACATTTCTAGATACCTATATCTAATAAGTTCAAAAGAAAGGACACACTTAGGGAGGTATTTTGGTGGTCAAGTCACTAAATAGAGATTAGCTGGTTTCCCGGCATAGCCCAGGATGTAATAAAGATTGACTGAAATACATGTTCTAGCTGGTTTCTAGGCGTTGCCAGGGATGTAATATAGACACATTATGTTGTATATTACCTGTTCTCTTCTCCCTAAGGTAAAACAATTTCATATACATGCTGTAAATTACCTACGCTAGGGATAAAACATGAACAATACCAGTCCTAGGGTAGATAAAACAAATAATACATAGAGATGAAAGATTCCTCTCCCCTAAGAATAAAACATATATTCAATATCTGCTTTTGTTTTTTCATTGTTTATACGGTCCCGAGCAACGCCGGGTAGCCCTGCTAGTCTTCTATATATATAAATCCCAAATGTCTGTGAGTTTGTATGTTTGTATGTAACGCTAAAACTTTTGAAACACACAACCAGACTTGATAAATTTGGTATCATATCGAAGCCCCGTGTCCCGGATGACAAATATCGAAATTTCACGTCAAACGGACGAGGAGAAAGGGGTAAACGTATCAGTTATCTCCAAGGGGGTCCCAAAAAAAACTGTCATTGTAATGCTTTTTATTACGTAATTCTTGAATGATCCAATGTAATTAATACGTAAAAAAAAAAAGCTTAGTCATGTCACGTGACGTGACGTCAACGTCCACTAATGGCGAACAATTGTTAATAAAAAGTTCTTTCTCCGATAGTTTTGCATTTTTCTCTTCGTCTCAGTTATATCGTTTTTAAAACTTTATGCCAATGATTCCATCGTGATTACCTGGTTAAAAATATTATTTATACAAGAGTTTTAACGAAAAATGTCAGGAAAAAATGTACGAGAATAAAAAAATTCACCTTTCAAAATATTAGACGATAATAAAAAATATCGTAATATTTATGTAATGTAAAATACTTAGCCATTTTGTATATTACCACGTGACCTCATACCTCTTAAGCTGGAAGGGGGGGAGGAGTAAAACCAACACCGTCTCTCTCTCTCACTCTCTCTCTCTCTCTCACTTTCTCTATCACCCTCTTTCTATTTTTCTATTCGTTTAAAAACGCTTAGTCATGTCACGTGACGTGACGTCAACGTCCACTAGTGGCGAATCTAATTGCTAACTTCAATATGCACCGGTTTTGTGCTGCTTCGAAAAGGAACAAAATTCAATATACACCGCTTTCTCTTCCCTCCCTCCCTCTCTCTCTCTTTCTCTCTCTCTCTCTCTCACACACAGTTTGTCACGTACGTATTTATTATACTTTTATCTCAGTAATTTTTAGTATATTTAATAGCATTTTCGGTCGACCTAGACGAGAGTGCCAAAATGGCCGACCAGCACCGAGATATGACATGTATTTAATTTAAGCCGTCGTTTCGTATCTTACAACATCGTATCTTACAACATATACAACAAATACTTTATTGTAACTTTTTCTTTAATAATCTATATTTAATAAATATTTATATAAAATTATCAGAATTGAAAAAAAAAGCCAAGCTGGCAACCCTGATAGGCACATGAATGTACCTTGGCAACACGGCTCTAGCTGAAATAACAACGGCTGGCATTTTTCGAATACATCGGTAAACACTGTATGTTTTTCGAGCTGAATAAACATGTTACATTGATTAAAAACACAAAAAATATATCCAGTTGGATAGAAAAGTAGCTTATCTTGCCTTTGATAACATTTATTTGTTATATATTTGTCTTTTGACAACTTTTTTGAATCTATGTTTACTATAATACAAACCCAAATATTCTTTCTTTTAAAACAGTAATGAATTTTCCGAACTCAATATTTTACAATTTTTTAAATTTTAAAATCTATCAAAATTTTTCTATTGATTCAATTTTTACGATATTTTCAGGGTCAATGTGAAATTTTATGTTCTTTCCAATAAATCGAAAATAATATTTTAGACTACCGTTTTTTTTTTTTAATTCACGAACCCCCCCCCCATGTACATTTTTCGAATACATCGCTAAACACTGTATGTTTTTCGAGCTGAATAAATATGTTACATTGAATAAAAACACAAAAAATATATCCAGTTGGATAGAAAAGTAGCTTATCTTGCCTTTGATAACATTTATTTGTTATATATTTGTCTTTTGACCGTCCACTAATGGCGAGTCTTTTTTTTTTTTTTAAATAAACCTAATTTTAAAATTTCGATGTTAGAAAAACAGTCCATGTAAATATAAAAATTCTATTTTTTGTTTGATAAAAATAATAAACAGTTAATAAATACAACAAAAAAGTCCATTAAGTTCAACAAACTAAACTCTTTTATTTATAATAAAACTCTTCGACAGTTTAAATGCTTTCAAAATCCTATGTAAGTATATCGTTTATACTGTACACAGATTCGAAAAAGTTATCAAACAAATATATGACAGAGTTGAATAAATATGTTACATTGATTAAAAACACTTCTTATTAGCATTTTCTTTTTATATGACAACGTTAATGTTCATGAATCTCTCTTTTAATCACTTTTATCGACTATCAGCCAAATAACCGGGGTCTAAAATTTGGGAAATTATTTTTCTATTCATTTAAAGAATATGCTATTAAAAAAGAAAAAGTCGATAAAAGTTAGACATAAACAGTAAAAAAATAGAAGATATTATTATTAAATAACAATAATTATTAAAAATATTTGTTATATCTTTGTCTTTTGACAACTTTTTTGAATCTATGTGTACAATAATACAAACCCAAATATTCTTTTTTTTAAAACAGTAATGAATTTTCCGAACTCAATATTATACAATTTTTTAAATTTTAAAATCTATTAAAATTTTTCTATTGATTCAATTTTTACGATATTTTCAGGGTCAATGTGAAATTTTATGTTCTTTCCAATAAATCGAAAATAATATTTTAGACTACCGTTTTTTTTTTAATTCACGAAACCCCCCCCCATGTACATTTTTCGAATACATCGCTAAACACTGTATGTTTTTCGAGCTGAATAAATATGTTACATTGAATAAAAACACAAAAAATATATCCAGTTGGATAGAAAAGTAGCTTATCTTGCCTTTGATAACATTTATTTGTTATATATTAAAAATTCTATTTTTTGTTTGATAAAAATAATAAACAGTTAATACATACAACAAAAAAGTCCATTAAGTTCAACAAACTAAACTCTTTTATTTATAATAAAACTCTTCGACAGTTTAAATGCTTTCAAAATCCTATGTAAGTATATCGTTTATACTGTACACAGATTCGAAAAAGTTATCAAACAAATATATGACAGAGTTGAATAAATATGTTACATTGATTAAAAACACTTCTTATTAGCATTTTCTTTTTATATGACAACGTTAATGTTCATGAATCTCTCTTTTAATCACTTTTATCGACTATCATCCAAATAACCGGGGTCTAAAATTTGGGAAATTATTTTTCTATTCATTTAAAGAATATGCTATTAAAAAAGAAAAAGTCGATAAAAGTTATACATAAACAGTAAAAAAATAGAAGATATTATTATTAAATAACAATAATTATTAAAAATAAATATTAACATTTACAATAATAAAATGAGTTAATATTAAAAATAATTATTAAAATAAAAATGAGTTTATTATTAAAAATACATATTAATATTCAAATAAAATTGTTTTTATTATTAAAAATAAATATTAATATTTAAAGTAGAATAAAATGTGTTTATTATTACATACAAAAAAAAAAAATATGGGGACAGGGAAGCCTTCCCGGGCCCCCTTTCTGGGAGGAGAAGTTCCCTGGCTCCTACCTTTTTGGGAGTGCTCAGCCCGTCCTCCAGTCAACCACAATATTTGAAGAATAAAGATATTTTTGTTTTTGTGTTTTAGGTGGTGAAGGTGATCTGGGGAGTGTTTTTTTTTTCACAAAAAAGGTACTTTTTACGAATGGGTATCCAAGAAAATTACAGTATTTTGTCAGAAATTAAGGTTTTCATTGACCACTCTCAATACTATCAGAAATGAACAAAGTTAATTAAACAGTCTACACAATATAAACTAACTGTTTTGTTGGCTTTTTATTCTAACTCCAAACTAACCCATAACTACATTTTTCATTTATTTTGCAAATTTGATTTCCTTTAGTTTATATTGTGTAGCTGAATCAGAAATTGATTTATCTTTTGTCATCTGTAGTTAACATGCTATCAGCGCAATTACTACAGCGTAATCACACATGATCTACCAAAATAAAAACACTTCAGATAAAGTCTTAAATAGAATTCAGTTCCTTACATGACATCTGATGAAGTCAGTACAAACGTTACAAACTAATACTTGAAAAACAATTTGACATTTACTGTACTACAATATCACATTTGTATAGAAGTAGAAATCTGGATACCTATTCTGATACCTAATAAAAGAAAGGACACTCTTTGGGGCGGATTTTGATGATAACAAGTCACTAATTAGAAATTATAATAAACATTGAAATAATTTACTTGGTAATCACCCAATTTCTGCCACAAAGTTTCAATTGGCAAAACTCATAAGCATAAAATATATATTTTCTAATTTCATCTTTTTTTTTTTACATAATCTGGTTTGATGTTTTCCTAAATATTCAAATCACTATATTTTGCTGCTTAATATTAAATACAGCAAATGAGTTATTTTTATGCATCAAACAATTACATTTTCTCATTCATCCAAACTAATCACTGAACATCAATTTCATATTTTCTTCACTAAAATATTACTGTGCTTGATGTCATCAAGTAGAGCGGATCATTTTTTTTTCATTTGTTCACACATTTTTCCAATTTATATATATTTTGTCTAAGATTCCTAGCCTATGTCATTGCATACCAATCTGTTTATTAAAAGTTAAGGTTCACTGTAAACACATACGTTACACCAAAATAAAAACGCTTCAGATAATGTCTTGATATTCAATTAAGTTTCTCACATGACATCTTATGAAGTTAGTAGAAATGTTACAGACTTTTGAATCTCAAACACTTTCAATACTGTGCACTGATATTTTCTTTTTTGGAATATAAGCACATTCATGATTTTTTTTACAAACGCCAACAAATGTCACATTTTGTAGCAATGTACTGAAACAATTATAAAAATAGGTATCTAGGAAAAGGCTACTACATATGTTATAAATTCCAAATTTCCACAACCTGGCAAATACTGGTACACGCTAGCAAATTAAGATTTGCAATTACAGAATATGATTCTAATTTTTTCCTTTGCTCTTTATTCTAACACTACACTAAGTTTACTGTTTTATTTCGCTACAGTTGATATTGTGTAGAACAATAAGAAAATCATAGTGAACAATGCATTCAACAAAATTACACACACATTTCTAGATACCTATATCTAATAAGTTCAAAAGAAAGGACACACTTAGGGAGGTATTTTGGTGGTCAAGTCACTAAATAGAGATTAGCTGGTTTCCCGGCATAGCCCAGGATGTAATAAAGATTGACTGAAATACATGTTCTAGCTGGTTTCTAGGCGTTGCCAGGGATGTAATATAGACACATTATGTTGTATATTACCTGTTCTCTTCTCCCTAAGGTAAAACAATTTCATATACATGCTGTAAATTACCTACGCTAGGGATAAAACATGAACAATACCAGTCCTAGGGTAGATAAAACAAATAATCACATAGAGATGAAAGATTCCTCTCCCCTAAGAATAAAACATATATTCAATATCTGCTTTTGTTTTTTCATTGTTTATACGGTCACTTTCTCTATCACCCTCTTTCTATTTTTCTATTCGTTTAAAAACGCTTAGTCATGTCACGTGACGTGACGTCAACGTCCACTAGTGGCGAATCTAATTCCCAACTTCACTATGCACCGGTTTGGTTACTATGGAAACACTTAATTTTTGTGCTGCTTCGAAAAGGAACAAAATTCACTATACACCGCTTTCTCTTCCCTCTCTCTCTCTCTCTCTCTCTCTCTCTCTCGCACACACACTTTCTCTTTAAAACAAGTCGGTGTGTTTCTGATGTTACGTACGTATTTTTTATATTTTTATCTCAGTAATTTTTATTATATTAAATAGCATTTTCTTTTTTTTTTTTCATGGGAAATTATTTTTCTATTCGTTTTAAGAAAATGCTATTAAAAAATAAAAATTCGTTAAATTCTGGCAACAGTTATTTATTTATGCTATTCGCAGCCGGCCGGCGGCAAAACCGGAAGTTGTCGAGATAAACGGGCTTAGACATTTTGTAAACATTGTTTTTAAAAAGAAACCGTCACTTCCTTTGTAAACAACGGGTGGCATTTTTCGAATACATCGGTAAACACTGTATGTTTTTCGAGCTGAATAAACATGTTACATTGAATAAAAACACAAAAAATATATCCAGATGCCTTTGATAACATTTATTTGTTATATATTTGTCTTTTGACAACTTTTTTGAATCTACGTGTACAATAATACAAACCCAAATATTTTTTTTTTTAAACAGTAATGAATTTTCCGAACTCAATATTTTACAATTTTTAAAATTTTAAAATCTATCAAAATTTTTCTATTAATTCAATTTTTACGATATTTTCAGGGTCAATGTGAAATTTTATGTCCTTTCCAATAAATCGAAAATAATATTTAAGACTACCGTTTTTTTTTTAATTCACGAACCCCCCCCCCATGTACATTTTTCGAATACATCGCTAAACACTGTATGTTTTTCGAGCTGAATAAATATGTTACATTGAATAAAAACACAAAAATTATATCCAGTTGGATAGAAAAGTAGCTTATCTTGCCTTTGATAACATTTATTTGTTATATATTTGTCTTTTGACAACTTTTTTGAATCTACGTGTACAATAATACAAACCCAAATATTTTTTTTTTAAAAAAGTAATGAATTTTCCGAACTCAATATTTTACAATTTTTTACATTTTAAAATCTATCAAAATTTTTCTATTGATTCTATTTTTACGATATTTTCAGGGTCAATGTGAAATTTTATGTTCTTTCCAATAAATCGAAAATAATATTTTAGACTATCGTTTTTTTTTTAAATTCACGAACCCCCCCCATGTACATTTTTCGAATACATCGCTAAACACTGTATGTTTTTCGAGCTGAATAAATATGTTACATTGAATAAAAACACAAAAAATATATCCAGTTGGATAGAAAAGTAGCTTATCTTGCCTTTGATAACATTTATTTGTTATATATTTGTCTTTTGACCGTCCACTAATGGCGAGTCTTTTTTTTTTTTTTAAATAAAACTAATTTTAAAATTTCGATGTTCGAAAAACAGTCCATAATATGTCATTATAAAAATTCTATTTTTGTTTGATAAAAAGAATAAAACAGTTAATAAATACAACAAAAAAGTCCATTAATTTCAACAAGCTAAACTCTTTTATTTATAATAAAACTCTTCGACAGTTTAAATGCTTTCAAAATCCTATGTAAGTATATCGTTTTTACTGTACACAGATTCGAAAAAGTTGTCATCAAACAAATATATGACAGAGTTGAATAAATATGTTACATTGATTAAAAACACTTCTTATTAGCATTTTCTTTTTATATGACAACGTTAATGTTCATGAATCTCTCTTTTAATCACTTTTATCGACTATCATCCAAATAACCGGGGTCTAAAAGTTGGGAAATAATTTTTCTATTCATTTAAAGAATATGCTATTAAAAAAGAAAAAGTCGATAAAAGTTAGACATAAACAGTAAAAAAAAAGAAGATATTATTATTAAATAACAATAATTATTAAAAATAAATATTAACATTTACAATAATAAAATGAGTTAGTATTACAAATAATTATTAATATTTAAAATATGTGTTCATTAATAACAATAAATATTAATATTTAATATAAAATAAAATGTGTTTATTAATGAATATAAATATTACTATTTAAAATTATAAAATGTGCTTATTATTAACAATAAATATTAATATTTAAAATAATAACATGTGTTTATTATTAAAAGTAAATATTAATATTTAAAATAAAATAACATGTGTTTATTATTAAAAATTAATATTAACATTTACAATAATAAAAGGTGTTTATTATTAACAATAAGTATTAATATTAAAAATAACATAAAATGTGTTTATTATTAAAAATAAATAATAATATTTAAAATAATAAAATGTGTTCATTATTAAAAATAAATATTAATATTAAAATAAAAATGTGTTTATTATTAAAAATACATATTAATATTCAAATAAAATTGTTTTTATTATTAAAAATAAATATTAATATTTAAAGTAGAATAAAATGTGTTTATTATTATAAATAAATATTAATATTTAAAATAATATGTGTTTATTATTAAAAATAAATATTAATATTTAAAATAATATAATGTGTTTATTATTACAAATAAATATTAATATTAAAATAAAATGTGTTTATTAATAAAAATAAATATTAAGGAAGGTCAACAGGTGGAGGAAAAATAGTCAATGCAGGTCATACCACCTGACCAGCTAAAATCGCCTTTTTATATAAGGCAGACAGTCAGACTATTTGCCTTGAGGGCGGGCTAAGCCCTCCTACCCCCCCCCAAAGCTGAGAGCTGGGGAAACTTCTCTCAGAAGGGGTATGGGAGGACAGGGAGACCTTCCCTCTTTCAACTAAGAGATAGATATCCTTTTGTATGGTTGATTGACCCCCCCCCCTGTCGGTTCCGCTTACTCCATTCGGAAAGAGATCAACCTTACACACAAAAAAAAAAAAAAATATGGGGACAGGGAAGCCTTCCCGGGCCCCCTTTCTGGGAGGAGAAGTTCCCTGGCTCCTACCTTTTTGGGAGTGCTCAGCCCGCCCTCCAGTCAACCACAATATTTGAAGAATAAAGATATTTTTGTTTTTGTGTTTTAGGTGGTGAAGGTGATCTGGGGAGTGTTTTTTTTTTTTTCACAAAAAAGGTACTTTTTACGAATGGGTATCCAAGAAAATTACAGTATTTTGTCAGAAATTAAGGTTTTCATTGACCACTCTCAATACTATCAGAAATGAACAAAGTTAATTAAACAGTCTACACAATATAAACTAACTGTTTTGTTGGCTTTTTATTCTAACTCCAAACTAACCCATAACTACATTTTTCTTTTATTTTGCAAATTTGATTTCCTTTAGTTTATATTGTGTAGCTGAATCAGAAATTGATTTATCTTTTGTCATTTGTAGTTAACATGCTATCAGCGCAATTACTACAGTGTACTCACACATGATCTACCAAAATAAAAACACTTCAGATAAAGTCTTAAATAGAATTCAGTTCCTTACATGACATCTGATGAAGTCAGTACAAACGTTACAAACTAATACTTGAAAAACAATTTGACATTTACTGTACTACAATATCACATTTGTATAGAAGTAGAAATCTGGATACCTATTCTGATACCTAATAAAAGAAAGGACACTCTTTGGGGCGGATTTTGATGATAACAAGTCACTAATAAGAAATTATAATAAACATTGAAATAATTTAAGAATTTTACCAAAATAAAATTGCATGGTAATCACCCAATTTCTGCCACAAAATTTTAATTGGCAAAACTCATAAGCATAAAATATATATTTTCTAATTTCATCTCTTTTTTTTTACATAATCTGGGTTGATGTTTTCCTAAATATTCAAATCACTATATTTTGCTGCTTAATATTAAATACAGCAAATGAGTTATTTTTACGCATCAAACAATTACATTTTCTCATTCATCCAAACTAATCACTGAACATCAATTTCATATTTTCTTCACTAAAATATTACTGTGCTTGATGTCATCAAGTAGAGCGGATCATTTTTTTTTCATTTGTTCACACATTTTTCCAATTTATATATATTTTGTCTAAGATTCCTAGCCTATGTCATTGCATACCAATCTGTTTATTAAAAGTTAAGGTTCACTGTAAACACATACGTTACACCAAAATAAAAACGCTTCAGATAATGTCTTGATATTCAATTAAGTTTCTCACATGACATCTTATGAAGTTAGTAGAAATGTTACAGACTTTTGAATCTCAAACACTTTCAATACTGTGCACTGATATTTTCTTTTTTGGAATATAAGCACATTCATGATTTTTTTTACAAACGCCAACAAATGTCACATTTTGTAGCAATGTACTGAAACAATTATAAAAATAGGTATCTAGGAAAAGGCCACTACATATGTTATAAATTCCAAATTTCCACAACCTGGCAAATACTGGTACACGCTAGCAAATTTAGATTTGCAATTACAGAATATGATTCTAATTTTTTCCTTTGCTCTTTATTCTAACACTACACTAAGTTTACTGTTTTATTTCGCTACAGTTGATATTGTGTAGAACAATAAGAAAATCATAGTGAACAATGCATTCAACAAAATTACACACACATTTCTAGATACCTATATCTAATAAGTTCAAAAGAAAGGACACACTTAGGGAGGTATTTTGGTGGTCAAGTCACTAAATAGAGATTAGCTGGTTTCCCGGCATAGCCCAGGATGTAATAAAGATTGACTGAAATACATGTTCTAGCTGGTTTCTAGGCGTTGCCAGGGATGTAATATAGACACATTATGTTGTATATTACCTGTTCTCTTCTCCCTAAGGTAAAACAATTTCATATACATGCTGTAAATTACCTACGCTAGGGATAAAACATGAACAATACCAGTCCTAGGGTAGATAAAACAAATAATACATAGAGATGAAAGATTCCTCTCCCCTAAGAATAAAACATATATTCAATATCTGCTTTTGTTTTTTTCATTGTTTATACGGTCCCGAGCAACGCCGGGTAGCCCTGCTAGTCTATATATATAAATCCCAAATGTCTGTGAGTTTGTATGTTTGTATGTAACGCTAAAACTTTTGAAAGACACAACCAGACTTGATAAATTTGGTATCATATCGAAGCCCCGTGTCCCGGATGACAAATATCGAAATTTAACGTCAAAAGGACGAGGAGATAGGGGTAAACGTATCAGTTATCTCCAAGGGGGTCCCAAAAAAAAATGTCATTGTAATGCTTTTTATTACGTAATTCTTGAATGATCCAATGTAATTAATACGTAAAAAAAAAAAAGCTTAGTCATGTCACGTGACGTGACGTCAACGTCCACTAATGGCGAACAATTGTTAATAAAAAAATCTTTCTCCGATACTTTTGCATTTTTCTCTTCGGCTCAGTTATATCTTTTTTTTTACTTTATGCCAATGTTTCCATCGTTATTACCTGGTTAAACATATTATTTATACAAGAGTTTTAACGAAAAATGTCAGGAAAAAATGTACGGGAATAAAAAAATTCACCTTTCAAAATATTAGACGATTATAAAAATATCGTAATATTTATGTAATGTAAAATAATTAGCCATTTTGTATATTACCACGTGACCTCATACCTCTTAAGCTGGAAGGGGGGGGAGTAAAACCAACACCGTCTCTCTCTCTCACACTTACTCTCTCTCTCTCTCTCACTTTCTCTCTCTCTCTCTCACTTTCTCTATCACCCTCTTTCTATTTTTCTATTCGTTTAAAAACGCTTAGTCATGTCACGTGACGTGACGTCACGGTTTGGTTACTATGGAAACACTTACTTTTTGTGCTGCTTCGAAAAGGAACAAAATTCAACATACACCGCTTCCTCTTCCCTCCCTCCCTCTCTCTCTCTCTCTCTCTCTCTCACACACACACACACACACACACACACACACTTTCTTCGGTGTGTTTTTGTTGTTACGTACGTATTTTTTTATATTTTTATCTCAGTAATTTTTATTATATTTAATAGCATTTTCTTTTTTTTTTTTTCATGGGAAATTATTTTTCTATTCGTTTTAAGAAAATGCTATTAAAAAATAAAAATGCGATAAATTCTGGCAACAGTTATTTATTTATGCTATTCGCAGCCGGCCGGAAGAAACGCGCATAGACATTTTGTAAACATTGTTTTTAAAAAATAAAAAATAATACTTCTATTATGTTTTAAACGACTGTAATAGTTTATTTTGGAAGTATAAAAAAAAGTCCATTAATTTGAACTTAAAGCCTGTTTGAATAAAACTTATATAAAAAAAAACCGTCACTTCCGGCAAATGGCTATGTAAACAACTGGTGGCATTTTTCGAATACATCGGTAAACACTGTATGTTTTTCGAGCTGAATAAATATGTTACAGTGATTAAAAACACAAAAAATATATCCAGTTGGATAGAAAAGTAACTTATCTTGCCTTTCCTAACATTTATTTGTTATATATTTGTCTTTTGACCGTCCACTAATGGCGAGTTTTTTTTTTTTTTTAAATAAAACTAATTTTAAAATTTCGATGTTAGAAAAACAGTCCATCACATGTCAATATAAAAATTCTCTTTTTGTTTGATAAAAAGAATAAACAGTTAATAGATACAACAAAAAAGTCCATTAAGTTCAACAAACTAAACTCTTTTATTTATAATAAAACTCTTCGACAGTTTAAATGCTTTCAAAATCCTATGTAAGTATATCGTTTTTACTGTACACAGATTCGAAAAAGTTGTCATCAAACAAATATATGAATATGACAGAGTTGAATAAATATGTTACATTGATTAAAAACACTTCTTATTAGCATTTTCTTTTTATATGACAACGTTAATGTTCATGAATCTCTCTTTTAATCATTTTTATCGACTATCAGCCAAATAACCGGGGTCTAAAATTTGGGAAATTATTTTTCTATATTTTTCTATTCATTTAAAGAATATGCTATTAAAAAAGAAAAAGTCGATAAAAGTTAGACATAAACAGTAAAAAAATAGAAGATATTATTATTAAATAACAATAATTATTAAAAATAAATATTAACATTTACAATAATAAAATGAGTTAGTATTAAAAATAATTATTAAAATAAAAATGAGTTTATTATTAAAAATACATATTAATATTCAAATAAAATTGTTTTTATTATTAAAAATAAATATTAATATTTAAAGTAGAATAAAATGTGTTTATTATTATAAATAAATATTAATATTTAAAATAATATGTGTTTATTATTAAAAATAAATATTAATATTTAAAATAATATAATGTGTTTATTATTACAAATAAATATTAATATTAAAATAAAATGTGTTTATTATTAAAAATAAATATTAAGGAAGGTCAACAGGTGGAGGAAAAATAGTCAATGCAGGTCATACCACCTGACCAGCTAAAATCGCCTTTTTATATAAGGCAGACAGTCAGACTATTTGCCTTGAGGGCGGGCTAAGCCCTCCTACCCCCCCCCCCAAAGCTGAGAGCTGGGGAAACTTCTCTCAGAAGGGGTATGGGAGGACAGGGAGACCTTCCCTCTTTCAACTAAGAGATAGATATCCTTTTGTATGGTTGATTGACCCCCCCCCCCTGTCGGTTCTGCTTACTCCATTCCGAAAGAGATCAACCTTACACAAAAAAAAAAAAAAATATGGGGACAGGGAAGCCTTCCCGGGCCCCCTTTCTGGGAGGAGAAGTTCCCCGGCTCCTACCTTTTTGGGAGTGCTCAGCCCGTCCTCCAGTCAACCACAATATTTGAAGAATAAAGATATTTTTGTTTTTGTGTTTTAGGTGGTGAAGGTGATCTGGGGAGTGTTTTTTTTTTTCACAAAAAAGGTACTTTTTACGAATGGGTATCCAAGAAAATTACAGTATTTTGTCAGAAATTAAGATTTTCATTGACCACTCTCAATACTATCAGAAATGAACAAAGTTAATTAAACAGTCTACACAATATAAACTAACTGTTTTGTTGGCTTTTTATTCTAACTCCAAACTAACCCATAACTACATTTTTCTTTTATTTTGCAAATTTGATTTCCTTTAGTTTATATTGTGTAGCTGAATCAGAAATTGATTTATCTTTTGTCATTTGTAGTTAACATGCTATCAGCGCAATTACTACAGTGTAATCACACATGATCTACCAAAATAAAAACACTTCAGATAAAGTCTTAAATAGAATTCAGTTCCTTACATGACATCTGATGAAGTCAGTACAAACGTTACAAACTAATACTTGAAAAACAATTTGACATTTACTGTACTACAATATCACATTTGTATAGAAGTAGAAATCTGGATACCTATTCTGATACCTAATAAAAGAAAGGACACTCTTTGGGGCGGATTTTGATGATAACAAGTCACTAATTAGAAATTATAATAAACATTGAAATAATTTAAGAATTTTACCAAAATAAAATTACTTGGTAATCACCCAATTTCTGCCACAAAATTTTATTTGGCAAAACTCATAAGCATAAAATATATATTTTCTAATTTCATCTTTTTTTTTTTACATAATCTGGTTTGATGTTTTCCTAAATATTCAAATCACTATATTTTGCTGCTTAATATTAAATACAGCAAATGAGTTATTTTTATGCATCAAACAATTACATTTTCTCATTCATCCAAACTAATCACTGAACATCAATTTCATATTGTCTTCACTAAAATATTACTGTGCTTGATGTCATCAAGTAGAGCGGATCATTTTTTTTTACATTTGTTTACACATTTTTTACAAATGTTTTTGAGAGTCCATACAAAGTTATAAGTGTTCAACATTTTTTTTCATTTGAATATATTTTGTCTAAGATTCTTAGCGTATGTCATTGCATACCAATTTGTTTCTTGAAAGTTAAGTTCACTGTAAAAACATCTGATACACCAAAATCCCTGATACCTGTTTCTTATAAGCGCCAAATAACTATCACTATTTCGATTTGTGTTTCATGAGAACAATTCAATATTGATACATTATAAGAAACATTTCCAGTGCTTTTCTCTTTTTAGCAATAGTTGGTTGATAATTAGAGGACACAACTAACCCTATACTATGCTTTACTTTGTTTTGTATATATATTTTGTATTGTGTGAAATTAACAAAGATTCATATGCAGGAATCTGTTGATACATTCCAAGAATCCCAATGCGACCAACAAACTTGAAAGACTACAATTTCTTTTTACTATGACCAATAAGAAAGCTCAAGGACTAAGTTGTTGGACTCATCCTGATCACCATTTTAAATTATTGTTAACAGTAAGTTTAACATTTTAAGTACAGAATAATATTCCTTTTGATATTTATAAATTACTATTTTCTGTGACAGATGTTACTTTTTCAATATTGATTGTACCCTCTTTTGTGTTTTTACATTTTGCATACAATAATATTAAGCACACCATACCAAGAACACTATTTGAGCATCTAATAAACTGCCTACCAAGACCAATGTTTTCAAGTGACAATGGAGAGTATTCATGTTATGTTTCACATTTTTATGTTTTGAAATATTTTGCTGCTTAATATCAAATTCAGCAGATGTTTACTTTGTTTTGTGTATATACTTTATATTAGGTAGAATAAACAAAACTTAATTTCGCTACCATCATTATTTGTAGTGACATGCACTGTTAACATAAATAAAATCACTGGTGACAATCCCTGATACCTGTTTCGTATAAGCACCAAATAACTATGATAATGTGTTATTGTTGATACATTATAATAAACATTTCCATTGACTGGTCGTTTGCTTAGCTTAGGTTTACATCATTTTTTCACAATGTTTCTCTACTTGCTTTCAGCATGAGAGCAGATCATATTCTGCACATGTTTCATGCATATCACAAAAACTTATAATATTTGATCAACATTTGACTAACAATTTTACAAAAAAAACCTACCACCTTAAGGGGGGTAAAGGTAAGGCTCCCCACATAACCATAAAAGAAAGCCGCCCCCCCCCCATACAGTGGGAAAGAGCTCCCTTCCCATTCTGGGGCAGAGAAGGGGCAAGGAAAACTCTTAAACATAAATGGTCAACGGAGGGTATACACCCTGGGAAACTAAAAGTCTATATGGAATCTGCATAAATTAAAATATCCTGTTTAAGCGTATTGTATGACAGGGAGGGAAGGTCAACAGGTGGAAGAAAAATGGTCTACGCAGAGCATACCGCCTGACAAGCTAAAATCGCCTTTTTATATACGGCAGACAATCAGACTCTGATTGCCTGGACGGCGGGCTGAGCAATGAATGTGGAAGCCGGGGAACTTCTCTCAGAAGGAGGATGGGAGGCCCAGGGAGCCTTCGCTCTCCTCCTAAGAGAGGGATATCCTCTTACTCCCTTTGGAAAGAGATCAACCTTACACAAAACAAAAAATATGGGAAGAGAAGCCTTCCCGGGCCCCCCTCCCCCTTCTGGGAGGAGAAGTTCCCTGGCTCCAACGTTTTTTTTTTTGGGGGGGGGGCCTAAGCCTGTCCTCCAGGCAACCAAATGAAAAAGAAATTTACCCATCCCACCTTTGTAGGAAGTGTGCTCAGCCCACCTTCTGAGCCACTGTGAAAGTTTCCTTCCACCAAAAGGGAAGGGAACGAGGAAGGAAAAGTCTCTGAGAATCTTCATGCAATTTCTTTGACAAAGAAACTGTTTTCACTTGATTCCACACAAAATTTTTATTGCTTTTTCATCTATTGTCTTATATTAGGATTTCTTTATGCATGTTATTTTATTTAAGAGTACTAAATAGCTTTTCAGTTTCTTGAGACTCTTTCAACTGTCTGGATTCTGCAGCAACGTTGTGGAGTGATATGTAAAACATAAATTGGTACTTTATAACAATAGGTATGTAGAATTCTAACTCGCCAGTGTTGATCGTTTCAATTATTTACAAATTCACCAGGTCCTGGATATGACCATAAACTGTATCCAAACATGGGGCTTTGTGAAGTGTGAAGCCACCATTTAATTGCTATTGCTACCAGGTCCACTCTGATCTGGAGTAGTAGTACCTGTTAGGGTCCCAATTATGAGTTAAATAGAAACCAACATTAAATAAACAAATATATTCTAGGAAAAAAAAATGTCACTAGATTGGGCATGATATAGTGTTGATATGTCATAAAACAAAATGAACCAACAAATTCACCAATCGACACAATATCAACAAATGTATCTTTCTTTTCCTTATTCTGTGCTTATTTCTTGGTACTAAGCTTATCATTAACTAACCCTGACATTTCTTTTACTTTGTTTTGTGTATATATTTTATTTTGTGTAGAATAACCAAAAAGACATTTAGCTACCACATTTGCAGCGAAATGTTAGCATACATAAAATCACTGGTGACAACCCATGATGTTTTTTCTTATGAACACGAAATAACCAACACGCTTTCCATTGGTTTTTCATGATAACAATTTAATATTGATAAATTATAATAAACATGTCCATTACTTTTCTTTTTTTATCAATAAATATACTTGGTTGATAATTAGAGAACACAATGTTTATTGTAATAAAACTTGTGATCTATAACATCCAATTCTAAAAATTAAACTTTCCTTTCTCAATTGAAACAAACAACATACCCCACACTATGTTCCTAAAAATGAGGATTTTACTATTGCGTTTACATAATTTTTTAGCTATGTTTCTCTTACTTTCAGCATGAGATCATTTTCTACACGTGTTTCATGCATACCACACAAACATTTTACCTCTGACATTTTTAATTTTTTTCCAATTTCCTTTCACCATGAACATTATCATTAGTACAGTTTTCATTTAAAATGAAGCTGTACATGGTTACTATTACTTGGAAAGCAGATCTAAAAAAAAAAAAAAATATCTGTTTTCACTTTGAAAATTTACGATTTATAGATCTCGGATTTGGCCCTTCTTCACCTTTTATCTTACATTTGTAAATATTGTATATATAAACTTTTTTCTTATTTCTCCAATGTTATTTCATTCATGCAATTTCATAATCCACCAACATTGTATAAGATTCAATTCCATTTGACACTTGAAAACAACTTTTTATATAGTAAACAGCATTTATTTCTTTTCAGACATATTCTTATTTTATTTTATTTCCAGTACTATGTTTTATTTCATTTTGTGGACACTCATTTAACTCTCTGGGATGCTGCAGGGAACATGTAGAGTGATATATCAAACAAGAAGTGGTACTTTATGACAATAGGTATCTAGGATTTACACATACCAGTGTTGATAGTTTGAAATATTTACAGACTAACATTTTACACAATATAAACACATGTACCTTTTTTTTCTTTTCCTTTGCTTATTTCTCGAACCTAAACTTATCATTAACTAACCCGTAACTTTGTTTACTTTGTTTTGCGTATATATTTTATATTGGGTAGAATTAACAAAACTTAATTTCGCTACCATCATTATTTTTAGTGACATGCACTGTTAACATCAATAAAATCACTGGTGACAATACTTGATACCTGTTTCGTATAAGCACCAAATAACTATCACTATTTCGATTTGCTTTTTCATGATAATATGTTCATCTTGATACATTATAATAAACATTTCCATTCACTGGTCGTTTGCTTAGCTTAGCTTTACATCATTTTTTCACAATGTTTCTCTACTTGCTTTCAGCATGAGAGCAGATCATATTCTAAACGTTTCATGCATATCACACAAACTTATAATATTTGATCAACATTTGACTAACAATTTTTTGCCAATTTCCTTCAACATTCTCATTACCATTACTACAGTTTACATTTTGTCGTTAAAATGAAGCTGTACATGTTTCCTATTACTTGGAAACCAGATTTGTAAAAATCCCATTTTTTTTTTCACTCTGAGAATTTTCATTATATTTCTTTCACAAACGATTTATTTTCAATGAACTTCAGCACATGATTGTTACTGCTTTTTCCCCTTTTGTCTTATATTTGTTTTTCTTCATGCCAAATATTTTATATATCAATTTTTTGCTAATTTCTTAAATTTTATTTCTTTAATTCTTAGTCCACCAATATAGTATAAGTTTCAATTGCATTGAACGCAATGTTTTAGATAGTAAACATCAGCATATTTCACTTTTCAAGCACTTTTTCATTTTATTTCAAATACTATGTTTTATTTCATTTTGTTGACACTCATTTACCCCTCTGGGGTGCTACAAGGAACATGTAGATTGATATACCAAACATGAATTGGTGCTTTATAACAATAGGTATCTATAATTTTGCTTAATTCTCTAACCTAAACTTATCATTAACTAACCGTAAATTATGTTTTAGTTTTGTGTATATATTTTATATTGTGAAGAATAAACAAAAATTCATTTCACCACCACATTTGCACTGTTAGCATACACAAATATCACTGGTTACAATCATTGGTAGCTGTTTTTTAAAAACACCAAATAACATTCACGCTTTCCATTGGTTTTTCATGATAACAATTTAATATTGATAAATTATAATAAACATGTCCATTACATTCTCTTTTTATCAATAAATATACTTGGTTGATAATTAAAGAACACAATGTTTATTGTAATAAAACTTGTGATCTATAACATCAAATTGTATAAATTAAAGTTTCCTTTCTCAATTGAAACAAACAACATATCCCACACTAAAAATGAGGATTTTACTATTGCCTTTTAGATCATTTTTTAACAATGTTTCTCTTCTTACTTTCAGCATCAGAAAATATAATTTTCTACACGTGTTTCATGCATACCACACAAACGTATATGTGACCAACATTTTACCTCTGATACATTTTTTTCCAATTTCCTTTCACCATTGTCATTATCATTAGTACAGTTTTCGTTTTGTCTTTAAAATGAAGTTGTACATGTTTCTTAATACTTCGAAACCAAATATATCAAAAAATAATTTTTTTCACTTACAAAATTTTCATGATATTTCTTTGACAATCATATTTGTTTTTAATTGAATTCAGCATATGATTCTTACTGCTTTATCACCTTTTATCTTATATTTCTTTTTCTTCATGCCAAATATTTTAAATATCAATTTTTTGCTCATTTCTTAAATTGAATTAAAAAAATGGATTTTTTTATTCCACCAATATTGTATAAGGCTCAATTCCATTGAACACAGTGTTTTATATAGTAAACATCAGCATTTGTTTCTATTTTATTTCAAATACTGTTTCATTTCACTTTCTCGATAATCATTTACATCTTTGGGGTGCAACAGGGAACATGTAGAGTGATATATCAAACATGAATTGGAACTTTATAACAATAGGTATCTAGAATTTCCACATACCAGTGTGGATAGTTTTAAATATTTACAAACTTACAATTTACACACTATAAACAAATGTATCTTTTTTTCTTTTCTTTGCTTATTTCTCGAACCTAAACTTATCATTAACTAAACCTAAACTTTGTTTACTGCATTTTGTGTATATATTTTATAATGGGTGAAATAAACAAAACTTAATTTGGCTAATATCATTTGTAGTGGCATGCACTATTGACATATATAAAATCACAGGTGACAATCCTTGATTCCAGTTTCGTATAAGCACAAAATATCTATCATTATTTCGATTTGTTGTTCATGATAAAAATTTAATATTGATACATTGTAATAAACATTTCCATTGCTTTTATCTTTTTATCAATACATATACTTGGTTGATAATTAGAGGACACAACTAACCCTATACTTTGCTTTACTTTGTTTTGTATATATATTTTGTATTGTGTGGAATTAACAAAGATTCATATGCAGGAATCTGTTGATACATTCCAAGAATCCCAATGCGACCAACAAACTTGAAAGACTACAATTTCTTTTTACTATGACCAATAAGAAAGCTCAAGGACTAAGTTGTTGGACTCATCCTGATCACCATTTTAAATTATTGTTAACAGTAAGTTTAACATTTTAAGTACAGAATAATATTTCTTTTGACATTTATAAATTACTATTTTCTGTGACAGATGTTACTTTTTCAATATTGATTGTACCCTCTTTTGTGTTTTTAAATTTTGCATACAATAATATTAAGCACACCATACCAAGACCACAATTTCAGTATCTAATAAACTTCCTACCAAGGTCAATGTTTTCAAGTGACAACGGAGAGTATTCATGTTATGTTTCACATTTTTATGTTTTGAAATATTTTGCTGCTTAATATCAAATTCAGCAGATGAGTTCTTTCTTATGCATCAAACAATTACATTTTCTGATATTCATTCAAACTAATTATTGAAAATCAATTTCATATTTTCTTTACTAAAATATTACTATGCTTGATTTCATCAAGTGGTGCGAATCTGTTTTTTACACTAACAATGTGCACATTTTTTGAAGAATAAAGTTTTTTTTTTTTAAGGTGGTGAAGGTGATCCGGGGAGTTTTTTTTGTTTTTTTTTTCCAAAAAAGGTACTTTTTACGAATGGGTATCCAAGAAACATTCAGTATTTTGTCGGAAATTAAGATTTTCATTGACAACTCTCAATACTATCAGAAATGACCAATCTACACAATACAAACTAACTGTTTTGTTGGCTTTTTATTCTAACTCCAAACTAACCCATAACTACATATTGCTTTTATTTTGCAAATTTGATTTCCTTTAGTTTATATTGTGTAGCTGAATCAGAAATTGATTTAACTTTTGTCATTTGTAATTAACATGCTTTCAGCGCAATTACTACAGTGTAATCACACATGATATACCAAAATAAAAACACTTCAGATAAAGTCTTCTTACATAGAATTCAGTTTCTTACATGACATCTGATGAAGTCAGTACAAACGTTACAAACTAATACTTGAAAAACAATTTGACATTTACTGTACTACAATATCATATTTGTATAGAAGTAGAAATCTGGATACCTATTCTGATACCTAATAAAAGAAAGGACACTCTTTGGGGCGGATTTTGATGATAACAAGTCACTAATAAGAAATTATAATAAACATTGAAATAATTTAAGAATTTTACCAAAATAAAATTGCATGGTAATCACCCAATTTCTGCCACAAAATTTTGATTGGCAAAACTCATAAACAGAAAATATATATTTTCTAATTTCATCTTTTTTTTTTACATAATCTGATTTGATGTTTTCCTAAATATTCAAATCACTATTTTTTTGCTGCTTAATATCAAATACAGCAAATGAGTTATTTTTTATGCATCAAACAATTACATTTTCTCATTCATCCAAACTAATCACTGAACATCAATTTCATATTTTCTTCACTAAAATATTACTGTGCTTGATGTCATCAAGTAGAGCGGATCATTTTTTTTTCATTTGTTCACACATTTTTCCAATTTATATATATTTTGTCTAAGATTCCTAGCCTATGTCATTGCATACCAATCTGTTTATTAAAAGTTAAGGTTCACTGTAAACACATACGTTACACCAAAATAAAAACGCTTCAGATAATGTCTTGATATTCAATTAAGTTTCTCACATGACATCTTATGAAGTTAGTAGAAATGTTACAGACTTTTGAATCTCAAACACTTTCAATACTGTGCACTGATATTTTCTTTTTTGGAATATAAGCACATTCATGATTTTTTTTACAAACGCCAACAAATGTCACATTTTGTAGCAATGTACTGAAACAATTATAAAAATAGGTATCTAGGAAAAGGCCACTACATATGTTATAAATTCCAAATTTCCACAACCTGGCAAATACTGGTACACGCTAGCAAATTTAGATTTGTAATTACAGAATATGATTCTAATTTTTTCCTTTGCTCTTTATTCTAACACTACACTAAGTTTACTGTTTTATTTCGCTACAGTTGATATTGTGTAGAACAATAAGAAAATCATAGTGAACAATGCATTCAACAAAATTTCACACACATTTCTAGATACCTATATCTAATAAGTTCAAAAGAAAGGACACACTTAGGGAGGTATTTTGGTGGTCAAGTCACTAAATAGAGATTAGCTGGTTTCCCGGCATAGCCCAAGATGTAATAAAGATTGACTGAAATACATGTTCTAGCTGGTTTCTAGGCGTTGCCAGGGATGTAATATAGACACATTATGTTGTATATTACCTGTTCTCTTCTCCCTAAGGTAAAACAATTTCATGTACATGCTGTAAATTACCTACACTAGGGATAAAACATGAACAATACCAGTCCTAGGGTAGATAAAACAAATAATACATAGAGATGAAAGATTCCTCTCCCCTAAGAATAAAACATATATTCAATATCTGCTTTTGTTTTTTCATTGTTTATACGGTCCCGAGCAACGCCGGGTAGCCCTGCTAGTCTTCTATATATATAAAAGGCAAACGTCTGTGAGTTTGTATGTTTGTTTGTAACGCTAAAACTTTTGAAAGACACAACTAGACTTGATAAATTTGGTATCATATCGAAGCCCCCTATCCCGGATGACAAATATCGAAATTTCACGTCAAACGGACGAGGAGAAAGGGGTAAACGTATCAGTTATCTCCAAGGGGGGCCCAAAAAAAACTGTCATTGTAATGCTTTTTATTACGTAATTCTTGAATGATCCAATGTTATTCAATACGTGTCACATGACGTGACGTCAGCTCAAACTTTTGACAGACACAACCAAAGTTGACAAATTATGTATCATATTGCACCTTGATCACCCGCATGACAAATATCAAAATTTCACGTCAAACGGACAATTACAAGGGGGTGAACTTATCATTTTTCTCCCAGGGGGGGCCCCAAAAATCCTGTCATTATAACGTTATTCATTAAGTGTCACGTGACGTGACGTCAGCTCAGTAAAATGTCGGCTGCAGCTGAGGTACGTTAAAACTGCCTTCGGAGGAGAAATTGATACTATAACACAGTTAAATATTAGTTTTCGACTCGAACCGTTATTACCAACGTAATTATCGCACTCCAAAAATAAAAAAAAAACCAAAATTACACGAAAATTGACGTAGGGAAAATGTTTTTATTTTTGCTCGAAGTTTTTTGCCGGCGAAGATGACTTTGCTCTTTGTAATTTACATGTAAACAAAGATTAGCCATTTTGTTTATACATTCTAACTCTGTTAACTTGAAGGGGGAGGGGGGGTATCAGTATCAGGCCGCTTATGTAAACGAAAATTAGGTCGCTTGCACATTTTCCACTTTCTCTCTCTCTCTCTCGCCGTCTTTCTCTCTCTCTCTCTCTCTCTTTCGCCGTCTTTCTCTCTCTCTCTCTCTCTCTCTCTCTCTCGCCGTCTTTCTCTCTCTCTCTCGCCGTCTTTCTCTCTCTCTCTCACTCTCTTCTATCTCTACACCTTTCCTAACTCTCTATCACCATATTTCTCTCTCTCTCTCACTCTCTTCTCTCTCTCTCTCTCTAGACCTCTTTCTCTTCTCTTTCTCACTCTCACCCTCTTTATCTACTCTCTCTCTCACCCTCTTTCCCTTCTCTTATCTTCTCTCTCTCTCTCGCCCTGTTTCTCTTCTCTCTAAAGACGGCGAGAGAGAGAGAGAGAGAGAAGGGAAAGAGGGTGAGAGAGAGAGTAGATAAAGAGGGTGAGAGAGAGAAAGAGAAGAGAAAAAGGTCTAGAGAGAGAGAGAGAGAGAGAAGAGAGTGAGAGAGAGAGGATCAACTCGACTCACCATATTTCTCTCTCTCACTCTCTTCTCTCTCTCTCTCTAGACCTTTTTCTCTTCTCTTTCTCTCTCTCACCCTCTTTATCTACTCTCTCTCTCACCCTCTTTCCCTTCTCTCTCTCTCTCTCTCTCTCTCTCGCCGTCTTTCTCTCTCTCTCTCGCCGTCTTTCTCTCTCTCTCTCGCCGTCTTTCTCTCTCTCTCTCACTCTCTTCTATCTCTACACCTTTCCTAACTCTCTCTATCACCATATTTCTCTCTCTCTGGAAGGGGGGGTGGCTATCAGTATGAGGCCGCTTAAATACACGAAAATTACTTTTATACGAGTTTGTTTTCTTATGAATGGAACCGCTTTTGTAGGGGGGAGGGGGGAGGAGGCAATGTGCACAGTCTCCCAAGCATTACCTACTATAAAAAAAGATGCACATTTACCCTCTTCTCTCACCCTCTTTCTCTCTCTCTCTCTTTCTCTTCTCTCTCTCACTCTCTTTCTCTATCACCCTCTTCTCTCTCTCTCTTTCTCTTCTCTCTCTCATCCTCTTTCTCTCTCTCTCACCCTCTTCTCTCTCTCTACCTTTTTCTCTTCTCTCTCGCACCCTCTTCTCTCTCTCTCACCCGCTTCTCTCTCTCTACCTCTTTCTCTTCTCTCTCGCACCCTCTTCTCTCTCTCTCACCGGCTTCTCTCTCTCTACCTCTTTCTCTTATCTCTCTCTCTCTCTCAACCTCTTCTCTCTCTCTCTCTTACCCTCTTCTCTCTCTCACTCTCTGTGTACACCTTTTTCTCTTCTCTCTCTCTCTGACCCTCTTTCTCTCTCTCTCACCCTCTTTTTCTGCTCTCTCTCACCCTTCTCTCTCTCTCTCTCTCTCTCTACCTCTTTCTCTTCTCTATCACCCTCTTTCCCTGCTCTCTCTCACCTTCATCTCTCTCTCTCTACCTATTTCTCTTCTCTCTCTCTCTCCCTCTGCTCTCTCTCACCCTCTTCTTTCTCCCTCACCCTCTTCTCTCTCTCTCTCTCTCTCTACCTCTTTCTCTTATCTCTCTCTCTCACTACCCCTCTCTCTCTCTCTGTCTTACCCTCTTCTCTCTCTCTCTACCTCTTTCTCTTATCTCTCTCTCTCACTACCTCTCTCTCTCTCACCCTCTTCTCTCTCTCACCCTCTTTCTCTCTTACCCTCTTCTCTCTCTACCTCTTTCACTTCTCTCACCCTCTTTCTCTCTCACCCTCTTTCTCTGCTCTCTCTCACCCTCTTCTCTGCTCTCTCTCACCCTCTTCTCTCTCTACCTCTTTCTCTTCTCTCTCTCACCCTCTTCTCTCTCTCTTACCCTCTTTCTCTTCTCTTCTCTTTTCTCTCTCTCTCGCCGTCTTTCTTTTCTCTCTCTCTCACCCTCTTTCTCTTCTCTCTCTCTCTTTCACCCTCATTCTCAACTCACTCTTACCCTCTTCTCTCTCCCTGTCTACCTCTTTCTCTTCTCTCTCTCTCACCCCCTTTCTCTTCTCTCTCTCACACCGTCTTTCTCTTCTCTCTCTCTCTCCCCTCATTCTCTTCTGTCTCTCTCTCGCCCTCTTTATCTTCTCTCTCTCTCACCCCGTTTCTCTTCTCTCTATATTAGCACTTATCAAGGCCAATAGGCAACTCGAGGATGACAGTTCAAAAGGTCACAGTAGTCAAATTTGGGAAAGAGGATGGAACAACTTTAACGGGAGCATGAGTTATTCAGCGACACCAACCTATTTTGTAATATATATATATATATATATATATATATATATATATATATTGTACAAACTATATATTACCACTTATCAAGGCCTATAGGCCACTCGAGGATGAGAGTTTAAAAATGCACAGTAGTCAAATTCGGCAAAGATGATGGAACCGCTTTAAGAGGAGGATGAATTATTCAGTGACTCCAACCTATTTTGTTACATATATGTATGTATATATTTTGTAAAAAATATATATTACTACTTATCAAGGCCCATAGGACACTCGAGGATTAGAGTTGAAAAGTGCACAGTAGTCAAATTCGGGAAAGAGGATGGAACCGCTTTCACGGGAGGATGAGTTATTCAGCGACTCCAACCTATTTTTTTATATATATATTTATATCTATATTTATTAAAAAATATATATTACCACTTATCAAGGACAATAGGCCACTCGAGGATGAGAGTTGAATAGTGCACTGTATAAAAAATACGGTAAAGAGGATGGAACCGCTTTAACGAGAGGATGAGTTATTCAGCGACTCCAACCTATTTTGTTATATATATATATATATATACTTTTATTAAAAAATATATATTACCACTTATCAAGGACAATAGGCCACTCGAGGATGAGAGTTGAAAAGTGCATAGTAGTAAAATTCGGGAAAGAGGATGGAACCGCTTTAACGGGAGGATGAGTTATTCAGCGACTCCAACCTATTTTTTTTATATATATATATATATCTATATTTATAACAAAAATATATTACCACTTATCAAGGCCCATAGGCTACTCGAGGATAAGAGTTGAAAAGTGCACAGTAATCAAATTCGGGAAAGAGGATGGAACAGTTTTAACGGGAGGATGAGTTATTCAGCGACTCCAACCTATTTTGTTATATATATATTTATATCTATATTTACTAAAAAATATATATTACCACTTATCAAGGCCCATAGGCTACTCGAGGATGAGAGTTGAAAAGTGGACAGTAGTCAAATTCGGGAAAGAGGATGGAACCTCTTTAACGGGAGGATGAGTTATTCAGCCACTCCAACCTATTTTGTTATATATATATATATATATATATATATATATATATATATATTTTTTTGTACAAACTATATATTACCACTTATCAAGGCCCAGAGGCCACACGAGGATGAGAGTTTAAAAGTGCACAGTAGTCAAATTTGGGAAAGAGGATTTAATCGCTTTAATAGGAGGATGAATTATTCAGCGACTCACACCTGTTTTGGTATATATATATATATATTTATAAAAAAATATGTATTACCACTTATCAAGGCCCATAGGCCACTCGAGGATGAGAGTTAAAAAGTCCACAGTAGTCAAATTTGGGAAAGAGGATGGAACCGCTTTAACAGGAGGATGAGTTATTCAGCAACTCCAACCTATTTTGTTATATATATATATATATATATATATATATATATATATATATATATAGATATATTTTTCATAAAATATGTATTACCACTTATCAAGGCCCATAGTCCACTCGAGGACGAGAGTTGAAAAGTGCACAGTAGTCAAATTGGGGAAAGAGGATGGAACCGCTTTAACGGGAGGATGAGTTATTCAGCGACTCCAACCTATTTTGTTATTTTGTAAAAAATATATATGACCACTTATCAAGGCCCAGAGGCCACTCGAGGATAAGAGTTGAAAAGTGCACAGTAGTCAAATTCGGGAAATTTGTTATATATCTATTTTTTGTTACTTAGGCATTTCCACTTATCAAGGCCCAGATACATCTCGAGGATAAGAGTTAAATGTGCACAGTAGTCAATTGGACAATAAGGCCCAGAGGCCACCCGAGGATAAGGGTTGAAAATGGTAGTAGTTAATTGGACAACATAGTAATACTTAGTAATGGAAAGTCGGGAAATTTGTTATATATATATTTATATTTTGTTTATATAGGCATTACCACTTATCAAGGCCCAGAGGCCACTAGAGGATAAGTGTTGAAAAGTGCAGTAGTCAATTGGACAAAATATAGTAATTGTTAGTAATGGAAATTCAGTAAATTTGTTATATATATATTAATATTTTGTTAAATACGCATTACCACTTATCAAAGCCCACAGGCCACTCGAGGATAAGGATTGAAAAGTGCACCGTAGTAGTCGGTTGTAATGGAAATGCGGGATATTTGTAATATACCTATTTTTTGTTACTTAGGCACAACCACTTATTAAGGCCCAGAGGCCACTCGATGGTATTACCACTTATCAAGGCCCAGAGGCCACTCGAGGATAAGCGTTTAAAAGTGCAGTAGTCAATTGGACAATATAGTAATCGTTAGTAATGGAAATTCAGTAAATTTGTTATATATATGTATATTTTGTTACATACGCATTACCATTTATCAAGGCCCAGAGGCCACTCGAGGATAAGGATTGAAAAGTGCACAGTAGTCAATTGGACAATATAGTAATCGTTAGTAATGGAAATTCAGTAAATTTGTTATATACCTATTTTTTGTTACTTAGTCATTTCCACTTATCAAGGCCCAGAGGCCACTCGAGCATAAGAGTTAAAAAGTCCACAGTAGTCAATTGGACAATAAGGCCCAGAGGCCACCCGAGGATAAGGGTTAAAAAGTGCAGTAGTCAATTGGTCAATATAGTAATCGTTAGTAATTACTACTTCTCAAGGCCCAGAGGCCACTCGAGGATAAGGGTTGAAAAGCGCAGTAGTCAATTGGACAATACAGTAATCGTTAGTAATGGAAATTCAGTAAATTTGTTATATATATATATATTTATATTTTGCTAAATACGCATTACTACTTATCAAGGCCCAGACGCAACTCGAGGATAAGGGTTGAAAATATTCAACAAATTTTTTATCTACAGATTAGAAAATTTGTATATAGGGTATCCAGACATATGGAATATATCTAGCATAATCTATCTATTATATCTATAAAAGTCAGAATGTTTGTGTGTGTGGGTGTGTGTGAGGTAGAGAGAGAGAGAGAGAGAACAATTCTTAACCTATATATTCAACAAATTTTTTATCTACAGATTTTAAATTTGTTATAAAGGGTATTCATACATATGGAAATATATCTAGCATAATCTATTATATCTACAAAAGTGAAAATGTGTGTGTCTGTGAGAGAGAGAGCAATTCTCAACCTATATACTCAACAAATTTTTTATCTACAGATTAGATAATTTGTATATAGGGTATTCAGACATATGGAAATATATCTAGCATAATCTATCTATTATATCTATAAAAGTGAGAATGTTTGCGTGTGTGTGTGTGTGAGGTAGCAAGAGAGAGAGAGACAGAGCGAGAGAACAATTCTCAACCTATATATTCAACAAATTTTTTATCTACAGATTTGAAAATTGGTATATAAGGTATTCAGACATATGGAAATATATCTAGCATAATCTATCTATTATGTCTATAAAAGTGAGAATATGTCTGTGTGTGAGAGAGAGAGAGAGAGTAAGAACAATTCTCACCCTTTATATTCAACAAATTTTTATCTACAGATTAGAAAATTTTTATATAGTGTATTCAGACATATGGAAATATATCTAGCATAATCTATCTATTATATCTATAAAAGTGAGCATGTGTGAGAGGAGAGAGAGAGAGAGAGAACAATTCTCAACCTATATACTCAACAAATTTTTTATCTACAGATTTGAAAATTTGTATATAGATTATTCAGACATATGGAAATATATCTAGCATAATTTATCTATTATATCTATAAAAGTGAGAATGTGTGGGTGTGTGAGAGAGAGAATGAGAGAGAACAATTCTCAGCTTATATATGCAACAAATTGTTTATCTACAGATCCGAAATATCACATTTGTATAGAAGTAGAAATCTGGATACCTATTCTGATACCTAATAAAAGAAAGGACACTCTTTGGGGCGGATTTTGATGATAACAAGTCACTACCAAGAAATTATAATAAACATTGAAATAATTTAAGAATTTTATCAAAATAAAATTGCATGGTAATCACCCAATTTCTGCCACAAAATTTTGATTGGCAAAACTCATAAACAGAAAATATATATTTTCTAATTTCATCTTTTTTTTTTACATAATCTGATTTGATGTTGTCCTTAATATTCAAATCACTATATTTTGCTGCTTAATATCAAATACAGCAAATGAGTTATTTTTTATGCATCAAACAATTACATTTTCTCATTCATCCAAACTAATCACTGAACATCAATTTCATATTTTCTTCACTAAAATATTACTGTGCTTGATGTCATCAAGTGGAGCGGATCATTTTTTTTTTTCATTTGTTCACACATTTTTCCAATTTATATATATTTTGTCTAAGATTCTTAGCCTATGTCATTGCATACCAAGCTGTTTATTAAAAGTTACGGTTCACTGTAAACACATACGTTATACCAAAATAAAAACGCTTCAGATAATGTCTTGATATTCAATTCAGTTTCTCACATGACATCTTATGAAGTTAGTAGAAATGTTACAGACTTTTGAATCTCGAACACTTTCAATACTGTGCACTGATATTTTCTTTTTTGGAATATAAGCACATTCATGATTTTTTTTTACAAACGTCAACAAATTTCACAATGTGTAGCAATGTACTGAAACAATTATAAAAATATTTGTTTTTATTTTGGATGATGCAGGGCATCCGAAGAGAGATTTTTCTAACAAAATGAAAGTATAATTTTTAGCAATAGGTATCTAGGAAAAGGCCACTACATACGTTATAAATTCCAAATTTCCACAACCTGGCAAATACTGGTACACGCTAGCAAATTTAGATTTGCAATTACAGAATATGATTCTAATTTTTTCCTTTGCTCTTTATTCTAACACTACACTAAGTTTACTGTTTTATTTCGCTGCAGTTGATATTGTGTAGAACAATAAGAAAATCATAGTGAACAATGCATTCAACAAAATTTCACACACATTTCTAGATACCTATATCTAATAAGTTCAAAAGAAAGGACACACTTAGGAAGGTATTTTGGTGGTCAAGTCACTAAATAGAGATTAGCTGGTTTCCCGGCATAGCCCAGGATGTAATAAACATTGACTGAAATACATGTTCTAGCTGGTTTCTAGGCGTTGCCAGGGATGTAATATAGACACATTATGTTGTATATTACCTGTTCTCTTCTCCCTAAGGTAAAACAATTTCATATACATGCTGTAAATTACCTATGCTAGGGATAAAACATGAACAATACCAGTCCGGGGGTAGATAAAACAAATAATACATAGAGATGAAAGATTCCTCTCCCCTAAGAATAAAACATATGTTCAATATCTGCTTTTGTTTTTTCATTGTTTATACGGTCCCGAGCAACGCCGGGTAGCCCTGCTAGTCTTCTATATATATAAAAGGCAAAAATCTGTGAGTTTGTATGTTTGTATGTAACGCTAAAACTTTTGACAGACACAACCAGACTTGATAAATTTGGTATCATATCGAAGCCCCATATCCCGGATGACAAATATCGAAATTTCACGTCAAACGGACCAGTAGAAAGGGGTGAACTTATCGTTTTTCTCCCAGGGGGGCCCTCAAAAAACCTGTCATTTTAATGTTGTTATTACGTAATTCTTGAATGATCCAAAAACGCTTAGTCATGTCACGTGACGTGACGTCAACATCCAGTAATGGCGAACAAATGTAAATAACAACTTTCTTTTACCGATACTTTTGTAATTTCTCTTCTCCTTCGTTCTATATATTATTAAACTTCATGACAATGTCTCCAACGTGATTAACTGGTTAAAAAAAGTATTTATACAAGAGTTTTAACGAAAAATGTCAGAAAAAAATGTACAGGAATAAAAAAATTCAGCTTTCAATATATTCGTCGATAATAAAACCGATCTTTATATTTACACTAGCCATTTTGTATATTACCACGTGACCTCCTACCTCTTAAACTGGAGGGGGGGATCCACTTGAATCCAACAAAACCAGTAAATTTTTTTTTCTATTGTATATACATTATTTTCTATAAAATTAAGTGTAGACTTTATAATTAAAACAAAAAATGTTATTCATACGTAAAAAAAAAACGCTTAGTCATGTCACGTGACGTGACGTCAACATCCACTAATGGCGAACAATTGTAAATAACAACGTTTTTCACAAAACCAACACCGCCTTTCTCTTTTTTCTCTCTCTCTCTCTAACCCACTTACTCTTCCCTCTCTCTCACCCCTCTTTCTCTTGACGTCACACCACTGTTAAACTGTGGGGGGGGGAGAGGCAGCTTCAAAACCAACAAAAACAGTGCACCCATTCCCAGGCATTATCTCCTATAGATGCACATTTTATTAGAACCGCTTGTGTCCTCTTTCCTAACTCTCTCTCTATCACCATATTTCTCTCTCTCTCTCACTCTCTTCTCTCTCTCTCTCACCCTGTTTCTCTTCTCTCTATATTAGCACTTATCAAGGCCAATAGGCAACTCGAGCATCAACTCGACGATGAGAGTTCAAACGTGCACAGTATTCAAATTTGGGAAAGAGGATGGAACAACTTTCTCTTCTGCCTCTCTCTCACACTCTTTATCTTCTCTCTCTCTCTCACCCTGTTTCTCTTCTCTCTATATTAGCACTTATCAAGGCCAATAGGCAACTCGAGCATCAACTCGACGATGAGAGTTCAAACGTGCACAGTATTCAAATTTGGGAAAGAGGATGGAACAACTTTCTCTTCTGCTTCTCTCTCACACTCTTTATCTTCTCCCTCTCTCGCCCTGTTTCTCTTCTCTCTATATTAGCACTTATCAAGGCCAATAGGCAACTCGAGCATCAACTCGACGATGAGAGTTCAAACGTGCACAGTATTCAAATTTGGGAAAGAGGATGGAACAACTTTCTCTTCTGCCTCTCTCTCACACTCTTTATCTTCTCTCTCTCTCTCACCCTGTTTCTCTTCTCTCTATATTAGTACTTATCAAGGCCAATAGGCAACTCGAGCATCAACTCGACGATGAGAGTTCAAACGTGCACAGTATTCAAATTCGGGAAAGAGGATGGAACAACTTTCTCTTCTTTCTCTCTCTCACACTCTTTATCTTCTCTCTCTCACCCTGTTTCTCTTCTCTCTATATTAGCACTTATCAAGGCCAATAGGCAACTCGAGCATCAACTCGACCATGAGAGTTCAAACGTGCACAGTATTCAAATTGGGGAAAGAGGATGGAACAACTTTCTCTTCTGCCTCTCTCTCACACTCTTTATCTTCTCTCTCTCTCTCTCACCCTGAAAGATTCCTCTCCCCTAAGAATAAAACATATGTTCAATATCTGCTTTTGTTGTTTTCATTGTTTATACGGTCCCGGGCAACGCCGGGTAGCCCTGCTAGTATATATATATAAAAGCGAAAATGTATGTATGTATGTTTGTGTGTCTGCTAAAAACTTTTGACCGACGGAACAAAAATTCACAAACTTGGTATCATATTAAAGCCCAACCCTCCGGACGACAAATATCGAAAAATTAGCCCAAAAGGACCATCAGAAGTGTTTCAACTGATCGATTTTCTGCAGGGGGGCCAAAAAAAGTGGCATTTTAATGTTAAACATTACATATTTTTAAATCGATTTATAACTGCTCCCAAAAATACGCGCGCCAACTCTCCTACATAAAGTATACACGGGGCCGTTTATTTTGGGTCAACTTGGATTAAAAACCCGCTGAGTCATGTCACGTGATCTTGACGTCAGCAAGCTCTAATGGCAGTCTGAATTTAAAAATTGTTGTTACCGGTAAAATAAAAATTAACCCTCACACAAGCTAAACTATGAACTTCTACGCTATGACAACGTTACCAAAGTTATTAGCACATTAAAAATACTTAGATACGATAGTTAAACGAAAAATAACAAGCCAAAAATTTGAAGTAAAAAAGAAAATACGCTTACAAAAAATATTGACGATCAAAGTTTTTACAAAAAAAACCCAGCCAGACGCCATTTTCTTTTTTAGTAACAGTCGAAGTGAGAGAGAGAGAGAGAGAGAGAGAGAGAGAGAGAGAGAGAGAGAGAGAGACGCAAACAGAGAGAGAGAGAGAGAGAGAGAGAGAGAGATAGAAAGAAAAACGTTAACTTTTTCACCCCGAAATCGACAATTTTCGACAGGGGGGGGGGTCAGCAACGCATGCGTCAGATGACGTCATGAGGTCGTGACCTGATTTACTTTAAATAGTTGAAAAACCGAACAAATTTCAGAAGCGTCGGTTTAGCCCAGGTTGTTAAGGCCTTGGTTCATTATCTAAACGTTTTGAGTTCAAATCGTGGTGTGATGGGTTTTTTTTCGATTTTTTATATTTAAATATTGAACCCTGTATTATTTAAGCCATTTTTCACGTAACGTTCGTTTTCCTGTTTTTTTTTTTTTTTACTTCGCTTATTCTTAGCGACACCCAAAACATCCGGGTGCCCACCTGTTTTTTTTTTACTTCGCTTATTCTTAGCGACACCCAAAAACACCCGGGTAATCACCGATTTTTTAAAATTTTAATATCGAAACAGGCTTATTTAAGCCATTTTTTGCGTGTTCGTTTTTATGCTTTCATCGTTCGTTTACCTTACCTTAGTTGTTTTGTGTTTTTTTTTCGATGTTTTGATTACCCTCCCCCCGCGTAATTAAAACGTTGTTTTCTTTTCTGACTTCGCTTATTCTTACATCGTCATCGTCGTCGTCGTAACGCTCGACGACTTTCAAACATCTTTCACTTATTCGCTTATAACAATGCTTCATTCTGGCTGGCCGATTTTATTTTCAAACTTCGCCTCAGGGCTTCGGCTTTGATCCTACCCCCCGGTTTCTTTTTATTTAACACAACACGCACACCTACAAACACCCGGGAAACGCCGGGTACCCCTCGCTAGTCTATTATAAAAAGAAAAAAAAAACAATAATATATATTCAAAATGAACTTGGCAGATAGAATCGGCACATTTTTGCACGAGAAAACCTATTACAGAATAAATAAAACAATGAAATAAAGATAAAGATTAAAAATTGAAATTAATATAAGATTAGCACTTGCATCTAGAAAAGAAGAAGGAAATTACAAATTCACAACTCATCTGCAAAAACACGTCCTTCATGACTGCAAATAAGAATGTATTTGGCTTAAAATAAACTATGATATATATATATAAATGTTTAGAGGTACAGAATTTATATACAGTTTTGAAAATAATAAGCGGAAGTTTCTCAAGAGCTCTTTCGGCTATCATCTCATCAGGAGAAAATCGATAGCGTACAAAATAATATTATTTCGAAAATAAAGAGTTCTAATTGCGTCGATATTTTTTAATAGGTTGAATTCCTTGCATGGGGCTCTTAAGTTCACTATGGAAAGTGAGAAGGACAGCTCGCTTCCCTTCTTGGATGTTCTTTTCGAACCTTCAGCGGGGGGGGGCTTTCTCACTACAATTTATAGAAAGCCGACATTTACTGGCCTATATATGAACTGGTTGTCTTTTGTACCAAAATCACGTAAAGTCGGCCTAATTAATACTTTGGTACATATAGCCCTCATGATTTCTTCGCCTAACAGATTAGACGCCGAACTCGATAAGATCAGGGAAATATTCATCAATAATGGTTATCCTGTTGACCTTATTGATGACTGTACTTTCAAAAAGGTTGCTGATTTTAAATCCCCTAAAACATTTGGACCCTTGAAATGCCCGGTTTATTTAAAATTACCGTGGATTGAGGAAAAGAGTAATAGACTTTCCAAACAGACTCGCAGAAGTATTTACGACTGCTTTTATTCTATGTCCTTGCGTTTGGTATATACTACGAGACTTGCTTTTCCGTCTTTTCGCAAGGATAGTTTGCCTTACATCCAAAATTGCAATATTGTATATCAATTAAAATGTCAGTGCGATGCTGATTATGTTGGGCGAACATCCTTGCACCTCTTGACTCGTATAAACCAGCATGTTCCATCGAAGATCAGACAAGGGAGGATGGGGTCTGGTGGTCTCCCTCCTTCTGCAGCCTTGGACTCTGCTATTGGCCAGCATTTGATTGACAACCCGTGCTGTGCCGATAGATAAAAAATAGAATGGTCGAGGTGCTACATAGAGCGGACTCCAAAAACCATTTAAAGATTTTGGAGTCTATCTCTATTGCGGTGCGTCAACCTTCTTTGTGCCGGCAAAAGGAAACATCCAACGCATTGTTTCTCTTTGGGGAACTTTGAATCTTTCCCCCGCTTTTTTTTTCTTTCTCGTTGTGTCAATATTTTAATCGTTTTTTAAACATTAATAAATTTATTTTAGTGTCCCCGTACTTTTGGCACATTCAATAAGTTCCCCATTAGAACTCTTTATTTTCGACACAATATTATTTTGTACGCTATCGATTTTCTCCTGATGAGATGATAGCTGAAAGAGCTCTTGAGAAACTTCCGCTTTTTATTTTCAAAACTATATATATATATATATATATATATATATATATATATAATTATTTATATAATTATATATATATATAATTATATATTACATAAAAATTATATATATATATATATATATAAAATAAAATAAAATAAAAATTACAATTAAATTTACCAAAATGATCCAAGATGGTAAAACTAAAGTATATTAAAAATATTAAAGAATTAATATTTATAAAGTTATCTCAACCAGATGTAAAAGATCGATAAAACTAAATAGGAGATAGAACTTATAATACGAGAAAATAGTTAATAAAATATGTTAAAAGCACTTAGAAAAAGAGTTAAAAACATATTTAATCTGAAAAGGAAACACTTAATGAGTGGATAGTCCTTAATCCGTGGAGTTTCGAAGAAATGCTTTCCTTCTCATCAGAGAGTACGAATTAGAAAAGTGCGGGATCGGATTTTGCATGCAAAAGAATTTGATGAAACAACGGGTAAGTTCAAATCTTACTTGATAACAAAGTGAAGCAAAGGAATATGGTGAAGAAAAAGGTGATTACACATGAATGGATATTCTGGTGAAAGGTAAATTAACCAATGACGGTAAAATCCAAAAATGAAAATCCAAGAAAGTAAATTGAATTTCCATTCGCACAAGTAAAATCCAAGGAAATCGCGTAATTGGAAGAGGGTCCAAAATAATCCAAAAGACCGAAATCCGTAGAATAATTCACAAATATATACAAGGAAAAGGGGGAAAAATTCCAATAATAATATAAAATATATAAGATATGCGTTTAACACGGCTGCCGGGACAAAATGTAAGTAAGAAAAATCAGGAGAAGAGGAAAAAAGATTATATTAAATATAAGATAGAAACATTGCTACCTTATTAACCAAATTAACAAACTAACATAATATTTCCAGTTTTTGTTACAAAAAAGGCACTTGTTAACACCTTTTTGTAGACTTCCTATTTGTCAAATAGTTCTTTTTGTATCTTTTTTTGGCAAACATTTGTTGAAACAAAACAAAAAAAATGTATATTTGCATATGTATTTGAAAAGTATTCTATTTGTATGTTTATATATATTTGAAAAGTGTTTATCTTTATATGTATAAAAAAAATCTCAATGTCATAAAAAAATGGCTTATTTTTGCACACATTATACCAATATATTAATAATTCTTGTTGACCAATGAGAATAAAGGCAAATTCCCCCCAAACCAGGAAAAAAACAAAAACAAAAAACAATTATTTTATTGGTTTATTTTTCTTTGTTCATTTATTTTTTATTTATTTATTTATTTATTTTTCTTTCATTTTCTCAAGTGAAACCAAAATTGAATCCGAAAGGATTTTTTTCCATTATATCAAAAAAGAGTGTGTGTAAAATGTTTTTGACTCCTAATGGGGGTAGTTATTTAATTGCCGCCCACATTGGCAATATTTGGCACAAGGCCTGGAAAGTGGGAACCCCGCAGGCTCCCCTAAAGGAGGGGCATTCCTGCAATTTTAAAAATTGCCTGAGTAACCCCGTCGGCATTCCCCGGTCGAGGCGCCTCAGGCAGCAAGCAATAAACTTGCCCCACTGGAAAGCCCGGTGGCAAGGCCTAGGAGGGTGGACCTCCTAGGTATTACCCAGGCGGTGTACCTCAGTCCAACAGGTGCTGGTCCGGCTCCCGGCCCCTCACCTGTTGGGCTGAGTGTCAAGTGACGAGTCTTTGACTTGTACTAACCTGTCTCCCTGCAGCCGAAGCCGCTAGGAGACACATCCCCATAAGACGATCTAATGGGGGTAGTTATTTAATTGCCGCCCACATCGGCAATATTTGGCACAAGGCCTGGAATATTATATATATATTATATGATAATTGGAAAATAATAAATAGGAAAAACAGGGAAAATTAAAACAAAAATAAATAATTAATAAATAAAAATACGAAAGTATTACATGATAAGGACTGTCCCCTTTTCATGTAAGTATAAAAATGAAGAATTTAGTTTAAAATGAAAATGAAATAGCAATAGACAAATTCGAACCTCGTAATCTGGGTTTAGAAATAGATTACGTGTGAGAATTTAAAAATGTAAAGCAAACATTTGTTTAGAATATAGATAAATATTTCAAGGAAAGAATGTTAACTATCAAGTTTGTTATGAAATTTTAAATTGAAAGAATGCAGCTTATAGGATAATGTTTTTAACATATTGAATATAGGTTAAAATTCCTTTTGTAGAAATAGGAAAAGTTTTGGACACGTATGTCCATAACACGTGAAAGAAGAACACGTTTTAACATGTGTATGACGTCACGGAAAAATAGAAAGTTCTAGGAATAGAGAAAAACTTTAGTTAGAGTTAGTCAGTCAGTGAGAAAAATCAGAGAGATTCAGTCGTCTAGGAGCGAGACATCACTTTAAGAAAAAAATGTGAAACTTTGAATACTTGATGATGGAATCACGGCCGTGTGAAGAATAAACCATCAAGTGTTTTTTTTTAAAGCTCGTCTTGTGTTTATGATTCTTATACAAAGGTAAAGTCCAATTGTATTATATATTTGTGTTATATGTCTTTACATACACGTCTCAACATCATCATGTCCAAACTGTCTGAACACTATATGTCCTCACTCAAAGAGCTTTCTTCTTCTTCCATTCAACACAATTAAGGAATGAACTTTTAATATATAATACATATATACATCCCTCACTGTAATAAGCCTTCTAAGCATCTCTAAGACTTTTAATAAAACTCTTCTAAGAAGATCCCCTATATTACATATACATATTTGGTCCCGTGAACCAGTTTGCATCAGCGATGCAGAAACCGAACCTGGGGTCGATACCACGGAAAAAAATTAAAAACACAACGTTTTAAAAGGGTCCAAAATAATTTAAAAAATAAATAAATAAATAATACCACGGAAAAAAACTACACGATCACAGAAATGCGAAAAAAAAGAACAACAAAAAAAAATTGAACACACACGCACACAGAGAACAAAAGATACAAGAAATATTAAAAAGAAAAAGAAGAAAAGGCCGATATGCCGTAAAAGAAATCCGTAGTAATGAATGGAAATATAGTAAACAAGTCACCATGCGTAATTCATTGATAAATGAATTGGTTTGAAAAAAAAACACACACACACACACATACACGCAAATGCAGAGATTGGGGGTCACCCAGTATTGTTTTGAAATTTGTATGGAGTGTCAATTAGAAATTTGTGTCAATATGAAATCGTTTGGACGAATTGTTGAATTTAATCTGTCAATCAAATAGGAATTTTTCAAAGGTCGCATGTAGTCTTTGAAACAGCGTGTAAATTCTTTTTGGAAATGCATTTTTGTGTTCATAGTTGAACTTTTCGGCTTTTTATTTTTTGTGTGTTTCATTTGATTTTTTTTTTTTTCAAAAAAAGAAAGGGACAATTGTTTTGGACAGACTGTTGAATTGTTGATTGTTACAGATGATTTTCTTTTTGTTGTTGAAAAAAAGTTATAACTGTTGCAAAATGTTTAAATGTATTAAGGTATTTTTTTGAAAATGTTTTTATGGTGTTGAACAAATATTGTAAATTGTCTTATGTATGTAATGTTTTTGATTTTCACAGCAAGAATTCAAAGTTATCAGTAAATATACATTAGATTTAAAACAGTCTAGGTGAAAATAAAACTAGTTAAGACGTATGGTTGGCTTACAGATTCAGTTAGAATTTTAGAAGGGGGACAAGAATTAAAATTACGTAAACGGATATTTAGAGAATTTTTAGATGTGATAAGCCGTAAGAAAGATGTTTTGTTTTGGCATTTGGTTTTGCTGTTTTTTTTTTAGAGATCCTAAAAAATTTTCTCCAAGAAAAGTGACTTGGTAGGGATTGATAAGCACAAGATGTGCCCCTATACGAAAAATTTGGGAACCTGGTTAATTAAGTGCTTAAAATAAGCTGGTTGCACGTACCGACTCCAAGCAAAGTGGCAAGTCTTGGCTTAATTGATAAACAGGCGTTGGAAAGAATACGAAAATTCTTAAGGGGACCAGTAAACCGATGAGAGGTAGTCCCAAAGCAATCAAATATAGCATAATGAAGTAAGAGACAGGCAAAAATATGCCCTAGATTACGTAAGAAAGATATAACCTTGTATTTTTTTTTTTAGAGATGCATGAATGTGGGATATATCTGCTGGATCTTAGAAGCTGGAGAGAGAAAAGAAAAATCACAAAAAAAATCGGGCTATTAAATAGTATTTAGAGCGCTATTAAGGTGTTGGGCGCGAAAGGTGTTAGTTAAGGGTGATATTTCTAAATCCTCGTCGAAGTTTCAAGAATCCAAGCAAGGAAATCCGAGAGAATCCGTATGAGAGAAAAAAAGGTATATCTTAAACTTCTGAAGCCAACCACAAAGATTTAAGTATATAAGCTTTGGTATGTCCCGTATAAGATAGTTATTGAATAAAAAAACAAAAAAAAAACAAAGCCATACTTGATAAGACTAACCATGCGGAAAGAGAGATCAGAACACTTTTGGGACAAAGGAAGTCGTCCATTTGGAGAAAGGTGAAAACCTCTAGTCTGCGGCATATGGGTGGCTGGAAAATAGCTGATGTGAATCATAGGTAAAGACCCTACACCCAAAAAGTAAATGCCACGAAGATCAGAAAGGTTCTGATCTTATAAATAAATAAATAATTGTGATATAACATATTGAGTTCTTAGTTGCTTAAAAAATATGGATTGGCATTTTTCCGTCGGGTAAAACGCGACTTTACATTCCAGTTATTCTGGGGGTTACTTGTGCCATTTTATAAATTTATTCTTTTTTTCCTTTTTTCTTCCCTTTATATTTTTTCTCTCTTTTTGTAGGGGATGGGGGTTGCGATTCGAAAGATTACTTAAACGAAACGAACTAACATTTGATTCCAGTTTTTACAAGAAACTTTAACTGTCAGCCGCCACCGTTTTTCAAATCTTGTACCGATTAGTCGCTTTAATATTTTATTTTAAACAAATAACCCCGCAGAATAACTGGAATGTAAAGTCGCGTTTCCTCCGACGGAAAAATGCCAATCCATATTTTTTAAGCAACTAAGAACTCAAGCCGGTGTTCCTCGTATATTCCCCTGTGGCCGTATCCGCAGCGGTCTAATAAACATATTTCAGCTTTATTTGTTTTGAATTTTGTTTTTCCATAAAAAAATAGATTTAAATAAATATACTTGCATTTTACGTGGTACCTTTTTGGGTTTTTTCTTTTTCCCCCTTTTTCCCCCTTTTTTCCTTTTGAATTCTTTCACGTCCGTTTTGTTTTTATTCCTTTCAATTTTACACGTCATATATTAGCTAAACCAGGGTGGGGGCATCTATAAATATAAAAGCTAAAATATGTGAGTGTGTGTGTGGGGGGTGTTCCTTCACCCTAAACTCGGCCTCCTCCTACTACTACGACAATGACGTCATGTTTGACCTAGAAAACGCTGACGTTAGTTTCAACCACTGCAAGTGTTTTTAAAGGGTTAATTTTATCCGTTTTCAATTCTGTGTCTCTTTGGCGTAGAGGTAACGTGTCAGGCATATGTTTTTTTCCGCCTTAGCCTTGATGCTTCAGGTTCAAGCCTGTCTTCCTACCTAAACATTTTCTTCTTTTACACCATTTTTTTTTTTACATTTGTTCGCGGTTTGTTTTGTTTGGGTTTTTCCAATTTTTTATAACATCGTGTTTTTTTTATAATATTAGAACGCCCCCACCCTCCTACATACACACCTCCAAACACCCGGGCAACGTCGGGTTACACCGCTAGTATTATGTATTATATTGTTTTATTATATTGATTATTATATTTATATATTAATATTATCTAGTCTATATATCTATAAAAGTGAAAATGTGTGTGTGAGGATATTTCTCAATCTCTTTACTTTACGACTTAGAAAAAAACATAATACTGGTATGCACATGTCTCAGTTTCTGTATTAATTAAAATATTTATGCGTATTTTATCACCGGGCAACGCCGGGTGGCCTGCTATTGATATAAATAAAACAAAGACGTCCAATGGGAGAAATTTTTTAAGGCAAGTGGTGGGGGTGTGATGTTAAGATTTTAAAATGAGTTCTTGTCGAATGCAAAACAACTGACGAAATAATTTTAGACAGACCAAATCAGGCGAGTACAAGTATTTTGTGGGGGAAGAACATCTTTATACAATTTTTATATTAGTTCAGAAAAGCGTATTATTTTGGCTGTAGAAAATGGTAAAATTTGTTTAGAAAATTGGCTTTGCACGAAAATATAATGAATACACATTACCTATTTATAAATACAAGGGAATTTTGAAGTTTTTTTTAATTCCAGCTTGTCGTTTTTTCCTTCCGTATTAATCAGATCCGGAGTGGAATTATTTTTACTTGAAAGATGATGGAGTTTTGTTTCTGCGTTTCGTTTGCATATGCAGAAGACGTCCCATTTGAAGATGTAGTTATTTGCAGGTGTAATTCTTGCATGTAAATATGTCGCAGCCAACGATAAATGAAACGGGAAATACTAAAGATCGAGGTTGTGTGTGTGTGTGTGTGTTTCCATATTTCCAGTTAGAGTTGGCCAAATCCAATAATAATTAATACTTACATTTCTAAGTGTTTAAATTTAAAGAAGTTGGGAATTATAAGGTTCTAATTGTTATAGGGGGGTTGGGTTCCAATATGATGTTTTCAGGTAATAGGGTTGGACTTAGGAGAAGGGGCGATCCTTACTTGTACATTTAACGTTGAGAAGAATGAGTACAAGTTATCCGGGAGGGGGGGGCGAATTGAGAAAGATTTAATGTATGATGCTGATTATATAAAGTGGATATATAAGAATGCTATTTTATTGATGCATATACACATGCACATTTTAATGATGCATATGCATATGCACATTTGAGTTATGCACATATATGCACAATTTAATAATACATATAGACATGTACAGTTTTGTGATGCATATGCAATGCACATTTAGCGATGCACATACACATGCACATTTTAATGATTTGCATGCATATGCACAATTAAGGCATATTCATATGCACATGTCAGTGATGCATATACACGTGCACATTTCAGAGATGCATATGCGCATTTTAGTGATGCATATACATCTGCATATTTTAGTGGTGCATATACATATGCACATGCACATTTAGTGATGCATATACACATGCATGTTTTAGTGGTGTATATGCTTATGCATATTTAGCGATGCATATGCATATGCACAAGCACATTTAGTTATGCATATACACGTGCACACTTTAGTAATGCACATGGATATGCACATTTAGTTATGCATATGCACATGCATATTTTAGAGATGCATATGTACATTTTAGTGATGCATATGTTAGAGATTGGAGAGAGAGAGGGGGAGAGTGTGAATTACAATGTAGACACGTTGACAGGAAGTTAAGATCAGCTGATTGGATTGCGTGTGAGTCATGTGATCAGGTTAGCTGAATCGAGGAGATTTGATTTGGACTTAGAACTGAACGGACGGCTTCGCCGTTGTCTCCTCCCCTTCGCTGGGGGTGGGGAACGAACGCTGACGCGGTAGAAATAAGACCTAGAAGAAAAAAAAAACACAGGCCAAATTCACTTTCCACCTTCTGCAAGACATCTGGGAAAGTGAAATAGACTATGGAACCAATTTCTTGTCTTGGTGTGAAATAAATCTTCGTCCCCGAAAACAGGTATCAAGTCTCCCTCCCAGACGAAAATTTCCAGATGGACCAACGAAGAAGCAGAGGTATCTTGAAAATATATGACATGTCACACATATTCACACTTAACAGCATATAAACATATGTAATAGAAAGACCACAGATGAAAACACACAACGCAACAATCCTTTATAAATAGACACGTTTCAATATATAATCTCCATTCCTATTTCAAACAATATAGAACAAACGCTCATTGTATGACACAACGTAACACATTTTAGCGATGAATATCCATATGCATATGAGTTTGAGGATAAATTTGTTGTTGGATAATACGACCCTCAAGCAGCCCTTGGTCATCCCCACTTCACATGGCACCAAACGAATCAGAAGAAGACTAGAGACCCTCCTCATGTTACGAACGGCTTTCGGAATGTCAAGAACGGGTGGAGAAAGGTGGTGTAATAAGGGTATTGAGCAACCACCAGCCATAAAAATAAAATAAAAAAATAATAAAAAAATAGCAGCGAGGGGAAAAAGGAAAAATAAAGGCAGTAGGCAGCCTGAAAAAAAAAAACAACAACAACAATAAAAACACTCATTTACCCATCGAAGCTGTGATAATGTAGACTAGTTACTTACCAGGCTCCACAACTAAAAATAGTTCGTCTCAAAGTTTTATTAAGAAGTAGAAATTCAGTTACGAACGAAAACATGGAATCTTCTCCTAAGGAAATGAAACGAAATTTCTTTCGTGTATTTGTCATTTATTCACACCTTATAAGCGTCACCGCGACCAATGCGACAAACGTGTTTACGTTTTCTTCGCCTCCTTTTCCACTTAATATTCTACGTTCAAACCTTGACACTGCCGGTAACTTTTTTGCTTTACTTTTTTTTTGTTTGCTCGACACAGTACTAGATGCTATTTGCACTTTTCGATAGGGGATTGCTAAGGTTTTTAATTTATTTTTTCAACCTGCAATGGTAGTATCTAATATTAAATATTTTGCTTCTATTTATAAACCCACGTAAGTCATAAACCAAATTACAATTGTAGTTTGCTTTTATGTATATATGAAACTACACGGCATTATTCTTTTCATCGATATTCGCTCTCTTTATAATAAAATTGATGAAATATTTCATTTTTTTTTCGTTCTTATTTTCAATCATAACTTTTGTATTTTATTTACTTTTTTATTATAGACAGTGGGACGTTTGATTTCTTCGGTTACTGCTATAAAAAAACACGACGTACTGTTCCCCCCTCTCTCTCACACACACACTATATATCTCACTCACTCTCACTCTATCTATCTCTAATTAAACTACACGGCATTATTCCCTTCATCGATATTCTCTCTCTTTAAAATAAATACCAGCTACGGTATAACTGGAAATGTTTTCTCAATCATTAAATAATTTCTCTCCGATAGGTTCATAAGAGTAGTGGTCGATGGACAAAAATCAGAGGCTGCAGTATTAATGCTGGAGTCCCTCAGGGGTCAATTCTGGGCACAACTCTCTTCCTGATCTACATAAATGACCTCCCTAAATACATACTTAAATCATTCGTTGACATCTATGCTGATGACACGACCATCTACGGTAACACATCAAAGGTTGTAAATGACAAAGTTCTCTCTGATTCTCTCTCCTCTGATCTCAAGCGCATGGTTCAGTGGGGGAAGACGTGGCTGGTTACCTTTAATGCATCTAAAACCAAACTCCTATCCTTACATCATCAACGCTCTGATCCCCATCTGGCATCATTTGGGATGGATGGCTCTCGTCTGGGAGAGGCCCCGTGTTTTGACAAGCTTCTGGGCTTGACCTTTACTCCTGATCTGAAATGGAACACGTGCATCAAGTCTGTTGCCAAGGTCGCTGGAAAGATGGTGGGATCCTTCTACCGCTCCAGAAGATATCTCACTACGGATGCAATTCTCTATCTATATAAAAGCCAAGTACGTCCAAGGATGGAATACTGCTGCCATATCTGGGCAGGAGCTGCTAAAAACAGCCTATCCTGCCTTGACAGAATGCAAAATAGACTTCGTGGCTTAGTGGGGGATGCCCTTTTCTCTACCCTGCAACCTCTCTCCCACAGAAGAGACGTTGCGAGCCTATCCTTGTTTTATCGTTATTTCCATGGCAGGTGCTCGACTGAACTCCAATCTGTGGTCCCCCCTCGCCAATCTTTCACGAAAGACACCCGTCTAGCTGAATCCACTGTGAAAAATTTCCCCGCCACTCTTTATCTGTGCCTAAATCAAAACGTGGATTCCATGAACAAAGCTTCTTTCTTAGAACTGCACGCCTGTGGAACTCTGTTCCGTCTGCCTGCTTCCCACCGGACTACAACTTGGATGTCTTCAAGTCCAACGTTAACAAATTACTAATGAACCGCCCCCTTAAGTAAACACTTCATCAAATCTCCACACTAACGTAATGTACTTGCAATAACCCTTATCCCTGAGTGGCTTCCGGGCCTTGATAAGTGGTGACCACTGTGTAAAAAAATAAAATTGACGAAATATTTCTTTTCTTCGTTCTCATATTCAACCATAAATTTTGCATTTTATTTACTATTTTATTATAGAGAATGGAAGATGAAAGATGCTTCAGTGTAATTTCGATACTTATGTTTACACGCAAATACGTGACAGACCTAATTAATTTGCTGTGAAATATCTTTCTGTCAAAAATACATAAAATGAGCAGCCATTCCCCCACTTACAAAAGAGGGTCTTTATTCCAACAGCCATTCTTAACATAGGGAGGTTGGTGGTGCCCATTTGGAAGCTGTTCTTAATGTGAGGAGGTTGTTAGTTGGGCCACAACAACAACAGCAACAGAAGTACTGCAATTTATTACGCAGACTTAGGGGCCTACTAAGACCGGGCAACGCCAGTTAACGGGTTCTGTTAGTATATATATATATATATATATATATATATATATATATATATATATAAGTTTGGAAAATATATATGGCAAATAAGCTACACAGAATTGTTTGCCATATATACTTCCAACATTTACTACCCAGCTCTACTTACTTATTATGCACCGTCGAAGTAAATATCCGTATATGTAATAAAAATATCACAGTTTTCTCCCTCTGGACCAAAATACCGTAGGTTTACAACAGATGCCACATACAAATTCATTATGTATGCACTATTAGGAACTATCTTATGTAACTATAGAACAACATTTTTAATATATTCATTCGTTATAATAAAACCCTAGTGACATCATCGCTATCGCCATTAGCATTAGAGGAAGTAGTTCTATTTTTTCCCTCTAATTCATAACTGCTCTCACCGTTCCCATTCTACACCTCGTAAAATTACCCACAGTAGTCTTATATTGCCCATTCGCCCTAATTAACTCATAAACATATCAATCACTTCAAATTTGGTGATTCAAACAATACTGATTTCTCTTTCCATAAATTCCACCCTTTCTCATTGGCTACCAGCTGTCATTCTCTTATTCAAGAATTTACGCTTTACACAAAAGAAACAAAAAAAAAACGAACGCACACTGTTCACACACAACTTGGTGATTACCTGCAGATTGTTTTCGTTTTAACTGCTTGCATATATTTTAGCAAAACCCCTATTAAAAAATTACCGATTGACGAAAATTCACTTTGCATTTACTTTCTCTTCTACTATCTCTTTATTTCTCTCACTCACTCTCTCTCTCTCTCTCTCTCTCTATCTATCTATCTATCTATCAACCTATCTATCTATCTATCTATCTATCTATCTATCTATCTATCTCTCACTCTTTCACTCTCTCACTCTATCTATCTCTAATTAAACTACACGGCATTATAACTCTCATCTATATTCTCTCTCTTTAGAATAAATTTGACGAAATATTCCTTTTCTTCGTTCTCATATTCAACGATAACTTTTGTATTTTATTTACTTTTTATTTTAGAGAGTGGGACGTTTTTTTCACTAACTGCTATAAAAAACAAACATGATGCACTGTTCCCCTCTCTTTCTCTCTCTCCCCTTGCTCTCTCTCTTTCTCTCTCTTAAATGACAATGTCGAATAAAATTATATTGTACTTGGCCGTTATGGAATGCTCTCTCTTTCTCTCTCTTAACTGACAATGTCGAATAAAATTCATATTGTACTTAGCCCTTAAGGGATTCTCCCCCCTCTTCCTCTTTCTTTCTCTCTTAACTGACAATGCCGAATAAAAGTTATATTGTACTTAGCCGTTATGGAATAAAGTTCTCCGAAAAAAATTACACTTAATTGGATCAAGTATTTATTTATTTATTCAGCGAACAAACAATTTGTTATGATCAAATTAAGTGAAATTATTTTAGAACTACATTAATACAATAAATTTCCAGTATTTACATTTTTTACATTTTTTATATATTGATAAAACTGGATAAGTACTTTTTCTTAAATTTATAGTTATTATGAACTAAATATATACATTTATCGTATTCCAAGTTTTTTTTAATTATGTATTGGAGACGGCGGGGCGGTTGCGTCGCGCTCATTTTTTGGTGTAGGTTAATCGAGGAGAAATCCTTCATGACTGATACATTTTTTTATTTTTTTTACTAACCAGATTGCCCTTTTGGGGGAGCTGGCTTATCCCCCCACGATTAAAAACCGACCTCATGTCTAACTCTACACTCGTGGGGAGGCAAGTAAACAAAAAAACAAACAACAAAAAATAACAACAAAAAACAAAACAAAGAACACGTTCTCTCTCTCTCTCTCTCTCTCTCTTCCTCCCTCCCTCCTTCTCAACAATCGTTAAATGTGTTTCCTTATGTATTTTGAAAGTAAAAAACATTGAGCACTACCAAGGAGGAACGTAAAAGAACACCATTTTCACTTTATTCACTTAAGAAGGGGAGGGTGATTGCTATACCGTCCGCTCATGGTTCTTTTAGGGAGATGGGGAAGAAATAATGTATATTTAAATTTTCGGGAACCAATTTTTGGGGAGGGGGGGGGGCTATGTTTGTTTTGTTTTTTGAATTTTTTTTTTCACCTTTCGGTTTCTAGAACTTTTTACACTTTTCAGCTTCTACAACGTTTTTTCTATAATTTTTTTTATTTTGGCAAGGCGAGGGAATTTTTACATTATATACAACTCCAAAATTTCCTTGAGCATGAAAACTTTTAGAAGTTATCCAGTATACTCATAACAAGGTCATTTATATTGGGCGTAGACAGGTACTTTTCACTGTAATTCACTCGCAAAGATTGGGGTGTCTATTCCGAGAGCCGTTCTTACCATGGTAAGGTCATCGGGTCTATTCTGAAAACCGTTCATAACATAGGGAGGATTGGGGTAGCCACCAATAACAACCTTACTTTACTTTTTTACACGGGGGTATTCTTTCACCAGGCAACGCCGGTTAACGGGTCCTGCTAGTTGTAAATATTTACATAAAATATTATGTAGATATATAAAATAATAATAATAATAATAATAATAATAATAATTATAATAATAATGTATATATATATATATATATATATATATATATATATATATATATATATATACATAGTTTTTAAAAACAATATGTATGCCGCTTCCCATGTTGGGGTACCAAGTTGCTTAAAGGGAAAATTATTCACAACTCGCATTTAGGTAAAAAGGCACTTTCGTAAATATTTGAATTCATTTACAAAATTTCATCGCAAAACAAAAACAAATAACATCTCTCTCTCTCTCTCTCTCTCTATATATATATATATATATATATATATATATATATATATATATATATATTGAATAAATATATATTGAATAGATGACAAAAGACTATATTCCAAAGTTCATGATTCAGTTTACATTTACAATGAGTTAAGGGCATAACAGATTCACTGATTGATATAATAATTAAGTGATTACGCTACGAAATAGATATTGTCAAGAAGTGTAAATGCCAACTGAATTAAAGAAATAAATTATAAGATGGTCAACATCATGAATTTTAGAATATAGTCTTTTGTCATTTATTCACTATATTGCTCTGTAATTACATTGACCTTCTTAAATAAGAAGTGGTATACATAATAAGAAAATATATTTCCACAGTTATATATATATATATATATATATATAAAGAGATAGATAGACAGATATATAGGAAGATATAGACCGAGATAAGTATAGATAGACGGATATATATGTGTGTAGCTTACTTGCCATATATATTTTCAAATCTTACTATATGTTCATATCTAATGCAGTAATACATATATGATGGTAAATAATATACATATATAAAAATAAAATAAAATAAAATGAAGCAAAAGACAGTATCTAAAACAAAGCAAAGCTTATCAATGTAGGAAAGGCTCAACAAAGTTAAGAGGAGCTATTAAAACAAATTAAATAAAAGATGAGTAATAAAAGTTTCGTATAATTCTACTAATAAGGAAAGAAATAAGGGAGAAGAGAGAGATATATATTATTAATATAATGAAATTGACATATATCAATAATTAATATAAACAAATTGACATATATTTATAATTAATAATAAAGAAATTGACATATATTAATAATTAATATTAAACAAATTGACATATATAAATAATTGATATAAAAAATTGATATATAGTAATAATTAATAATAAACAAATTGACATATATCAATGATTATCATGAACATATTGACATGCATTAATAATTAATAATACACAAATTGACATATATTAATAATTAATAATAAACAAATTGACATATATTAATAATTGATAATAAACAAATTGACATATATTAATAATTAATATGAAAAAATTGACATATATTAATAATTAATAATAACCAAATTAACATATTAATTATTAATAATGAACAAATTGAAATATATTAATAATTAATAATACACAAATTGACATATATTAATAATTAATAATAAACTAATTGATATATATTAATAATTAATAATAAACTAATTGACATATATTAATAATTAATAATAAACACATTGACATATATTAATAATAAACAAATTGACATATATTAATAATTAATATAAAGAAATTGACATATATTAATAATTAATAATAAAAAGATTGACATATATTAATAATTAATAATACACAAATTGACATATATTAATTATTTATAATAAAAAATTGATATATGTTAATAATTAATAATAAACAAATGGACATATATTAATAATTTATAATAAACAAATTGACATATATTAATGAATCATAATAAAACAAATTGACATATATAATTAATAAACAAATTGGCATATATTAATAATTAATATAAACAAATTGACATATATTAATTATTAATATAAACAAATTGACATACTTGAATAATTACTACTAACAAATTGACACATGTTAATAATAATTAATAAACAGATTGACATATATTTATAATTAATAATAAAAGAATTGACACATATTAATAGTTAATAATAAATAAATTGGCATATATTAATAATTGATAATAAACAAATTGACATATATTAATAATTAATATGAACAAGTTGACATATATTAATAATTAACAATAAACAAATTGACATATATTAATTATTAATAATAAACAAATGGACATATATTAATAATTGATAATAAAAAAATTGACATATATTAATAATTAATAATAAACTAATTTACATATATTAATAATTGATAATAAATAAATTGACATGTGCTAATAATTAATATAAACAAATGGACATATATTAATAATTAATATAAACAAATTGACATATATTAGTTATTAATAATATACAAATTGACATATATCAATAATTAATAATAAACAAATTGGCATATATTAAAAACTAATAATAAACAAAGTAACATATATTAATAATTAATAATACGCACATTGACAAAAATTAATAAATAATATAAACAAATTGAAATATATTTATAATTAATAATAAACAAATTGACATATATTAATAATTTATAATAACCAAATTGACATATATTAATAATTAATAATACACAAATTAACATATATTAATAATTGATATAAACAAATTGACATATATTTAAAATTAATAATAAAAAATTGACATATATTAATAATTAATAATAAACAAATCGACATATATTAATAATTAATAAAAAATTGACATATATTAATAATATTTATAAACAAATTGTCATTTAATTATAATTAATAATAAACAAAATAACATAAATTAATAATTGATAATAAACAAATTGACATATATTAATAATTAATAATAAACAAATTGATATATGTTAATAATTAATAATAAACAAATGGACATATATTAATAATTATAATAAACAAATTGACATATATCAATAATTAATAATAAACAAATTGACATATATTAATTATTAATAATAAACAAATTGACATATATTAATCATTAATAATACACAAATTGACATATATTAATAATTAATAAGAAAAAATTTGACATATTAATGATAATAAAAAATTGACATATATTAATAATTAATAATAAACAAATTGACATATGTTAATAATTAATAATAAACAAATTTACATATATTAATAATAAACAAATTGACATATATCAATAATTAATATAAACTAATTTACATATATAATTAATTAATAATAAACAAATTGACATATATTAATAATTAATAATAAACAAATTGACATATATTAATAATTAATAATAAACAAATTTACAAGGGGAGACACTTCACAAGTTAATGTTTCAGACAGATGGTCGAGTAAAAACACATGTTCTTTAAAAAAATTATTGCTTTTCACAGAAGGAACCAGTCTTCAAATAAATAAATAAATAAATAAATTGAAATAGATAGATAGATAGATAGATCGATAGATATAGACAGATAAAAAGGTATTTTCTCTAGGAAATCAATGCCATTCCCCGTGAATTCTTCGGGCACGGGCTGACTTATCAGTTAACACGGCGCATTGATTCATCTGCTCCCTAAAAAGACTTGCATCGACGGTCTCCACTGGAGACAGCTACTAAAAGCTGGGGACGACACAGTACTGACCGACCGACGACAACCTCAAAAAGAACTTTCTATTCCTTCTTCCTTTTTCGCAGTCCGACCTGCCAGTTCCTGCTAACAATGAATGTTTGGTGTTCATTTGTGCTAGGTTCATTAAATATATTTTATTAGAGGTAAAAGATTTACCTTTTTAAAAATGGTGACCCGACAAACATTAAAGAACACACAGAACAAACCTTCTTTGAAACGTTTGAAAAAAAAAAAAAAACTAACAACGTAGGCCTTATAAAAGAAAGAAAACAAACTTCTCAGCCTGCCAATATATATATATATATATATATATATATATATATATATATATATATATATATATATATATATATATATATATATATAATATTAATAATAAACAAATTGACATATATTAATAATTAACATAACATAACCACACCTTTGACTTTAAACAAGCAAAAGTAGTTAAATTTATTTCAAATAAACCGCGCCGGAGACTTCTTGAATCTGCGCTTATCGCAATTTCAAGCACTATTAAACAACGTGGAGGTTCCTATAACATAGTGCCATTAATAAGTAAACTGTTATTAAAAGAACATTATTTAACTGTGGACACAGGTTAACTTTCTCACATCATTCAAACACCCCCTGTAATAATTAACACATAATCTCAATCAATAAATTACATAAAAAACACTCATTTCATTTCTGTTACAAACTTATATTTGAATTTCAACAGATATATCTTTTTCCCAATAAGAATATAAACTTGCGTTCATAGTTTTAAAATTAAATTAACGACTATATGACGTCACTAAAATTTCCTTCTCTTTAACAGCGCAGCCCCCCTCCTTTTTGAATTTCCAACATCAATTTTCCGTTTCTCTAAAATAGAACTGCGTCACACTGTGCACGTGAAACATTTTCAAATATTTTATACTGGTATATTTTTTGGTTTCTTAATCTCATTCATCCAGAGGAAGTCTCGAAATAAAGACGAAACGTTGATGAACACATAATACGGTTTGTTCCTTTTTATTTTATGTATATATATATTCGTATTCCTGTCTGTTTGTTTGTTTGTTCACAATTTGATTAATATATACAAAACGTGTCTTACTTTAATCTTTCATTTATTTCTATATATAGTATGATACTTGGAAAAATATACAATTAAGAGATCAACTTATTTGCATATGACATTAAATGAAATTGATTTTACTAAACAGCGGTTAACTAAGTTAATATTTTTAGCGAGAGAATTATTTTAAGTATTCTATTTAAAATTGTTATTTAATAAATTTTAAACATAAATTTTATTGATAATATATTTATTTTCAACAGCGATCTTTTTTAAAACTTTTTTTTTTAGAGTTATTTTCCCCTAGATTCTATCCATAAAAAAACAAACGTTTACCAAATATCATTTCGTAATTTCATTAAGTTTCTAGCTGGAAAAATAATTCCGTGTAGATAGAAAAATGTTCGGCTTCTATTGTTTTTTTTTTTTTTTATCTCAAAAACAAAAAGAAACACTTACGAAACAAACTGAAAAAATTTCATTTGTTTGTTTTATTTTATTCCTTACAAAACATTAGACCCACATGTTTTTTTTTATCATTGTATGATGTGCACGCCTTACACGTTTAATATTTGTTTTTTTTTAGGTTTGGCAGATTGGCTTTTTAAAGCCAAATTTGGCCTTTTTTACGCTCTTTCACTACAAAAGATATGGCTGCCAAAAACATAGTTCATGAAAGAGTTTAAAAAGGCCAATCTGCAAAAATTAGAAAGGCCAAATTTTAATGATAAAAAAAAAATAATAAAAATGATTTTTTTCTGGTTTTATTTCAGTCTTTGGGTCCAACAATGTTTTTTATATAAAAATAAATAGGTTTTATATATTTTTTTTGTCTGGCAAATAATTTACGCCGCTAAACTATACATTTACCAAAATAAAAAATAAATGCACGCATTAATGTTTATAAACCCTATTTTATTTAGGTTCACAAAATCGTAAGTTTATTAGGACAGTGATCCCTTCTGCCGAAATATCTGGTGGAGAGGGTATCAGATACTTCTTTTTGGGGGCGATTACATTTACATGTTTTTATCCGTTCTTTTATTTTTGAACTTGTTTTTGGGGTATCCACGTTACCCATGATAAAAATGATTAGTATAGCAGGGGTGTTTCAAACGGAACTTCATGTCAAGCTAAGCAACGCGGGGTACCCATGCTAGTATATATATATATATATATATATATATATATATATATATATATATATATATATATATATATATATATATATATTAAGGCAATCATGAAGGGAATACCTATTCCTTTAGACCGAGGAGAAAAGGAAAATGGATAGCGACTAAAAAATAAAAGTAGGGAAATAGAAAGAAAAAACCCCCAAAACGAGTCAATTGACATGTTTCGCCCTCACTCATCAAATTTGGAATCGAGTGATTTATTTTTTAGTAATTTGTTTTCCTTAATGATAAAATCTAAAAAAAAAAAAAAGAGACGGGATTCCAATTTTATGTATATGTATATGTATATATATATAAGTTTACTCATGTCCAGGTAACTTACATCTACAATTTCAAATGCTTAGACCGAAAATTGGCTGAATAGTTTGATAGAGACCGCAAAGGTAAATTTTTTTTTTAATTTGACCTCTTGGCAGCCAAATTTTCGGCCAAAACCGATTAAAAGGCTTGCCCTATGTCTGAATACATTTTATGTAAAATTTCAAATGTTTAGCCCAAAATTGGCTGAGTAATTTGGTAGGGACCGCAGAGGTCAAATTCTTTTTTAACTTTGGCCCCAATTTTGACCCCTTAAAATTTATTTTTTTGGGCTCCAATCAAATTAAAAAGTTTGATCTATGTCCAAGTAACCTACATGTAAAATTTCAAGTGTTTAGACCCAAAATTAGCGGAGGAGTTTGATAGAATTTTCAAAGGTCAAATCGTTAAACCTCTTGACAGCCAAATTTCTGACCGAAAACCGATTAAAAAAAATTTCCTAAATCTCAATACCCTTTATGTCAAATTTCAAGACTGAAAATTGGCAGAATAGTTTGGTAGAGAAATGTGTACACACACACACACACAGACAATTTCACTTATATATATATATATATATATATATATATATATATATATAATATTTTTTGCAACAGATATGGAACTCTTCCTCTTTTTTTACTAACAAAAACAAGGAAAAAGAACAGAAATGAATAGATTTCTAGTGCGCTAAAAAAAACACGTGCGTGCACACAAACACAAGCTGTCTCAAAAAATCCTTTTTCACGATAACTACTAAATATTTGGTTTTAGAAACTAAAAGAAGAAAAGAAAAAAGTGACTAAAATTCCCCCTTGCAGAAAAGACGCAAGCACGAACGCACAAGCGTACGCATACACACCATTCAAGAGACGTTCAATTTCTAGTCGTCACAGAGAAACGAAACAGAAAAAAGAACTTTTTCTAATAGAAAAAAAAATTATTTTAAGAATATTTTTCTTCTTCTGTGGCCAACAAACTCGTAAGTATTTCACTTCATCTCGCTTAACTTACACACACACACACACACACACACACACACACACACACACACACACACACACACACACACACACACACTGTCCACTCTTTTACCATTGCCCTTCCTTTTAAAGTATATTTTTCTATTCTATTGTAAATCTTTTTTTTTCCTCTTCGCCTCTTAAGTATTTTCTCTTTTATTTTTATCTCTGGCTAAATATGTTCCTTTTCCCTCCACGTGGTCCTTCGCACTTGCGTCACACGGGGCAGTCCGCTCAAATGACACCCCACTGACCCCCACTTCACCCTATGCTGAATGGTTAGCTTTCTTAAATTTTCATACATGATCTATTTACTTCCTGACCGGAAGTTACTGCTCACATGTACAATCAAAGACAAAATGAAATACGAAAAACTAATCAGTTCATAATATCACAACAATAATAAATTTATTTACTAGTATGAAACCTTTTTAGGAAGAACAACATAAGTCTATACTATGACGAGTCACTTAGTAAATGGATGGAAAAATAAATAAATTATTTGTTGTTATGAAGCAGAAAAGGGGGCATTAGAAACGCAGTCGAATAGAAACGCCGAAAAAGAAAAATCAGTGAGAAAAGTAAGACGCTTATAAAAAATAGGAAAAAAAAAAACGAAACAGTAAGTTTAACGATCTTTTTATTTTATATTTAAATCTACACTAGAAAGAAAAATATGCAGTTTTGTTACTGCAATTTTTCCGAACTTTTATGAGCGTTTCCAGGCAGATATCGAGAAGAACGGGAATATACCGAGACGCTTAACTAGTCGAATTCAAGTTAGCAGACGCTAAAAAATTTTAATGAATTTTTTTTTATGCAATTATTTTTTAAAAAAGATTACACTTAAATAAAAATCTTTTTTTTTGCCAAAGTTTCCAGATAATTAAGATAATCAATCTATAAACTTTGCTGACTCTACTACACTCGCGATAACCAACCACGTTGAGAGAATGTGAAGGGAAGCAAAGCAAAGAAACAAAATCGAATATGGGACCAAAGAGGAACTATCAGAAAGCTACCTGACAGCGTTCATGTGGAGACAGAAATTGAAAGATCTTTTCGACTGCGTAATGAACCAACCAAAAATAAAAACAATAAAAAAATAAACATGACCACTAATAAAATAATCGGCAAAAATTCATAACTAACAAGAAAAAAAATCATAACCATGTCATCCTTCGAAAAAAAAACATTGGCCCCCAAATAACGTTTTCGTTTTCTTGTTAAAATATAAGTTTAACAATAGTGTTTTCCTTATTTTCTCCTTAACATATATTAGCAACTATTGTGCGTTATTTGGGTTTTCGGTCTTCATCCGGTTTCTGCAGCATCATATACTGATTCTTTCCGTCCAGAACCGCTCAAAAGTTCGGAAAAATCGTATTAACAAAACTGCATATGTAACGTAAAAAATGTTATACTATTTTTACAGTTTTATTTCATCGTATCAAATTTGAAATAGACATGTGTAAAATAGTTTTTGTTTCTTCCATTTTCATTCTGTTTTGTACCTGTATTTATATATTTTAGTTGTATTTATATTTTGTAGTTGAATTTATATATTTTAGTTGCATTTATATATTTTAGTTGTATTTATATATTGTAGTTGAATTTATATATTTTAGTTGTATTTATATATTGTAGTTGAATTTATATATTTTTGTTGTATTTATATATTTTAGTTGTATTTATATATTTTAGTCGTATTTATATATTTTAGTTGTATTTATATATTTTAGTTGTATTTATATATTTTAGTTGTATTTATATATTTTAGTTGTATTTATATATTGTAGTTGTATTTATATATTGTAGTTGTATTTATATATTAAAGTTGTATTTATATATTAAAGTTGTATTTATATAAAACAAAAACAAAAAATAAATAGAATATTGTTACAAAGCGGGGACAAAACAAATTCCAATAAATATTTTTATTAAATATCGTAACATTACATAAATATCGTAACATTACATAAATATCATAACATTACATAAATATCGTAACATTACATAAATATCGTTACATTACATAAATATTATAACATTACATAAATATCATAACATTACATAAATATCATAACATTACATAATATCGTAACATTACATAAATATCATAACATTACATAAATATCATAACATTATATAAATACCGTAGAATTACATAAATATCATAACATTACATAAATATCGTAACATTACATAAATATCGTAACATTACATAAATATTACAACATTACATAAATATCATAACATTACATAAATATCATAACAGTACATAATATCATAACATTACACAAATATCGTAACATTACATAAATATCATAACATTACATAAATACCGTAGCATTACATAAATATCATAACATTAAAAAAATATCATAACATTACATAAATATCATAACGTTACATAAATATCATAACATTACATAAATATCATAACATTACATAATACCGTAGCATTACATAAATATCATAACATTACATAAATATCGTAACATTACATAAATATCGTTGCATTACATAAATATCATAACATTACATAAATGTCATAACATTACATAAATATCATAACATTATCTAAATATCATAACAGTACATAAATATCGTAACATTACATAAATATCATAACGTTATCTAAATATCATAACATTACATAAATACCGTAACATTACATAAATATCATAACATTACATAAATATCATAACATTACATAAATATCGTAACATTACATAAATATCATAACATTACATAAATATTTTAACATTACATAAATATCATAACATTACATAAATACTGTAACATTACATAAATATCATAACATTACATAAATATCGTAACATTACATAAATATCATAACATTACATAAATATTTTAACATTACATAAATATCGTAACATTACATAAATATCATAACATTACATAAATATCGTAACATTACATAAATATCATAACATTACATAAATATCATAACATTACATAAATATCGTAACATTACATGAATATCATAACATTACATAAATATCGTAACATTATATAAATATCATAACATTACATAAATATCGTAACATTACATAAATATCGTAACATAACATAAATATTATAACATTACATAAATATCGTAACATTACATAAATATCGTAACATTACATAAATATCATAACATTACATAAATATCGTAACATTACATAAATATCATAACATTACATAAATATCATAACATTAAATAAATATTATAACATTACATAAATATCGTAGCATTACATAAATATTATAACATTACATAAATATCATAACATTACATAAATATGGAAACATTACATAAATATCATAACATTACATCAATATCGTAACATTACATAAATATCATAACATTACATAAATATCGCAACATTACATAAATATCATAACATTACATAAATATCGTAACATTACATAAATATTATAATATTACATAAATATCGCAACTTTACATAAATATTATAATATTACATAAATATCATAACATTACATAAATATAACATTAAATGAATATTATAACATTAAACAAATATCATAACATTACATACATATTATAACATTACATAAATATCATAACATTACATAAATATAGCATTACATGAATATTATAACATTACACAAATATCATAACATTACGTAAATATTATAACATTACATAAATATTATAACATTACATAAATATCATAATATTACATAAATATCATAACATTACATAAATATCGTAACATTGCATAAATATTATAACATTACATAAATATCGTAACATTACATAAATATCATAACATTACATAAATATCGTAACATTACATAAATATCGTAACATTACGTAAAACGCTACACCCCATCGTATTTTCATCTTTAGAAGAAATATTCACTTTCCGAACATTTAAATGCAAAACATAGCAAGTCACAAAAGAATCTACGTACGATATTATTGCCTATAATGAATGTTTTCTTAGTTTTCTTTGTGGCAAACTCGTCAATGTCATTGTCAAAATCTATTTGTTTTGTAAGTTAATTTTTAATAGACAGAACAGCCAGATCCGACACTCGACTGGTTCATGGTTGACCGGAGGTAATTTTTTTATAAGTTTCATTTTGGAGAAACTTCTCTCACACGATGCCACAGAAACACATATTGTCAGAATAAATTTTAGAGCAACGATTCAACAAAATCGCACTTTATGATAAACTGTAGGAATTGCAGTACAGCCCAGTGCTTGGCTTCCTCCAAGTTTATTTTAGCTGCTTAAGGTGTCACCTTAAGCGTGGAATTTCCACGCAAAGGTCTTCTTTAGATAGCTCATCATACACAGCTGTGAGCTTGGCAACAGACAACTGTATTCCTTTTTCGCGGGCACAAATAATATTATCTGGCAGAACGGCAGAAATGATCAACAAAATGTCATTCAGTGTCTGTACTCTGGTATTCAACTCGATATGGAAACGGTGCAGATACGCTAACATTGCTTTCTTAGTCTCCTCCTGCAATGGCAATCAAGCATCTCTTGCCTCCTCTCCTGGTTTACTTAGGGAGATAGTTCATCAAGAACTTGTTTACGTTGGACTTGATCAATCAAATTGTAGTCAGCTGGAAAGCAAGCAAATGGATGAGAGTTCCATAGACGTGCAGTTCTAAGAAAGAATCTTGGTTCATGGAATCTACGTTTAGGTTTAGGCACAGATAAAGAGTGTGTGAAATTATTGCTCTTTCTTCTGATTCTCCTCTCTGTAGAAATATCAAGTTCTTCACATTTTGAAAGTATTTACTGAGAGCCCTTAGGTTTGGTAGCAACCATGTCCAGGCTAGTGTTTGTATGTACTTCTGAGCTACGTTTAATTATTGTAAAACGTCACTCCAGAATAACAAGAAATCAATAAAAGAAAAGTCGCATATAGCTGGTAACAGATTGTGTGCAGCGCCTCTTGTCTCGTCGGTTTCTTCGACATCACACAAAGATTCAATAGCTTCCACAAATTGATTAAACTTCTGTTTCACCGGCTTCACTGCATCAGCATGTGCACTTCAGCGAATTAAGAATAATATCTTCACTGTAAGACCTGTGTACTTTACTAACACATCCCAGCGATGGGTTGACAGAGCGAAAAAAGTGTCCAGCGTCTCAAGACTGCCAAAAAATGTTACACAAGAGGGATTGTTAGAAGCGAATGTTTCCCACAAACGTTCAAAGAATGATTAGAACAAGGTACAAAAACAGCCCTTGAATCAATGTCCTTTTTTGCACACCACCATGGATTCCGGCCATGTTTGCAGCATTATCGTATACTTGACCGCAGCAGAACTTAGTATCTAGTCCTTCATTTTCTAATTTCTCGAGGATCTCGTAAGTCAATGCAGTAGCTGTTTTACCTTTCAAATGTAAAAATCCCAGAAATGACTCACGCACTTCAACTGCACCATCGCTTACATGTACATATCTAATTACTGTTGACATTTGATCTGCATGCGAAACGTTTGCTGTGTTATCAAAAAGTATACCAAAGTACTTTGCATTCTTCATGTCAGCAACGAGTTTTCCAATCACATATTTTGCCAAAAGAGAAATAAACTCGTTCTGGTTTTCAGGTGACATATATAAACATATTACCTGACTGTCTGCGTTTTGCTGGAGGCTGAACAGATGCTCCTTTAACACTACATCATAGTGAGAGTAACAATGCGACAAGTTCCAAAAAGTTAATGAGGACGTATTCTCGCGATGTCCTCTAAATGCCAGGTTCTGTCGTGCAAGAAAAATATCACGTCTAAAACTCTGTGTAGAATGTCTCTGAACTTCATTTTCTCTTTTTCCATAAGGGAAATGTGTGCTGCATCGATAGTTTTTTTTGCAGCTGGAGTCGTGAAGCTAGCATCTTCCAATTCTCCCAGCACGAAAGATGGTTCTTTGACTGTTCATGCTCAATAATTTGGGGATTTAGCTTCGACCAGGCTTCATAACCAGTGACGAAAGTAAATTCTCCAGGAGCCTTGTAATCTTTGCCAAACAACCGATAGCAAAAGTAGTACAACTTTCCGTCACTCAGCAAGTAAGCCATCCACGATCGTAGCACCCTGTCGCCATTTGACAATGAGGAATAAAACCAGGTCATAGAAAGTTGTCGAAATTCACCTTTAACCTTTGAACCTGGTCTTTTAACCGACTTGAAAGGTCGTTGCTTATTCTGGAATGTCTCGCTCCCTCTTTTGATGATATCAATTCTTACACTATCAGGCAAAGAAATTTGCCACGATTATGGAGAGGCAAAGTGCGAATGAACTCAATATCCGGGCAGACAAAAACGTAACCCGGGGATTGTGATGACCTGGTCCTATGACGCAAATCGTTTTATGGGTCAGGCCGTTTTATGGAGCAAGGTGCGAATGAACTCATGTCCAGGCTAACAAAAATGTAACCCGGGAATTGTGATTACCTGGAAATGCCGTAATTCGGTCGGGGGTAAGACCAAAAGCAAACGCCGGGCTGGTCAAAATATGGGTCAATGATGTCAATTGGTTTATGGGTTACCAAGTCGAAAGTCCATAAAAGTGAGATGGTAAAAAAAACAAAGGAGAGACGCGGAGACGGGGAACAAGAGACAGACAACGATGAACTGCCTGTCACGTTCGCAACCTCCACCTCTCTCCACCACCTCCACCGCCGTATTGTGTATATATGAATGTTTGTTAAATAAACCAAGTTTGTTTATAACAAAGTGACTCGTTATTCATTGATAAATGAACAGCGGTCATTCACTAGACGATTTACAACAAACATATATGTATAAATGTCAAACACACTATCTCTCAGTCTATCTATCGATATATTCAAAAATCTCTTATAATTAAATTACAGGTGGTGCTCATGTAGTAGAATGCACCCTGTCTTTAGATGAAACACTAAGACTCTTCCTAAGACGAACAACAACAACAACAACAAGAACAATACGCCATCTTCATAATACCCAGTATATACCACGATGACACATCGTTGAATGTTGAAAAATTACCGGCGGTGCTGGCGGCTGAACCTTCAAACTCTTCTGATCGAGTTGCAATTGCTGTATCATAATGATCTTCAATATAAGATTGTTCTGTGTCGTTGTCTCTCGATTGCTCGCTATCACTTGAAAAATAGCTTTCGAACTGTTTTTCATGCGCTCAACTTTCAGTTTAAATAAAATCAGAACTTTTGACAGTTTCTGGTTTTTGTATCCATTTCAGCAAAGATCCTTTAATGTCATTTAGCGCGTCCTTTTTTGCTTTTTTAACTTGACGTTGCTGATAGCCGCTTGGTTCAGTCGTTTCATGATTATCTAGGTTTCGGTTCTGAAAATAAATGAAATGCATGCTTTTTCAGAAAACCTTGCACTACTGTGCACCTAGGAAACTCGACAGAATTAGACATTCGTTTTTAAAGTTACAACAATATTAACTTAAAAGAGAATATTTTATTCCAAGTCAAGAATATTGGGATGGTTATATATATATATATATATATATATATATATATATATATATATATATATATATATATATATATATATATATATATATATATATATATTTATATATATATATATATATATATATAAATATATATTTATATATATATATATTTATATATATATATGAATATATATTTATATATATATAAATATATATATATAAATATATATATAAATATATATATAAATATATATTTATGTATATATAAATATATATATATAAATATATATTTATGTATATATAAATATATATATATATATATTTATGTATATATAAATATATATATATAAATATATATTTATGTATATATAAATATATATATATATATATATTTATGTATATATAAATATATATATATATAAATATATATATATATATATATATATATTTAAATACTCGGGTTTTTTTATATTCAAAAGTAATGGACTAATGAATTCAACGAGGTTGTTAGATAGTGCTCAATAAAAAGAGCTGATAATACTTGTTTATTGTTATATAAACATGCTCACATCCCGCTGCTACAAATAGCCATTTGTTTCAATCAAACAACAGATATCATCAGGCAGCGACTTGACTATTCAAAGGTTCAATGAATAAGCTTATTATTCATTATTATTATTCATTGAACCTTTGAATAGTCAAGTCGCTGCCTGATGATATCTGTTGTTTGATTGAAACAAATGGCTATTTGTAGCAGCGGGATGTGAGCATGTTTATATAACAATAAACAAGTATATATTTAAATATATATATAAAGATTCCCGAAAGGATGAAACACTATTGTCTGTAGGTGACAGCCCCTTTAAGAAATTCGTTTCTTATCGTTGAGCACTTTCAGTTGAATTGGAGTCGGTCAATTTAGCTCTTATGCATAGATCATCGTATAACGATTAGATCACTGTCTGACTGACGTAAATGAACATTTAAAATGAAGATGTTTAAATTCAACGCTATTTCACGCGGTTAATGGTAGCCGAATGGATTAGGTCTCCGCTAATCGAGCCAGAGATGTCTCGTGGTGCGGGGTTCAAATCGTTCGACTGGTATTGATCGTGACACCCTGCACTGAAGATTCCCGAAAGGATGAAACACTAGTGTCTGTAGGTATTTAACTATTATAGTAAAATATAATTAAATATATATATATATATATATATATATATATATATATATATATATATATTAGTTATTTCATTTCATTATTTACATATAACAAGTGCAGAGTAGTTAAACATTAAAACACCCTTGTGTTATAAGCAATCGAGTTGTTTTTTGCTGCTAGGCTATACAGTCAATTCGTTAATTTCGTTTCTTAAGATTATATATATATATATATATATATATATATATATATATATATATATATATAATGTGTGTTTGTGGCAACGTTTAAAAAAGTCGTACGGAAGATAACGGCTGCCAACGGATGTAAAAAAATCGAACGGAACCAAATTAGCAAGTCGACTGTACAGCCTAGCAAGAAAAAACAACAACTAATAATAAGCGTGTTTTAATTGTTAACTAATCTGTACTTATTATATGTTAATAATGAAATGAAATAACGAAATATTTTTTATTCAACTAGACTGTAATTTCACATAACATTCTAATAAACAAAAGATACTGTAAAAATTGAATTTCGTCGTTCTTTCTCGGTATAATTAGCAAAACAAAATCATGAAATAAAAAATAAAACAAAAACAATGAGATTAAATAACTAAAAAATAATGTAATCCTCCAGAATAGCAAACAATGCAATTTTAATGCCCTTTTTTTAGTTAAGAAAAAAAAGTAGGGTGAGAAATATCCTAGGCTGTAAAGTCGACTGGCTCATTTCGTTTTGCTAAAATTTGTGTTCCGTTCCTTTTTTACATCCTTTCGCGGCCGCCGTATTGCGTACGATATATATGGCAATTAAGTCTATCTATGTATTGAGCCCTGTTTGAAGTAAATACTTAAAGTTTACACATAAAATAATACTTTCGTATATTAATGTATGTGATTAAATGATATATATATATATATATATATATATATATATATATATATATATATATATATATATATATATATATATATATATACATATTACATTAACGAACACCACTCAGGGATAAAGTTAAGTAGATGGCTAAACAAAAATGAGTCAAAGCCATTCTTAACATAGGGACGGGAGAGTGTTGTGTACGTATTATGTACTTTCACCTTACAATTTTGTAAAAACTGGTATCGTAAAACTTTAATTAAACTTGAAAATACTATTTAAAAATAGCAATAAGTGCACTAGCACCAAATAATATTTCATTGTGTACGTCCGCGGTCTTTTAAACTATTACATACACTTTATCCCACACTGTGCAGATCTTATGGCTCCTCTTTACATAACAGGAAGAAGAAAAACGAGCAAATCTTACTTAATGAAGTTCAGCTAAAAGCTTTTAATGAACTGAAAACAAAACTGGCGACAACATCTGTACTTGCACATCCTGTACCCGATGCCCAGTTTTCATTGGTCGCTGACGCATTCGGTACAGCTGTAGGTGCAGTGTTGCAGCAGCAACATCAACAGCAATTACAACCCCTTGCATATTTGTCGAGACAGCCGAAACCGGAAAAACAACGTTACAGCACGTTTGGCCGTGAACTCCTGGCAATGTACCTCGCAGTGAAACTCTTCCAACATTCACTCGAGGGCCGTCAATATGTGATCTACACTGATCACTGTCTGCTTACATATGCACTGAATTCTAAGCCGGGCAAATATTATCCCCGCGAAACACACTACTTGGATTTTCAGTGGTATCTGACTTATCTCAGGTGAACAGAATGCAGCGGCAAACGTCTTATCTGTCTTCACATTAATTCTCTGTTCTCACCATCGGATATCGACTTACAGCAGATGGCCTTAGACTAGCCAAGTCTGGACACTTTGGATCCGTCAACTTGCAAGTTTATATATCTGCCCATGCCTTCCTCGGACACGCAAATCATTTGTGACATCTCAACAGTTTCACCTCGACCATTTGTTCCAATGACTCATCATGGAGCTGTTTTAAAAAATCTGGCACACCCCAAATGCAAAGCCATGTGAAGCTGATTACAGCTAGATTTTTCTGGCCAAATATGAGGCACGATATCACTGCCTGGACACGTTCCTGTGTAGCCTGACAAAAGTCAAAGATGCAGAAAATATATCTGTGCACCCCTCAAAACATTCAGCATCTGAGACGCTCGGTTTAGCCATGTTCACATTGATCTGATTGGACCATGGCTGGTCAGCGATGGCTGACCTGCATAGACCGTTTCACACAGTGGCTTGAAGCCATTCCCCTCACGGACATTTCGTCTGAGTCCATAGCCCGAGCCCTGATATCAGGCTGGATAACATATAGCGTTCCCACCACCATCACCACTGACTGTGGCGTACAGTTTGAATCCAACCTATTACAGAAACTTTCTAGGATTCTAGGGATCCAACATATTCGTACTACAAACTATCACCATGCTTCTAACAGGATTATAGTGTTTCCATCGTCAATTGAAAGCAGCTAAGAGGGCGCATTGATTCATCTGCTCCCTAAAAAGACTTGAGTGCATGATCCCCCTCTGGTGCTGCATACGCGGAGAAATGATGGTCACATCTTGAATGAGTTTATGCTTTTCCAAATTGAGCTGACCCTGCATTTCAGTTAATTAGCTAGTGGAGTAAAATTAAAGTTAGAGAGTATATTTCTGTTAGTTGCAATGATTGTTTTTTTAGATGAAGAGATGAAGAAGTGAAAGAAAAGGAGAGAGAAAGAAAGGTTTTAGTTGTTTTGTTTTACGGCATATCAACCATTTTTGGATTATTTAATGTCAAATCCAGTAATTTTATAAAATCGTTTTATGCTTCAAGTCCTTCATATTTTTAAATATTTATCCATGATGTTTGGTTTGGTTGCTTTGGAGAGGAAAACGGTTTTTGTTTTTAATTTTACAGAACATGATTGAGTTTTGTAGAGGGAAGGGAAAATTTTAGGTCAAGAAGCCGTTATCTTCAGACAGCCTGATCTGAATACACCAATGAGATAGACGGAAAGAGAGAGAAAGAAAGAAAAGTAAAATGTTTCATACAATATATACAGAATGGAGCAGTAAATTTGTTGTCCTAAAGAAAACAGCACTACAGCTTTATTTTTAAGCTTTTATTGAAAAAATCCATTCAGGTAACTTGATTATGTAGTAGAGCTGAGATCTATTTAATGTAGCCGCCTTCAGCCTCAATCACCGCCTTGATACGGAAGCATGCTTTTTCCACAAGCACTAGTGGGAGCTTTTTCCACGGTAGCGAGCATGAGTCCATCTCTGCTCTTGCTCGTTGAACTTTGAGTCACTTTCAGATATGATAGAAGGCTCCTATTGCTTTGGAAATTGTACACAATTGGCCAACTAGTAAATTGTCTGCAACAAAAAGAAAAGAAAACTAGTTTTCATCAAACAGAAATGAAACCATGTCGTCTTTTCTACAGCGACAATTTAACGTTTCACCTTGTATAATATCAAATTGGCAATACAATTTTCTGCATGAAAAAATTAAATAAGATAATTAGATAATTTCTGTCCAAGGATGAATTCTCTGTTTGCATAAAAACCAGGTTAAGATTTTGATGCAAATTTTTTGTGGCAAAAAGGAATTTTTTTTATTGACGTTGTTTCCACAACATATTTCTTTCTTTTTTTTTATAGAAATCGCTTGAGAGAAAGCAGGAAGCCACTTATTGTAAGGAGCTAGCGAGAACGAAAGATGATTATCACCAAGATAGGAGATACCTATTGCCTTTAGTGTTGAAAAGATCAAGGCTGTAGATAGGAGGAAAATAGTCAGCAGGAAGAGAGTTCCATAGCTTTGGAAAGGAGCTACTGGAATATGAACTTTAATGGAATATGATTTGATGAACTCGTTACACTTGTGCCCCCTCCCTCGACGTACATATTCCTGACAAACCTGCTTAGCAACAAAACCACACCCCTTCACTGTTGAGGTCACTAAATGCCAGAAAGCTTTCTATTCTAATAGTTTCTTCCCTCAAGCAGCTAGATTTTGGAATTCCTTTCCTGTTACCTGCTTCCCTGGCTGTAATGATATGCAGAAGTTTAAATGTAGCATTAAAGGTGCTCCAGTGATAAAAACGGTGCCTTCATGGGGCACAAGCCTATAATACATTCCTCTGAAAAGGGCACTGTAAAAACAGGAATAAAACGGGCAGGTGCTTGGGCACCCCTAACAACCCCCTTCTGCACGTCCCTGCAGTGAATTAATGGAGACTACTATACTAATGACTTTCAAATGTAAACACTTGTAAATCAATCATAAAACATATCTTGTAAACATGATCCTAAAAGGCCAGATCAGGCTGTCTGAAGATATTGACTTCCTGAGATAAAATGCATTTAACATTGATGTTCCTTGTTTTCTCTTTTGCAAAACTTAATTATGTTGTGCAAAACGAAAAAAAACAACAACAAAACAATAACCTCATCCCTCCCCTTTTCCCCTTCTCTTTTTTCTCTTTCTCCCTCCCCACTTTCCGACTGGTTTTCTAACTTAAAATGTATAAAACATTAATACTATAACCCTTTTCCCTCTCCCATTGCAAAAGTCATTCATATTCTGCAAGGTAGGGAGCAAAAACGATAAAATCCACTATAAAACAACCAAACCAAACCAAACCAAACCAAACTAGTAATTGAAGATACAATGAACTTGAAGAATAAAAACCTTCTACAAAATAACTGAATGTAACATAAATAACGCAATACTGGATTCGCCATTAAATAACTCGAAAACAACCACCAAACACAAAAGGATGACCAAAGAACTTTATTTATTGTCGAGAAATTAAAAAAAAAAAAAAAAACGTAAAAAAAATATCTAGTGTGAGATAAACGAAATAAAAGAAACTAAAAACTTTTCATACAATATATCAACCTTTTCCGGGTTATTTAATATTTATTTTTTAAAACTCTTATGCTTTAAATTCTTTATTTTTCAAATATTTATTCATACTGTTTGGTATAGTTGTTTTGCTCATGAAGATTGTTTTTGTTGCTGGTTTTGTAAAGAATTGAGTTCTGCAAAGGAAAAGGAACCAAAAAAAAAAATAAATAAAATGAGGTCAATAAGCCGTTATCTTCAGACATCCTGATCTGAGAGGAAGTGAGATAGACAGGAAGAGAGAAAAAGAAATCAAATCAAATCAGAATTCTTCAGACAATACCATTCCGGAATGAATTCTTTCTAGTTTCACAAAATAAGATTTTCATGCAAATTTTGTGTAGCCAAAAGCTATTTATTTTCTGTTTACGCAACATGTTGCTATCTTGTATTATTTGGTTGTCAAATGTTTGACATGAGGGAAGGAGGGACATGCTGAGGATGGGGCTTTGCTTCGAGATGTACTTGTGAATTTCAATATAAAATAATAGGCAGAATCATGTACTTTGGTAAAAATTACCTTGTAAATGGATTTAAAAATTGTTAAACAGAGTTTGAAGCATTTAATGTTTTGTAGCACTAGTTCCAGATGCCATATTGCTGTAACTCAGGAAAGATCAGAAGTACATTCTAAGATTATGATTTATTATACAAAACTAGCATGAGTGCCCGGCGTTGCCTGGATGTTTAGAGGTCTGTGTTGAGCAAAAAATAAATAAAAGTGGTAGTAGGCAGGCAGGCAGTCTCAAACCTGTACCACAAAAGAGTGAAAAAAAACGCGAAAAAAAAAGCATCGTTTTTGCCACTGCGTCCATCGCCAAACTGGAAGTGGCAAAGGTTTAAAATAAGGCTAGTCAATCGAAAAGAAGGGATAACTTTAAAAAATATTGGAAAAAAAAAAGATCCCTCCCTGTAGAAAAGTGCTCAGTTGAGGGTGAAGGAATTAATGTTTTTGGCCATGAGGAACCTGTCAAAATGCACCATGCCAGATGGTTAACATTAACATATATTTCAACACGTCTCATTCAATTACTATAGGCAAAATACTAAGAATAAAATAAATACGTATTAAATACGTTTGCAGGCAGCCAAAACAATGCAATTACAAAATAAACAGATATTTATTTCGAAGATACACTTCATCATCAGTATATTTCCATGGCAGGTACTCGTCTGAACTCCAATCTCTGGTCCCCCCTCGCTAATCTTTTACGAAAAACACCTGTCTAGCTGAATCCACTGTCAAAAACTTTCCCCACTCTTTATCTATGCCTAAATCAAAACGTAGATTCCATGAACAAAGCTTCTTTCTTAGAACTGCACGCCTGTGGAACTCTGTTCCGTCTGCCTGCTTCCCTCCTGACTACAACTTGGATGTCTTCAAGTTCTACGTAAACAAATTACTGATGAACCGCCCCCTTAAGTAGACACTTTATTAAATATCCACACTGACGTACTGTACTTACAATAATCCTTATCCCTGAGTGGCTTCCGGACCTTGATAAGTTGTGACCACCTTGTAAAAAAAAAAATCCAAAAACATATCTTGTAACAGAAACAATATCTTAAAAGGGATGGCCACAGATAAAACTCTAATTTTATCTAAATAAATAAAACAGTAGATACATACATTTAAACAGACAGATGGGATTTATATTATAGACTAGCAGGGCTACCCGGCGTTGCTCGGGACCGTATAAACAATGAAAAAACAAAAGCAGATATTGAACATATGTTTTATTCGTAGGGGAGAGGAATCTTTCATCTTTATGTATTATTTGTTTTATCTACCCTAGGACTGGTATTGTTCATGTTTTATCCCTAGCATAGGTAATTTACAGCATGTATATCAAATTGTTTTACCTTAGGGAGAAGAGAACAGGTAATATACAACATAATGTGTCTATATTACATCCCTGGCAACGCCTAGAAACCAGCTAGAACATGTATTTCAGTCATGTGTGTATGTAAATAACCAATAAACGCTTTAACTACTGATCACATAACACTGGAAATAACCGCAAATACTAATCATACACCAAGGATGGTTCATAAAAAGTAAAATCTTTGGATGAATAACATATGCAGAAATATATTGGCAAATTGAAATGCAAACTATTCATTTCAATTTGCCGACATATTTTTACTTCTTTCTGCGCATTTTTTTTTTTTTTTTACACATTGATCACCACTTATCAAGGCCCGAAAGCCACTCAGGGATAAGGGTTATTGCAAGTACATTACCTTAGTGTGGAGCTTTGATGAAGTGTTTACTTAAGGGGGCGGTTCATTAGGAATTTGAAAGATTGGCGATGGGGGACTAGAGATTGGAGTTCAGACGAGCATCTGCCATGGAAATAACGATAAAACAAGGATAGGCTCGCAACGTCTCTTCTCTGGGAGAGAGGTTGCAGGGTAGAGAAAAGGGCATCCCCCACTAAGCCACGAAGTCTATTTTGTACTCTGTCAAGGCAGGATAGGCTGTTTTTAGCAGCTCCTGCCCAGATATGGCAACAAATTCAGTTCATTTCTTTAAGTCATTTAATATTAAATCTTTTTTACCTATCGCTCGATACCTACATCGATAGGAGACGCGGATGGGGCGATAAGTGTTTTGCTTTCGATTATAGCTGATGGCACCCAAATCATTTAAAAAAAAAACTGTTGAAATCACTACAGTATACCACTCCAGAAGATATCTCACAGCTGATGCAATTCTCTACTTATATAAAAGCCAAGTACGTCCAAGGATGGAGTACTGTCGCCACATCTGGGCAGGAGCTGCTAAAAGCAGCCTATCCTGCCTTGACAGAGTACAAAATAGACTTCGTGGATTAGTGGGGGATGCCATTTTCTCTTCCCTGCAACCTCTCTCCCACAGAAGAGACGTTGCGAGCCTGCTTTTGTTTTATCATTATTTCAATGGCAAGTGCTCGTCTGAGCTCCAATCTCTGGTCCCCTCCCTCGCCAATTTTTTACGAAAAATACCCGTCTAGCTGAAACCACTGTCAATAATTTCCTCAACTCCTTATCTGTGCCTAAAACAAAACGTAGATTCCATGAACAAAGTTTCTTTCTTAGAAGTGCACGCCTGATGAACTCTCTTCCGTTTGACTGTTTCCTACCTGATTACAATTTGGATGTCTTCAAGTCCAACATAAACAAATTCCTGATGAACCGCCCCTTAAGTAAGACACTTTATCAAATCTCCATTACTAACGATTACTACAATACTATCCCATTGATTACTGTACACGCAATAACCCTTATCCCCGAGTGGCTTCTGGGCCTTGATAAGTGGTGACCACCACGTAAACAACAACAACAACAACAACAATAACAACAACAACAATAACAACAACAACAATAATAATAATAATAATAATGATAATAATAATAATAAATATGGAATCTGCATGAACTAAAATATATTTATGCGTATTTTATCACCGGGCAAAGCCGGGTACTCCCTCTCCCTCCTGCGCTAGTAGCAAATAAAAGTACAAAAAACAAAAACAAACGACTAGTGTGGGATTCGAACTCACAATAGCATAAAATATGCCAACTGATCCAGAAGATTATCGATCTAATGGAAATACTTTGACTTATTTTAATGAGTTTGGTGTGGGGAGTTTTACCTCTCTGCATAAACCTGAGATAATTGTATGAAAAATCGTATAAACTAAATAAACATACATATAACATTTAAGACATTTAAGTGCAAATATATATATATATATATATATATATATATATATATATATATATATATATATATATATATATATATATATATTAGCGAAATATGTTTTCCTCGATTATTTTTTCTTTTCAAACTAAACAATATATCAAATATAATTTGCCATACTTTTACAAATAATTTGATACAAAAATTACAAACGATTATCTTCTATTAATGTATGCTGTTGTCCTCTCCTAGATTTTATTTTGTTTCCCTTTCTCTATTCCTCGCATTCTCTCTCTTTTTACTTACTTTTACCTTTATTTCTCTCTCTCTCTCTCTCTCTCTCTCTCTCTCTCTCTCTCTCTCTCTCTCTCTCTCTCTCTCTCTCTTAACAGTCGAACGTAATAAATAAAAAGAAGAATGAATTATACAAAAAAAAAAAGGAAATAACACTGCAATATCGCTGAAAAAAAAAAATGGTGGGATCATTCTACCACTCCAATAGATATCTAACTACCGGTGCAATTCTCTACCTGTATAAAAGCCCAGTACATCCTAAGATGAAGTACTGTCGCCACATCTGGGAAGGAGCTTCTAGAAACAGCTTATCCTGCCTTGACAAAATAAACTTTGCAGCCTAAACTCTTTCCCACAGAAGAGACGTTGCGAGTATATCTGCTTTATCGTTATTTTCATAGCAAGTGCTTGTCTGAGCTTCAATCTATACCCTCCACTTCGCCAAACATTAACGAAAAACACTCGTCTAACTGAAATAACTATCAATATTCCCCCCCCCCCATTCTTTATCTATGCCTAAACCTAAACATAGATTCCATGAACAAAGCTTCTTTCTTAGAAAGCAGGAAAAACGGAACAGAATTCTTTCTTCTTTCTTAGAAAGCAGGAAAACGGAACTGCACGCCTGTGGAATTCTGTTCCGTTTTCCTGCTTTCCAACTGACTACAATATAGTTGTCTTCAAATACTATGTGAACAAGTTCTTGATGAGTTTTAAGTAATCCAATTCATCAAATTTCCACTATTAATAGTTACTACGTTATTGTCCCATTCACTACTGTACAATAGGGCAGGTCGATTTTGGAACCCCGGTGAGGCAATGGTGATGATAGTTGGGGTTTGACATAGAAAAGACCTACACGAAATATTTTTCTCAAAATTGTTATCTTTGCTTGAGGAAATGACTTTAAAATTTGAAAAATTGAAGCCATTAAAAGTTTTTCGGTGAATTGTTAAGAACGTCCCGTCATCAAAACAATCCTTACTGTTAAGAAAATGAAATCATTATTTAGAATATATTTTAAACTACATTTTTAAATAAAATGAGTGAGGATAATGAATTAATAAAATAAATATTCACTGTAAAGGCAAAATTATGTTTTTTTTTAAATAATAACGACCAAAGTTCGCTTTTTCATTTCAGGAACTTTTTTTGGATGGAAACTTTAGATTTCACCGTCGCAAAACACGCTCGTTATTTATATTGAAAATTAACGTTTGTTTATTATTTAATTTGACAACATTACGAATTAGGCTTAATTATTTCGAAAGGAAAAACGAAAAAAACTTGTTTAGAATATATATTATAATATTTCAAGTGTCTGCAGTGAATTTAAACGTTTGTTTTATCTTTTTTAATTTGTGTTTCTATTACTAGTTGGTGCAAAAATAATGGCATTTTTTGACGTTCAAATGAACGTCAAAATCATTATTTTTGCACCTACCTAATATTTCACATCAAATTCTATTTGAAATTTTTATTAAAATATGGTAGTACTCCAGTTTTATATTAAAACAAAAACAAAAAAATAGTCAATAAAATTTTATTTTACACAATCTTTACAAAACATAACCACGTAAATTTTCAAGTTTTTCTACTTAATAAAAAATACTTTGCAGAAAATTAGTGTCAAATTTTAATTTCTTTTATTTTTAGGGAGTAATTGTTTTTAAACAGTGTTTTTCTTCTAAAATTATAGTTTTCAAATCAGATAACCCAAAAAGATTAATACAAGTAAATAAGGAAACTCTTTTAAAGGTTTTTCGTTATGTGTGCATCTATGTTATTGTGCTAAAATAACTTTGTTATTTAGACAGCCATTCTTAATATGGGAAGGAATTCGTATTGTAACTATTCTGTACATTCACCTAAAAATCTAATAAACAAAAATTTCATAAAAATTAAATTTAATTTGAAAATACTATTAAAAATAGCATAGTAACATAGATGCTCAAGCACTGGTTTTTCAAACTCTAAACACTAAACACTCGCTTAAAATGGCACAGCTACAGCAAGAATGAATCTCTTTATGGATAAATTCATGTTATCGAAGGAGGATCTAAAATCTGCTAAAATGTCTAAACTAAACGCTACTATGCCTCTGATTTGATTTGGTCCTTTCTCTTCAATACATCTAATTCAACTCTACAAAGTTTTTCATTATTTCTTATAACTAGCACTTATTTTTTTACGTATGAAACTGGAAGATAGCCTAATACAGTTTCCTTCAGTTATAATCCATTTATTTATTTTACTTTTTCAAATTAGAATATCAGTAAAAGCACAACATCAGTTTTAACAAGTGGTTTACAAAGTTTGCTGGCCCACTTTGTCATTTGGATGAAACAGCACCCCCAACTTCACAATAAGTCATCCAGTTTAGTTATTTCCTCGAAAACAGTTATGCCCACTTAAAAAAATAGTGAGACTTCTAAGTTAATTGCCAAGGAAATAATTAGTATTTGGCAAACAGTCAATCCACAATCCTTGTTAAGGTAATATTATATAGAACAGAAGGTCAATATATTTTGCTATAAGAGGGCCAAACAGATTGACAGGAAATCTCTTGTATCAATCAAAGTGAAAAGAATGAAGGAACAGTTAGACAGACTGTTTGATATATCTTCTTGTAGCTGTAAACTTTCTGTCTTGAGATGTGATGATTTTGCAGTAAAGTGCAAGACAGAAAATTGTCAAACAAGGCACATAATCTGCACTTGTCTTCCTAACAAGCAGGTAAAATTAATTCTATAGATTCACCTGCAATTATGTTCCTTTTTTGTGGAAAATTAAATAATATATTGGTATTTATTATGTAATCTGGCTCTATTATTAAACATGCAAATTTTCCAATTTTCAGGTTCTACTAGAAGAACTGCCATTTACATTTTACAAAAATTTACATTTTTAAATTAATTGATGGAACAACAAAAAGCCTAATAACATTTACTGATCCTTTGGGGAAAATTTGTATCAATAATATATCAAGATTTGCCTCAAGTAGAATTCTAAAAAATTAGTGTCCCTCCTAATCATCATTATCTGACAGCAGAAGAAACAAATAATTTAAGTGTGAAGACCAGAGGAAACTTTTTGAGTATGCTGTTAGCATTTCTTGTGGAGAAGTTAACTTAGAAAATTGGGCCCTTGAATCAAGGAAGATGGCTAATATAAGCCACAAGATTAATGTGTTTATGGACTAGAGTTGTCTATCCTCAAACACTATGATAAATTAAACATTTTGGTAAAATTTATCATCCAAGTGTATGCAGTTAGTTGGTTTGAGATTAAGACCAACAATATTTTTTTTAACTAACAACAGTATATTTTTAATATGATTCAGAGAACAAAACAGTTAACTGAAATCCAAATTACTGTTTTAAACTGTTCAAAATATAGTGCTTTTGCACTACTTCCGGAAAATATAATATCGATGATAAACTCAGATGAATTGGATGTGAGAGAAGAGGGCAGTCAAACGATTTTGTCCATTAGGTAAATAAATATTTATCCATAAAATTTTATTAGTTTTCTTAATTTACCCAAACAATAGTTAGTTTTATTCATATTACATCACAAAAATATAAAAAAAAGAAGTGTTTTCAAATAATTGTTTTTGTGTGTTTTTTTCCAGAAATAGTGAACAACTCAAAAATACACGAATGACTGAGAAGAAAAAGCAACAAGCAGACCTCTATTGGATAAGTTTGGAGGACAGGGACCTTGGGGGTGCTTATTGCAACCCAAATTCCAGCAAAGACCAATAGGCATTGCCACCAAGAAGCTGTTGCAATAATGCAAATTCATTTGGAAAGGATATTGAATAAGGTGAAGGGTGCTGGAAACAAGTAGAGACTTGTTTTCAGCTGGATTCCATAGAACAACACCGGTTGTTGTCAGTGAGCAACACATGGTAATGACCTGTGTGAGCATTCATAATGAGTAAAAATAATAATAATCCTAACGTGTTGGCATCAATGAGATTCATACTAAATAGTCATGGAGCGTCAAGAAGGATGAAAAGATCGAGGAGAGAAAGTACTAATCAGACCTCCACTAGATGAGTGCAAAGAGGACTAGAACCATGGGGGGGGGCTTATTGCCACTCAAATTTATTTGCAAATGTTATCGAAAGAGGTGTGGAATACTGGAAATCTGGGGAAACTTGTTGTCACTCAGCTTCCAGGGAACAGCACACGCTGTTTTCAAGGAGAGATATTGGATGACCTATGAGAAAGCTCCTTGTGGGCCAATAATAATAATAATAATAATAATAATAATAATATCATGAGAAATAGAAGTGATTTTTATAGAATCATTAATTATCCAAATACACAAAAGGAAGATATGATGGAGAAAAACTGTAAGTGTAAAAGTTGAGTGCATTGCCTTTTACAAAATAACTCATCAAGGAGAAGCAAATTCTACTTATCCATAACATATACGCATGAAAGTTCAAATAGCATAAAAAGGCAGATTAAAAATAATCTATCAGACTAAAAATAATTTCTAAAACCTGACTCAAGCCAAAAGAAACTTATAACTAGATTAACACCAACACACATGCAGGCACACCTGCATGAAAGTCAGGAAACTGCGAGAAAAAATACACTTAAAAATTATATTTCACGAGCCACTTAACTCAAACACACCTACTATTAAAACGCTTCAATAAACTTAAATAACATGCCCAAATAAAATTCCACAAATAATAGGGACGTGTCTAGTGTTACTTCAATTAGTACATCCTATGACGTAGGATAAATACGTATTACTCTTGGTCGGACGCCATATTGAATATCCTCTCGAGACAAGGGACATAACTAAATATATAGAAGAAGGCCACAAAGTTTAACATTGCTGGTGTCTTCTGGTGTCAGGTGTAAGTCAAAGTTAAAAAAAAAAAAAATGGCTAATTAACACAATTCTCTTAGAATTTCAGTAGAGGCTTCCATCTTTGTCAAACAGTTTGCGACCTGTTTCTGTCCCCTGATCCATTCAATTTGGATTTCTTCTTTAACTAATATTTTCTTTACTCCAGCCACATCAACTCACATTTGTCACAAGAATTGATGATTTTAAGGTTTCTACCGAAGATGCGTTGTCTAATTTGAAAAGTACTTAAGGCAACTTGGATAGTCTGAAAATTTCTTGCAGAATGGCATCTATCAATACACCTGCATCAGCAGCTTCACTGAGTGAACGAATATAGGATAAACATATGCGTGTGTGTATGTGTGTTTATATGCGTGTTTATGAGTGTTATTTTATGAGTATGTGTGTGTTTTATCTTGTGTTTATATGTGTGTTAATATTTTTCTTCAGGTAGGTTAGTATCTTTTATTTTCTCGGTAAGAATGTCAGTGGATGTTTTGCTCCACTTTTCGAACTTCGAGTAGTGGTAGCAAAACAGTAGCACCTTCTTTTCTGCAACAGACCACGGCTGAGCTTTTAAGCCTCTTGTGTTTTTCTTTCTTCTTGTTGCTGAATTTGATGTTTGGGGGCCAGGACCTCTGTTATCAAGGCCTGATGGCTGACCCTGGTTATCCTCTGTCATGGTTGGAGAGCCACTTCCAGAGTTCGGAAGGTTTACACCATTGTTTGCATCTTCCCGCCTGGCGTATGAACGGGTTGAAGGGCCCTTTTTATCCTGGGTGCCGACCTGCCAGTATGTGTTTTTATTTTCTTTCATATGTTGTTTTGATTTCCCCATTGTCCACGGCTTTTTATTTCTTATTCAAAGCTGCCCTTTATTGCTAAAGGGGGTGCCCCCGTCTGCAAACTGAGGGACGTGCTGGATGGCTTGAGGAGATAGCACACCATTTCTTTGATTATTTAGTCAGGGTTTACTTCCAATGAAGTGTCCTCATATCAGAATTTCTGACAAACCCCCTGTACAGAGAGACCTTAGGCACTCGAGGATAGTGTCTAGTAGGCATTCAGTTTCTCTCCCGCAATTTATGTATGAGGGTGTATATGCGCATGTTTTTCTATGCGTGTGTGTGTTTACGTTAGTGTTTATGTTTGCATGTTTATGAGTGTGTATTTCTGTGTGTGTGTTTTTGTGCGTACGTATGTGTGTGTTTATATGTGTGCGTTTTTGTGTGTGTTTATGTGTGGAGTTTACGTGTGTGTGTTAATGTGTTTTAATGCATGTATGTTTATGTGTGTATTTATGTTGTGTTTACCTGTGTGTCTTTGTGTGTGTGTGTGTGTGTGTGTGTGTTTATGTATGTATGTTTATGTGTGTGTTTATTTTCGTGTGTTTACCCGTGTGTCTTTGTGTGTGTGTTTATGTGTGTTTATTTTCGTGTGTTTCTGTGTGTGTCTTTATGTGTTTCTGTGTGTGTGTTAATGTGTGTTTGTCTGTGTGATGTGTGTTTGTGCGTGTGTGCTCATGTGTGTGTTTATGTGTGCGTATGTTGTGTGCGTGTGTTTATGTGCGTGCTCACGCGTGTGTTTATGTGTCTGTGTTTACGTGTCTGTGTTTGTGTGCGCGTTTATGCGTGTGTTTGTGTTGCGGGGTACAAACATGCCACTGAGAGTAAGAAGAAGGCCTGTTAACTGAAAAATGCCTGCAGGCAATGTAGGTAAGATTTGTCAGACTGCCAGACTGTCAGTACTATATGAGGGCCATTTGAAAAAGAGAAATAAAACATTTTTAAAAAGAAAAAGGAACACAGTTCGATTAATACTGAAACTGAACTTTATTCAATATAAAATATAAATATTATCTATGTAAAATTAAAAAATATTAAAAAAATATTTAAAGCAATATTAAAAAATATTTAAAGCAATATTAAAAGAATATTTAAAGCAATATTACAATTTAATACTGATAAAACTGACTTATGAATTTAGGAAACAAAGAATTTAAAAACATATTAAAAACCAACGGTGAATAATTTTAAAAGTGAAAACCGTCGATAAATAATTTTAAGAATGAAAACAAACGATAAAATACAAAAAATTTGAAATCAAACAAATAATTTAAATACAAACAAAGAATAAAAGATAAAATTAGAGAAAAATCACATGGGTTGAATGTTATTTTTTGGAACTTTAGAGATTATTCGGACTAATGTTCTCATCTTGCATGTTTATTTCACAACGTTTTATCATCGAAACTTGACTTCTCCTTTATTACATCCTCATGCACTTTATACACTTTAAACTATTTGTGGTTTCTTTCATTTGTAACCCCTAGCACGGGTCTACAACAGTTTGTGTGTGCTGTATTTTAGTGTGTGCGTGTGTGTTTACGTGTCTGTGTTTGTGTGCGAGTTTATGGGGGGTTTGTGCGTGCTCTATTTAAGTGTGTGCATGTGTGTTTATGTGTATCTTTACGTGTGTATGTGAAAAGCAACTAGTGTGATTTGCAAATAAAATAATTAATAAAAAAATTATTAATTGAAAAATAAAAAAGAATTTGTGAATTTGCAGTATAGTTAACAAACGACGAATTAAAAATACAACAAATAACGTTTACTAATATTCATTTTAATTTTCTACTACCCTGTATACTTTATATATTCTGGAACTGTTTTCATTTTTTTTTTTTTTTTTTTTGTCACACGAGAAACAAAATGCTGGCTTGGTTCTCTTTTTCTGGTGGAACTTCATTTCCTTAAAGGAGTTTGAATTCTTCTATAAAACACAAAATCAAAGTAAACCTCCCGCCTCGGACTTAGGGTTTGTGGAAGAGCAAGTTTTTTACAGTCTGAAATTATCCGAAGCAAGTCGCAATTCAAAAGAATCGACTACCATTTTGTTTTTTGGCGTGTTTTGCTAAATTTACCTATCGATAACAAATTTATAATTATTGATAATAAGTTTTTTTAGTTTTTTTTTTTTTTTAGTTTCTAAACCTTTAAATTATATAAGTCGGTATAGAATTATATTTTAATACACTGATAAAAAACTATTTTTTAAATTTCTTTGCGTTTTTTTATATATATTTTTTTTTCAATTTACGGCTGTATGCAATGAAGAAATTTGACGTTCAAAATGTAATTACAAATTGGAAAGAAATTTCAGTTTTTTAATCTTTCTTTTTTTTTTTTGTAAATTTAATCGAAAAATTGGCCCAAACCTAATTTCCTTTACCCTCAACTGGGCACTTATCTACAGAGAAGGGTCGCTTTTTTCATTGCCTCTTTTCAATTGTCTAGCCTTAATTTAAAACTACGTAACGTCCGGTTGGCGATGGGCGCAACAGCTAACGCGTCACCCTTTTTTTTTTCACTTTCTTTTCCTCCTTAGCGGTACGGGTTCGAACCTGCCTGCTTACTACCACTTTTTCTTTTTTGCTCAGCACACACCTCCAAACACCCGAGCAACACCAGACACCCAGGCTTGTCTATAATATAAATATCACCTGTCTGTTTATATGTATGTATGTATGTATGTATGTCTGCCTAAAACTTTCGACAGAGGCAACGGATTTTCACGAAATCGATATAGTTTTAAAGCTCGACGTGCCGATGACAAATATCGAAAGATTAGCTAAAAACATTATTTCCTTTACCTTCAACTGGGCACATTTCTACAAGGAGGGATTTTTTTTTTCGTCGATATTTTCAAAAGTCATCCCCTCTTTTCGATTGTCTTGCCTGAATTTAAACCTATATCACTTCCGGTTTGGCGATGGGCGCAACAGCTGACGCGTCACATTATTTTTTTTATTTTTACGTTCTTTTCCTCCTTCGCAGTACGGGTTCGAGCCTGCCTGCCTACTACCACTTAAAAAAAAAATTGTGCAAGTAAACGCGCCCCCAGATACCAACCTGGAAATTTCTACAACTCAATTCGGTACATACAGTGCCTAGCCTTCCCAAATAGTTACCCATCTGATACTGGTCAGGCTCATCGGTGTTTAACTTCAGTGATCTGGTACGAAATGGTGTGTCAACGTGATTGTGCTGTATATTCTTATATACGTAAGAATATGTATATTCTCATGTATCTTATATGCATAAGATGTTAGAGATTATAAGAAAATAAACTTGCTGGAGAGTTGATAAGAAATATATCGCTTGAATTTCCGGTGACAAATATCGAAAAATTGTCCAAAAACATTAATTCCTTCACCCTCAACTGGGCAATTTTAATTCCTTCACCCTCAACTGGGCACTTTTCCACAAGTAGGGGGGTGGGGTCCCTGATATTTTCGAAAGTCATCACCTCTTTTTGATTGTCTAACCTTAAAACACGTCGCGTCTTTTTTTTACGTTCTTTTCCTCCCTCGCGGTACGGGTTCGAGCCTGCCTGCCTACTACACCTTTTTTTTTTTGCGCTCGCAATTTTCCTTTCTTCTTTTTTTTGCTCAATGAACACCCTTACACACACCTACACGTTTTATATTAAAGTTTATTATATGAATTTCATCAGTCTGTTAAAATGTATGTATGTATGTATGTCTGCCTAAAAGTTTCGATAGAGTCGACGGATTTTCACGAAATTAGACGAAAAATCGACTAAAAACATCAATTCGTTCACCTTCAACTGAACACACTTTTCTATAGGGAGGGGTCGCTTTTTTCTTCCGATATTTTCGAAAATCATCCCCGCTTTTCGAATTTTTAGGATAACTTCCGGTTTGGCAATAGCAAAGATCTCACGATATTATTTCATCTTTTCCTCCTTCCTGGTACGGGTTCGAGCATGCCTGACTACTACCACTTTTTTTTTCTTAACACACACCTCCAAACACTCGGGCAACGCCGGGCAACCAGGCTAGTAAGTATGAAAAAAAAGACAGTATAGTATATATAAGATTCTGAATCAGTAATTGTATCGGAATCGAGAATTACGAACAGAATCGATAATTGTATCGAAATCGGGAAACTGTTTAATCGTCTCATATATATATTCATGGCTTAGTGGGGGATGCCCTTTTCTCCTCCCTGCAACCTCTCTCCCACAGAAGAGACGTTGCGAGCCTGTCTTTGTTTTATCGTTATTTCCATGGAAAGTGCTAGTCTGAGCTCCAATCTCTGGTCCCCCCTCGCTAATCTTTCACGAAAAACACTCGTCTAGCTGAAACTACTGTCATTAATTTCCCCCACTTTTTATCTGTGCCTAAATCCAAATATAGATTCCACGAGCAAAGCTTCTTTCTTAGAAGTGCACGACTGTGGAACTCTTTACCGTTTGTCTGTTTCCAATCTGACTACAACTTGGATGTCTTCAAGTACAACATAAACAAATTCCTGATAAACCGTCCCCTTAAGTGAGACACTTTATAAAATCTCCAATACTAATGATTACAACGATACTATCCCATTGATTATCTCATGATTAATTGTAACTATCTCATTGATTACTGTCCATGCCTAACCTTTATGGTGGCTTCTGGGCCTTAATAAGCGGTGACCTCCATGTAATATATATATATATATATATATATATATATATATATATATATATATATATATATATATAACTACTTCATTTACTCACATAAAATTAATATATGAAAGTATAGATTTATGCGTTAACTTTAAGTAGTTACTTCAAAAGTGCTCAATACGTAGGTAGAGCTAGTTAGTAATTTAATTTATAAAATACTAGCATTTCAGCCCGGCGTTGCCCGGGTGTTTGGAGGTGTATGCTGAGCAAAAAAAAAAAAAGAGTAAATTTTTTTTTAATTTGACTCCTATTATGACCCCTTAAAATTTATAGTTTCGGGCTCAAATCCCTTTATTAAATTAGATCCAGGTTCAAGGAACCTATATCTAAAATTTCAAGTGTCTAGACCCAAAATTGTCGGAGGAGTTTGGTAGAGTTTTAAAGGTCAAATCGTTGAAATTTGACGCCCTTAACAGCCAAATTTCTGGCTGACACCCGTCACATCGATTTTCCCAAATCTCAGTACCCGGTATTTCAAATTTCGAGTCTATAGACTAAAAATTGACAGAGTTATTGCGTAGGGAAATGTACACAGACAGACAGACAGACACGTTCACTTTTATAGATATATAGGTAGATAGACAGATAGATGAAACAAAAATATATACGTATACATAAATATATATGGAAACGATTTTGTGTTCATTGTAAGCTTTTTACGCAAATATTTCTCAAGTATAAATCATGTAGAATATCTGCATGAATATAATTACCCGTAATAGTTAACTAAAGGTGATCACCCTTTAAGAAAACTGAAAAAACTAATAGGGAATTAATTAAAAATGAATGTCTAAAAGAATATGCAAATTAGTTAGATCTTTTGCTAATGAATGCAATTCGATAACTCATATATAAGAAAATTGTATTTTCTTTATAAATAAATAGAAAAATAGGGTTTTTAATATGAATATCACTACACACCAAAGGAATACGGAATTATAGGTATATAGATAGATAGATAGATAGATATATGGCGATTAAGCTACACTGAATATTCGCCGTTTCATCCACTATAGGATTCGTCAGGCTTATGCGCATAAGCCTAACGAATCCTATAGTGGATGAAACGGCGAATATATATATAAGTAAAAGTGTCTATCTATCTGTGTGTCTGTGTCTGTGCATTTCCCTACGCAATAACTCTATCAATTTTTAGTCTACAGACTCGAAATTATATATACAGGGTACTGAGATTTGGGAAAATCTATATGATAGGTTGTCGGCCAGAAATTTCGCTGGTAAGAGACCAAAGTTCAACGATTTGACCTTTGAGAACTCTACCGAACTCCTCCGACAATTTTGGATCTACACACTTGAAATTTTAGATATAGGTTCCTTGGTGATGGATCTAACTTAACTTGATTTGAGACCAAAACAATAAATGTTAAGTGGTCATAATAGGGGTCAAAATTTAAAAAAACTGACCTCTGCTGTCTCTACCAAATTACTCAGACAATCTCTGGTCTAAACATTTGAAATTTGACATAAAGGGTATTTAGAGATAGGGCAAACTTTGTCATTGGTTTGGATCGAAAGTTTTTTGTTACCAATATATAAATATATGTATGTATGTATGTATGTATGTATGTATTTTTGCATGTCTGCCTAAAACTTTCAACAAAGGCGACGGATTTTACCAAGATCAGTATCGTTTTTAAGTTCGACCTTTCAGACGACAAATATCGAAAAATTGGCTAAAAACATTAATATCCTCACCTTAAACTGGACACTTTTCAACAGGTTGCTTTTTCGCCGAGAATTTTGAAAGTTATCCTCTCCTTTCGATTGTCTAGCTTGAATTTAAATCTACGTCACTTTCGGTTTGGCGGTGGTCGTAACAGACAAAACGTGAGTTTTTTCTTCGTTCTTTTCCTCCTTCGCAGTACGGGTTCGAGCCTGCGTTCCTACTACCACTTTTTTTTTTTTTTGCTCAATATACACATCCAAACACCCGGGCAACGCCGGGCGGAAATACTAGTATATCTATAAAAGTGAACGTGTCTGTGTGTCTGTCTGTCTGTGTACATTTTCCTTCACAATAACTCTGTTAATTTTCAGTCTACAGACTCGAAATTTGAAATATAGAGATTTGTGAAAATCTATGTGATCGGTGTTCGGCCAGAAATTTGGCTGTTAAGGGCGTCAAAGTTCAACGATTTGATCTTTGAGAACTCTACCAAACTCCTCCATCAATTTTGGGTCTAAACACTTGAAATTTTAGATATAGGTTTCTTGGACATGGATCTAACGTAATAACTCAATTTGAACCCCAAAACAATAAATTTAAAGGGGTCATAATAGGGGTCAAATTTAAAAGATTGACCCTTTTTTTCTCAGCATACACCTCCAAACTACCGGGCAACGCCGGGAACCCATGCTAGTATATCTATAAAAGTGAACGTGTCTGTGTGTGTGTGTGTGTGTGTGTGTGTACATTTCCCTACACAATAGCTCTGTCAATTTTTAGTCTACAGACTCGAAATTTGATATACAGGTTACTGAGATTTGGGAAAATCTTTCTGATCGGTTTTCGGCCAGAAACTTGGCTGATAAGGGGTCAAAGTTCAACAATTTGCCATTTGAGAACTCTAGTAAACTTCTCCGACAATTTTGGGTCTAAACACTTGAAATTTTAGATATAGTTTCCTTGTACATGGATCTAACTTAATAACTTGATTTGAGCCTAAAACAATAAATGTTAAGGGGTAATTGACCTTTTTTTGCTAAGCATACACTTCCAAACACCCAGCAACGCCGGGCACCCATACTAGTATATATATATATATATATATATATATATATATATATATATATATATATATATATATATACATATATATATATATATATATAAGAATAACAGGAAGAGCTTATAGCTCTTTAAAACACACTAAGGTAGCGAAAAAAAAATAAAAATAACAGCGTTCTGAAGTTGTTAATATCGCTAAAAACACCAACAATAAATATCTTATATATATATATATATATATATATATATATATATATATATATATATATATATATATATATATATATACCAGCAAGAAGTTAATAAAACATGTTAAAAACACTTTGAAATGAGTTAAAAACATATTTAATCTGAAAAGGAAACACCAGATAAGTGGATAGTTCTTAATCCGCGGAGTTTCGAAGAAGTACTTTCCTTCTCATCATAGGGTAGGAATTAGCAAAATGTGGGATCAAAGATCTTACTTGATAACAAAAAAGGTGAAGCAGAGGGAATATAGCGAAGAAAAAGGTGATTACACATGGTGGAAGATAAATAATCTTTGACTTACTTGTTTCATCAAATACTTTTGCATGCAAAATCCGATCCCGAATTTTGCTAATTCCTACCCTCTGATGAGAAGGAAAGTATTTCTTCGAAACTCCGCGGATTAAGGACTATCCACTTATCTAGTGTTTCCTTTTCAGATTAAATATGTTTTAACTCATTTCAAAGTGTTTTTTTTAACATGTTTTATTAACTGTTTGCTCGTATTATAAGCTCTATCTCCTATTTGGTTTTATCGAGCTTTTACATCAGGCTGAGATAACTTTATAACTATTAATTTTTTAATATTTATAATATACTTTAATTTTACCATGTTGGATCATTTTGGTAAATTTAATTGTAATTTATATATATATATATATATATATATATATATATAGTAATTTATAAAATATACATGGCGATTAAGCTACACTGAATATTCCGCGTTTTATCCACTCTAGGACTCTTCAGGCTTATGCGCGAATTCTGTGGTTCTTAATCGTTTTTATATGCTTCTCTTCTATTGAGATTTTAGTTAGCCAATCATCTTTCTAGTATCCACCGCGACCTTCCTATCAGCCAATGGGCATGGATTTATCGGACAAAGGATCTGTTTTAAAACTAGATTAGTGTTTTTTTAAATTTTTTTATTGTTAGTTTATACATAAATATATACATGTGTACATACATATATGCACACATATATATACATATATATACATATATATACATACATATATGTGTGATCGTTTATGTATATTCATGTTTATTTAATTTATTTATTTGTTTATTTTCTACTGTTTTTGTTAGTTTTAAAGCTATTTTGTATCGCTATCCTAGAGTAAGTTTTATTTTGTAAACACAGTTATTTGCTATTTCTCTTCTACAGTTTAATAGATGTTGAGGTTCTTTAAAGTACAGGATAGCAAATTTTTCATGAAGGCATAATCTACATGGGTCGTCTAGGTCCCTACACGTGGTAGCTTGTCTTATTATTTTCCATTCGACTACCGGCGAATGTCCGCTTTCCTTGAGCTCCCAGTGTTTATTTGCTAGTGTTATTTTCATACGGTGCTTTTTATTGTTGAATGTACTTTTGTGGTCAGAGTATCGAGTTTTGAAATCTAAGGAAGTCATACCTACGTAATATTTCTTGTTATTCGGGTTTTCTTTTCGCAAATATTGTGGCCTGGTAAACTAACCAAATTTTTCATGAAGGCATAATTTACATGGGTCGTCTAAATACCTACACGTGGTAGCGTGTCTTATTATTTTCCATTCGTCTACCGGCGAATGTCCGTTTTTTTGAGTTTCCAATATTTATTCGCTAGTGTTGTTTTTTACGGTGTTTTTTTATTGTTGAATGTACTTTTGTGGTCATAGTATCGGGTTTTGAAATCAAAGGAAGTCATACCTACGTAATATTTCTTGTTATTCGGGTTTTCTTTCGCAAATATTGTTGCCTGATAAAGTACGCTTTTGGTAATAAACATGAATATACATAAACGATAACACACATATATATATATATATATATATATATATATATGTACACATGTATATCTATATATATATATATAAATGTAAATTTGGTTCGTTAAAAGTGAATAAAACCATATTTCTACGTTACCAATTTATTTGAAATTTTCAGACAACCCATCTTTAGAGTCGAGGGATGTTTTTATGTCATTAAAATAAATTTACCTCGCGAATTATTAAAATATTAAATAAAATATAAATATTTTTCGAAGTCGTTTCTGCGAGACTTGGCCGGTTTTATTTCTGGTAACTTCCGTTTTTTTTTTGTTTTTTTTTACATAGTGATCACCACTTATCAAGGCCCGGAAGTCACTCAGTGATAAGGGTTATTGCAAGTACATTACGTTAGTGTGGAGATTTGATGAAGTGTTCACTTAAGGGGGCGGTTCATTAGGAATTTGTTAACGTTGGACTTGAAGACATCCAAGTTGTAGTCCGGTGGGAAGCAGGCAGACGGAACAGAGTTCCACAAGCGTGCAGTTCAACTCCTCTCGAATTACAAGATAAGAAAAAAAAACTTACTCATGCAGAGAGTGATCCGTGCTGAAATAATTACGTTATTATTTAAAAAGCCATTCTTAACATGAGGAAGGGAGGGTGTTTTGTACCTATTCTGTACTTTAACCTTACAATTGAATAAAAAAACATATCATAAAACTTTAAGTAAACGTAGAAATACGATTAAAAAAAAAATAGCGCGGATCACTCTCTGCATTAGCACACAAAAAAATAAAAAAATCTCATATTTTAAAAATTTAAATTCATTTATGTACTTATCAATTTGTTAATTTTAAATTCCTTTATTTATGTTAAGGCTTTTCACTCATGAAACATTACGTTTTAATTGTTTAGTTTCTTTTCACGGCAGTGTTTACATAAAAAAGTTTGTTTTAACTTTTTCTAAACTGTTTCATTTTTACGACATGCCTCAACGTATTATAAAAACCCTTACCTCCCCATGTAAAAAAAAACGCCCTTCCATAAACCTCGAAAGCCGTTCTTAATATGGGGAGGTTGGGGGCGTTCATTCCGAAAGCCGTTTTAACATGGGGAAGGTAGGGTGTTTATAATATGCTGGGGCGAGTCGTAAAATTAACGAAGTTGTTATCTATTATTTATTGCAAAAATTGCTTGAAATTTATTTATTTGACAAAAAAAGTTTACATTTTGGTACTTCTTGGGCGTTGAGTTCCATGGCGACCAGCAGAAAAAATAATAGTCGCTCCCTTAGTCCCCCCCCCGCACATAACATATTTTATTTACTGACGTTGCCGTAACTAAACGATTTTTTGTCACATTTACAAACATTTATTTATTTATTTATTTATTTTGAAAAAACTTTTACTTTTTATGAATATTAAAAGAAAAAATGGGTACTCATGCAGAGAGTGATCCATGCTGAAATAATTACGTTATTATTTAAAAAGCCATTCTTAACATGGGAAGGGGAGGGTGTTTTGTACCTATTCTGAACTTTAACCTTGCAATTGAATAAAAAAAACATATAATAAAACTTTAATTAAACGTGGAAATACGATTTAAAAAATAGCGCGGATCACTCTCTGCATTAGCACCGAAAAATGTTACTAAACATTGATTAATAATTTCTCACTTTTACAAATATTTGATTTTAAATTTCTTTTTAAATGACGACTTTTATCGACTATTTTTTTAAATATCCCCCCCAATGGTGTTTATTCCGAAATCTATTGTTAACATGGAGAGGTTGAGGGTGTTTATTCTGAAAGCCGTTCTTAACATTTGTGGAGGTGGACCTAATGTAAAAAAATAAATAAATAAATAAATTTTAAAAAAACTAAATAATTTACTGATAACTTCTCACTTTTACAAATATTTTTTAATTTACATGCGCGGATGAACAAAACGTTTTTGTAATAAACTTCGGGATAATTTTTTGGGTAAATATTTACATTTAGGTCCACCTCCACAAATTTCTTTTTTAAATGACGACTTTTATTGATAAATAAATTTACTTCTCCGCAACTTTTATTGATAAATAAATCTACTTCTCTGCCACGGGCACTGAACCCCTCCTTTTTTTTAAATAGTATTTTCGGGTGGGTATGCTGACAACAAATATCAGTTAAATTTTGCGAATAGCCCCCCCTCCAAAAGTGGTGTTTATTCCGGAAGCTGTTCTAAAGATGAGGAGGTTGGGGAAGGTGATTATAAGGTGGACCTAATCTAAAAAACAAAAAAAAACAAGTTTTTTATGCGCACATAAGCAACTATTTTTTATTACCTTTTTTTTACTTTTTTATTTAAAAATTAGTAATTTTCAATGAATAGAATAATAAATCATTTATCATTAATATGTGTTTTTGATTTTGTGTTGAATGAAACTTTTTTCATTACAACAAAAATGAACCAATTTAAATCTTCGGGTATGCGTTTAAGGGTTACGAAATTATCAATAAATCGTTTAGTTACTAAGCCAACGTCAGTAAATAAAAAAATGTTCGTGCGCATGCATTAGCCTTGACTAGGGGGGGCTAAGGGAGCGACCATTAAATAATCATGCTGGTCGCCATGGAACTCAACGCCCAAGGAGTACCTAAAGTGGCACTTATGCACTTATGTTATCGCGCTATTTTTTAAAATAGTATTTTCATGTTAAATTCAAATTTTACATTATGTTTTTCTTTTATTAATTTGTTAAGTGAAAGTACAGATAACCCGGTCGGTTTCTAATGTGAGGAAAATCTACCCCCTCCCCCAAACAAGGGGTACTCTGGATAATAACAAAACATTAAAATTGCCTCAGTCTCGAAAGATTTCTTCTCTACTGAACGAGGAAAAAATGGTGAAGTGTTTCTCTTCTTCTGTTTCTCTCCCCTCTCTCTTCCTCTCTTAATATCTCTCTTTATCCATCTCTCCCTTTCCCTCTCTTAATCTATCTTTCTCTCTATATCACCCTCTCCATCTCTCTTTGAGCCCTTTTCTCTCTCTAACTCCCTCTATCTCTCTCCTTTCCTCTGTCTCATCCCTCTCTGTTTCTAACTCTCCCCCTCTCTCTGTTTATCTATCAATCCCTTTATCTCTCTATCTCCTTCTCTTTCTCTATTTTACTCTCACTTTCTCTTTTCTATCTATATATCTTCCTCTCTATCTGTCCATCTCTAATCCCTCATCCTATTTTAGTCTCCTAAATTAATTACAGTGAATAAGGCATTGTCAAAACGTGGATAAATCCTATTTTAGTCACCTAATTTACTGACTGTGAGAATAGAAGTTATTTGGAAATTACTGCTACCTTGAACAGCACCAGAAGTAACTGGTAAAACCTTTCTAATTAAATTGATTTTGGCAGCCATTTGGTAACAAAATGACATAGCCTTAGTCCTTGCTGCATGAAGAATACCTGCGACCTTGCTGCCAAGTAGAAGAATTATTTATTCTACTTTAAAACATTCAATTTTTCAAAAATCTCATGTTCAACATCTCCAAAACATCCAATATGGGGAAAAATATTGCAGAAATGCAAACTTATTGTTTCGGATGAATGCACAATGGTACGCAAAAAATCACTTGAGGCTCTTGGTCGATCCTTGCAAGATTTGCGTGGCAATGTCAGACCATTTGGGAATGCAGTAATATTGCTTGCAGGAGATTTCAGACAAATGTTACCTGTTATTTTTCAATCAACACCAGCAGATGAAATAAATGCTTGCCTCAAATACTCTACTTTTTTGTTCCATATGAAGACATTAAACTTAACTCAAAATATGCATGTCCAGTTGAAGACTGTTCGATCCGCACAAAAACTTTTGCATCACTTGTGGGAAATTGGGTACGAAAAAGTGCCAGTTGATCAGAGTTAAGGGCAAAATTCTTTGACTTTTAACTTCTGTAATTTCTGTAATTTTATTTCATCAAAAGAATAGTTAGTTTAAAAGGTTTGTTTTTTAAAAAATTTTTTTTATTACATTTTCACCCCAAACAAGGCAAATTGCCACTTTGGTGTAGGGGGCTACTATCAGGGGCAAAAACTACTGGGGTACTATGTAGGGATTTGGGCAGCAAGATGTTGGTTCACGTTACACTTGAACTTCTGCACGTCAGTACTGTTGGGGAAGCAGGGACCTGGAATGGAATTCCAGAGTCTAGCGGTTCTGGGGAAGAAACTATTGGAGTAAAAAGATCTTTTACATCTAGGGATCTCTACAGTGTGGGGGTGGGATTTAGCAGCCTGTCGGGTTTGTCGAGGGTGCTCACGTCGTGGGGCACAAGTGATTGCAGTTCGTCAGAGCATTCACCATTAAAATACTTGTAGAAAAGGCAGAGGGATACAACGTTTCGTCGATGGGACAGAGGCTGAAGCTTAGATGCCAGTTCAGGGCCTATCAGGTTTGCGACTCTCTTTTGAACCTTGTTGAGGAGCGAGAGACTAGTAGCCGATGCACCCGCCCAGATGTGGCAGCAATACTCCATACATGGGCGAATGGTGGCCTTATAGAGGTACAGGATACTTTCGGGTGTTAGTAGTTTTCTAGCACGGTAGAGAGAGCCCACCTTTCTTGCAGCGGCCCTGGCAATGCCTTCAATGTAATTGTTCCAACTCATGTTTCCTGTGAACGTTAGGCCAAGGAGTTTGAAAGATGGACTCTCAGATAAAGAGTCGTCGGCCATTGCTATGGGTGGTAGAGAGGGTTTTTTGTAATTATTGAATGAAACTAGTTTAGTCTTGGCAGCATTGAACGCGACCAACCACTTTTGTCCCCATTCCACTACAGATTGGAGGTCTTCCTCTAGTGTTTCTGCCATTTCTTTAGAAATGTGTTCATTCCTCTTCCTGTCGTGCCTGCCATAGAGTGTAGTGTCATCAGCATATATACCCATCTCAGAGGCAATTTTGTCGGGGAGGTCATTTATGAATATCAGGAACAATAGAGGTCCAAGGATAGATCCCTGGGGCACCCCCACATTTATACCATATTGTTTAGATGTACGACCGTCGAGGACAACCTGGATTTTTCTCTTATCTAAGAAGGATTTAATTATGTTAAGTATTCTACCAGTGATACCGTATGATCTAATTTTCCTGAGGAGACCCTCATGCCATACCCTGTCAAAAGCCTTAGATATATCTAGAGCTACCGCTCTGCCCTCCCCCGCTTTGTCCAGTGAATGGTATATACGTTCAGAGATCACAGTTAGGATGTCTGCTGTGGAACGGGCTTGTCTAAATCCATATTGTTTGTCAGTTAGTAGTTTAGCATCTGTAAGATGATGGACTAGAGCATGGTTAATTATGGTCTCAAATATTTTGGCAAAAAGTGGGAGGAGGCTAATGGGGCGATAATTTGATGGGTCTGTCCTTTCGCCAGAATTCTTGAATACTGGTACAACAGAAGCAGTTTTCCAACAGCCCAGAAAGCAGGATGAATTAAGGCATTTGTTGTAGAGTTTGGAGAGAACTGGAGCTACTTCGGCTGAGCACTATTTTAATAGCACAGCTCGGATAAGATCGGGTCCACATGCTTTTGAAGTGTCAAGGTTTTTATGATTACATGCACTTGAGCAGGGGTAGTTTTCAGATCGTCTAGCGTGGCGTCTGTCCGCATAGGAAAGTCAGGTAGGGGGTGGTTGGAAGGGTCCAGTGTGGAGTTTGAGGCAAACCGACTGGCAAGCATGTTAGCCTTGTCGGTTGCTGAGAAGACAACCTCGTGATTGTTGGTTAGTGGGGGAATTGTTGATTGCTTATTATTTACTACACTGTTGTAGATTTTCCAGAAGTCTCGAGTTCCTAGTTTTTGTGCTTCGATGCACCTTTTAGTGGTTTCCGTAAATTCTCTCTTAGCTGTCGCTATTTCTTTCTTAACGTTACTTCTAGCTTCTATATACTTCAGTTTGTTTGAACTGGACTTATGTCGGTTTAACCTACGGTATGCATGCTACTTTTGAGCAATGGCAGTTGCACAAGTCGATGTAAACCATTGGGGAGACTTGGGCTTACTATAAAATCTCCGCATGGGAACATGCACTTCGATTGTAGTTTTGAACCAGTCAGTGGTCTCGTTTGCACATTGTTCAGCAGGGAGAGAGAAAATATTTCTCCATGGAGCATCTCTAATTAGTTCCCTGATGGCTTCTCAGTCAGCCTTTTTATAATATCTCGTTGTTTTGAGCACTGGCTCTTCAGTTTTGGCTCTAGAGTTTAGGGCGATTTCAACCATTATCACTGCATGATCAGCGTTCGAGTGGGCTGTGGGCCTTCGTTATGCAGTCATCGGGAACTGTGGTCAAAAACAGATCTAGAAGTGATGCGTGTTGTTCTTCCTGGTCAGGGAAATGGGTTGGAAACGTAACAATTTGTGATAGGGAGTGAGATATAGTGAAGCTATGAGTTGTGCTGCCTGCTGCATCTGTGTAAGTAGAGAATCCAAGCCAGTTTTTTATGGTGGACATTAAAGTCACCAAATACATGTATTTGTGCGGTAGTGTCGAGGGACAGTGCTGTGTCTATGCTGTCAGATACTTTGTTTATTATGGTGCAGTCCTGAGTCGAGGGAGAGCGGTAGAGAAAATAATAGTAGCTAATATTGTGTTGCATGTTTAGTCTAAAGCACATAAAGGCTTGATCATCTGTTTCTAGGTTTGTTTCTCTAGTCAAGGGAAGGGTATTACGGATGTAAACTCCAAGTCCGTGCATATGTCTGTCAGAGTCCTTACGGCAGAGTGGGAGATATCCAGGCATGTTAAAGTGGTTAGAAGGAATGGAGGAGTGTAGGTTAGTCTCACTTAGTGCTAAGATATCTGGGGTATTTGTTAAGAGAAATGCTTCAACATCAGCTAAGTTAGTTCTAAGCCCACGGATATTTGTGAATGAGAGCCTCAAGGGAGGAGGCAAGTTGAATTTGTTTGTCCCTAATCCTGGTTTAAGCTTATTTTTAGATTGTACTGTCGTCATATTTTTTTAAAGAGTTTCGGTTTAGGTAAGGGGGAGCTAAACAAGAGGTTATGCAGAGCATCAGACATGCATCATAAGTAGACCATCAGCTGACCTTTCTCCAATTAGGATTGTGGCCTCAGGAAAGCCCACCGGGGATGAGTGCAGGGTCCCTTTCCATGCGCATCATGGCACTACAAACAACCCGATATTATTCAACTGTTGATGGAGCAGCCGCTCTAAGCGCTACCAAAGAGTTAGGGCACCTGTACTACCATTCGGGAACAGCAGCCAGGAACTGTCAATCCGGTACCCTCAACCCATTAGAAGAAGGTCAACCCAATCTAATTGCTCAGGCATATCTCATACTCAAGCACTCCCAAATATTCAGTTTTAGGGGTGGGGCGTGCTGGGAATGGGGAAAAACGGCGTTCATTGCCCTAGCCAGGAAACAAGATCTACCGCTGGGTGTTTCTGTCGAATCACTGAGATAGTGTCTCTGTGCTTGACTAATAGGCAAAGAAGGAGTATGGAAGCCGGGCGATAGACAGAGCCTATCTACTCCTTAAGCAATTTAGGTTTGCAAACCGGTGAATTTGTTTGAGTCACCAGCTCTAGGAAGGTTGTCATCCAAGACTGAAGAGGCCTCTCTCCCCTTTGGTTTAGTTTCAGAGTTTTCCTTCTCCTAGACAGATGATCTGGGAAGACCTACTGGGTCCGTCAGCACTGAGAGGGTTTTCTCCGCGCCTAGGTTCTAATCCAGGTATTTCTGCGACCCCGCGTGGTTAGTGTTACTGGGTTAGTTTGTGGGTGTTATATCTCTGCTGATTAGTTACACTCCTCAAAGTGATTTAGGGACATGCTATTTACTTGTTAATGGATAAAGGGGTTGGGTGAAGTTCATGCAGTGTAAGCGTCTATGATTGTAAGAGGGCTTGTTAGGGAGGAGATAATGTGGTTTTAGTTTTACCCTTTTTTTTATTTTATTTATGTTAGCTTAGGTCTAGGATAATGTTACAGTATGAGAAGGTATTAAGAATTGAGCTACGAGTTGTGCCCGAGCTATTTTAGATGATAGGAGGGTTAAGATGTAAGTGCAATATAGTATGGATAAGACAACAAGTTTTGAGTCATGCGTAATTAGGTGAAGAGATATATGGGCAGGTTTTGAGTCATGCGTAAATTAGGTGAATAGACATATGGGCAGGTTTTCAGTAGGTGTGAATAGAGTTGAAGTTGTAGGTATTTTCAAGTAAGAGTCATGGGACATTGTGCATAACAAGGAGTGTCGTTTCAATAACGTATTAATCGTTGCAAAACTCGAGGAGACAGTTATGTAGTGCAAATCGCTTTGTTTCTGAGTACTTTGGCTGTTAAATACCTGCCTCTGTGTGCTTAGGCTGTTAAATCCCTTACTGGATAGGAATGAGCTGTAATGCATGCCTTAGAGGTAGAAATGTATAGATGTTTAGTGATGGCTATTAAAACAGTTTGCATGTGAGGGATTAGGGGCTGGAAGTTAGCGATTCCACTACAAATGCGGGGTAATGTGGGAGTTTAGTGGTGGATAGGTTGGAAGGAGTAGATTGTTAGCGTTCAAGAGAAAAGGGGTTATTTATTTACAGATAGATTTCCATTAGGATTTTTTAGTTACAGGTAAGGTTTAGTTTGAAGAAGGGGGGGGGAACAATTTTTTTTTTTTTTTTTTTTGCATGCAGGTAAGACAAACGCAATCGTCTTGGAGGTAAAATGTATAAAATTTCATAGCTAGCTATTAGGTTTTTCCCTCCCAGTTATAGGAACAGCTAGTTCGTTGGGATTCGGAATTGTAGTCATTAAGGTCAAGCACAGAGTGCTGCATCTACTCAGAAAATTAGCCCTAGTATCACAGCTAAGATTATGTATATTGTAGTTACAAATATAGTGATAGTTAAATTATGAGCCACGTGCAGTGGTTTTGCATATATTCAATTATAAGAATTCCCTTTGACTGAGTGAATGAGCTATTCTTGCAAGTCAATACAAAGATGCCCATGAACTTAACGCTATTATTCAATGTAAAATTCCAAGTGAGGTAGTCAAATACAAATCCATCGACACTGTTGTGAAAGCAGATAAAGTGGTTAATTATCCAACAGCTATATTTGCCAGGGATGCCACCGCATGTATTGCAGCTGAAATTTGGTGTACTAATTATCATGTTGTGAAATATAAACCAATCCAAGCTTTGCAATGGCACATAGCTTGCAGTAAAAAAAATTAACAAACAATATCATAGAAACAACAATGTTAACAGGACCTTTCACAGATGAATATATCTTCATTCCATGCATTCCTATGATTCCACAGGATACATCATTACACTTTAGGAAATTGCACTTTCCAATTTTATTGTCATTTGCAATAACCATCAACAAAGCACAGGGAACAATCTTTACAATTGTGGGCCTTACAGTTACACACTGACTGTTTTTTCACATGGACAATTTATGTTACGTATTCAAGAGTCACCAAACCGGAAAATCTCTATATCAGCTAAGAAAATGGAACAACAAAAACTGTGTACCCATGCAAAATGGAAATTAAACCTATAAGAAACATGCTTTTTCTCATTTTGGAACATTTTCCATTGCGCCAATTTGAGCCACAGCAACGCATGGCAGGGTACAGCTAGTATTTATATATAAACTAACAATAAAAAAAACACTAACCTAGTTTTAAAACAGATCCTTTGTCCGATAAATGCACGTCCATTGGCTGATAGGAAGGGCGCGGTGGATACTAGAAAGCTGATTGGCTAACTAAAATCTCAATAGAAGAGGAGCATATAAAAACCATAAACAACCACAGAATTCGCGTAAGCCTCAAGAGTCCTAGAGTGGATAAAACGCGGAATATTCAGTGTAGCTTAATCGCCATATAAATTTTATAAATTACTAACTAGCTCTACCTACGTATTGAGCACTTTTGAAGTAGATACTTAAAGTTTACGCATAAATCTATACTTTCGTATATTAATTTTATGTGAGTAAATTAAGTAATATATATATATATATATATATATATATATATATATATATATATATATAAAATGCCAACTATTTTTTAGATTTAAAAACTTGTTTATACCTGCTTTGGCTTTTTCCCCTATTGATCTTATGTTGTAATAAAGTTATAACTTTTAATTCTCATTCTTTATTTTTTATTTCACACACACACACACACACACACATACACACACACACACACACACACACACACACACACACACACACACACACACACGTAAGTTGTATCCAAGTCACACATGTAAGTATTTTAATCCAATTTCACCCATCTAAATATTGATTATTATGTTATTGTTATTCACTTATTAAATTTATAAATTATAAATATGTTATATACATATTTTTATAAAGCTGTATTAATCAACATTTGTTTCCTTAAGGAGTTTTTCTTATATATTTCAACCACACAAAATACACAAAGTTGCTAGTCATCAATGAGGTTTGAAAAAATCAGATAATTATTAATTTTGATTTATACAAATTAAGCAAACTTTTATGAATTTCAGTTTAAAATTAAATTCCTTAAGACATTTAAGTTTTAGACATTTATTAGAATCAAAGTCATACAATGGATTTTAATCAAAACTGTTTTAAGGATTCTAGACATAAGGTTTACTTAATAATTATATCGTGATTTACATTTTCGTATGGCGACCTAAAATTATGCAAAACTGTATTTTCCTATTAACAATACCTCCCCACGGGACAGAGTTAGACACCAGGGTCGTTTTTTAATGTGGAGAAAAGGAACAAAAATAAAAATTGTCTCAGTCGTGAAGGATTTCTCCTCCACTGAGAGAGAACAAGAAATTGAAGTGCAACATCTGAAGAACAGATACTACACTTTGATCTTGTCCGGTATTTATTTGCTCCCCCACCGAGCAAATTAGGCACAAGACCGATTTTTAATGTGAGGCGTGAAGGAGAAATGGGGACAAACTCCCCGGAGAGTAGGGAGCTGGATAGTGACAATTGGTATGAAGGGTTGCCCCTACATTGGCCAAGGTATTATATGTGGGGTCGCCCCCATATATGGTCTTTGCTTGCAGTATTTATTTATTTGCTTCCCCACTGAGCAAATTAGGCACAAGGCCGTTTTTTAATGTGGAGAGAAAGGGAGGGGGGAGGGAAAAGGGGACCAGCTCCCGATGGGTGGGAAATGGAAGCTGGATAGTAACTGTTGGTATGAAGGGTTGCCCCTACATTGACCAAGGTCTGATATGTGGTCTTTGCTTGCAGTATCTGCCGGAACAGATACTACACTTTGAGGTATTTATTTGCTCCCCGACTGAGCAATTTTTTTGCAATTATGTTTGTTGTTCCTTTGTTATTTATTTTTTCTAAAATCCGATTGCTGCATCGGAAAGGCCAGTTAAAAATACATAATATACTTTGTTATTTTCTTTAATTTAATCCCTTTTTTAGAATTTATTAGACAAAATTTAACTTTTATTTTACCGTGCCAATAAATATGATCATCACTGTATATATATATATATATATATATATATATATATATATATATATATGATTACTTCATTTAATCACATAAAATGATATACGAAAGTATAAATTTATGCGTAAACCTTAAGTATTTATTTCAACAGTTCTCAACACGTAGGTAGAGCTAGGTAATAAGTTATAAAATATATATGGCAATTAAGCTACACAGGCTTATGCCTGATGAATCCTAGCGTGGACAAAAAGTGTATTTCATTTTAAGTTACAATTGTTTCAAGACTAGTTGGACAATTTCAAGCATTATGGCGTTTATAAATCTTCACATAACCAGCCTTTCTTCAGACTTCTTGAATAAAAAACACTTAACAATAGAACATTATTAAAAGAAATTTCCCTTAAAGGAAATGAAGCATGCGAAAACATTTATCCTGGACGCATCCTTTGTCAATAAGCTCTTGATTGCGTTAGCTGTTGCACCCATCGCCAAGCTAGAACTGTCATAGGTTTAAATTAAGGCTAGGTAATCGAAAAGAGAGAATGGGTTTCGAAAATATCGGCAAAAAATCGACCCCTCCCTTTAGAAAAGTGCCCAGTTGAAGTAATTAGTGTTTTTAGCCACTTTTTTTTTTTGTATTTGTCGTTCAAAGGGTCGAGCTTCAAAATATACCGATCTCATGAAAATCCGTTGTTTTAGCCGCAGACAAATTGTTATATTTTCATTTAAAGGAAATGCTAATACAAATTGTTTCTTTCTTACTGTTTAAAAAAATAGGCAAATTTAGTTTCTTGCCACATGATTTTGCACGCGTTCCTTTTTCTTTAAAAAAACTGAGTTCTTTCTTGCTTTAGTAGCTGTGAATTTTGTTCAACAAAGCCTTTGAAAGAGATTTTGTTTTACGTCTTCATTTACTTACAACACTACAATTTATTGAAAAAATTTATTTTCCCTCATGGAGATCATTCGTCTGGACAAATTTGACGTATCCTCGGCAGACCCTCAGGCTAGTAAGCTTTGGAGATTGTGGTATCGTAACTTTAATTCCTATTTAGCAACTATTGCTTCGTTAAACCCTGATAACCTCGAAGTTCTTTATTTCAACATCGGTCCCACCGTTGCTGACGTTATCGAGGGTTGTTCGGGATTTGAACACGCTGTCGAATTACTGAAAGGTCTTTACGAAAAGTCTAAAAGCGTTATTCATGCTAGACATCTGCGTTTCACGCGTCTGCAACAAGAAAACGAGTCTGTCGACCAATATCTTCATGTCTTGAATCGACTTGCCGCTGACTGTTACTTTAAAGACGTTACTGCTACTACTTACAGGGATGATTCTGCCGGTGATGTGTTTATATATGGTCTCCGGTCTTCAATAATACGTGCTAGACTACTTGAAACTGATACGCTAATTTTCAAAGAGGTTACTCAATGTGCTAGAGCTTTAGAACACGCTCCCTTTCGTGCTGAATCATACGCTTCCCAGATTGGAGCAGCAGCGCCACTACTTCTATTAGAACTTACAATGTGTCTACTGATCCTGCCGAGGAGGGCACTACTATTACTTAAATTTCTGATTCTATTGGTTCTCGTATGGAGCGTGACTCTGTACAATTTTCTGCTGCCATTCCTGCTCATGACAAGTGTTACAACTTTAAGGATGATCGCCTTTTTTAAAACTAGATCAGGGTATCACTATTTCTTTTGGTGGACCTCAGAATATTCTGAAAATCTGCGCCCTAACCAAGATCAGCTGTGCTCCTGTGAAATTGTTTCAAAAGTTGGCCCCTGATTGCAAACCTATTGCTATTAAATCCCGAAATTACCACGCGGAGGATGCTCGATTCATTGAAAAGAAATTCTACAACTGCTTGAAGATGATATAATTGAAACAAGTTATTCACCATGGCATGTTCAGATTGTTGTGACTTCGTCGCATAAAAAAAAGAAACGATTAGTAGTTGATTTCTCCCAAACTATTAACCGTTTCACCTTACTTGATGCATAACCTTTGCCTCGGATTGAAGATCTCGTGAACCAAATAGATCAATATCGTATATTTAGTACAATTGACTTATCCAAACAGATCGAAATTTGTTCCAAAGATCGTCCCTACACGCCTTTCAAGCTGGAAATCGTTTGTACCAATTCAAACGAATACCCATAGGTGTCACTAATGGGGTTTCTGCTTTTCAACGATTTATGAATTCTTTCATTTCTGACAACAAATTATCTGGAATTTTTTTCATATATAGATGATATTACTATTTGCGGCAAAACTTAGGAGGAACATAATGTTAATTTTGAGTGTTTTAAAGGCTGTCTCCACATATAACCTCGAAATAAACCGAGAAAAATCAAAGTTTTCATTTCATTCCATCAATTTGCTTAGGTACCAAATTTGTAACGGGACTATTCAACCCGATTCTAAGCGCTTGAAACCTCTTTTGCAAATGCCTCCACCTTCCTATTCAGATTCGTTAAAGAGGTGCCTTGGTATGTTTTTGTACTACGCGAAATGGATACCCAAGTATTCATACAAAATTCGTCCACTGGTCGAAAATAAACAATTTCCCAGGCCACCTATAGTTATCAATTCCTTTGAAAAACTTAAGAAAGACGTTGGCGAATCGTCTGTAAAAGTTATTGATGATGAATTACCATTTATTATTGAAACCGATGCCTCAGAAAATGTTATCGGAGGCACTCTCCTACAGGTTGAGATGTCTGTAGCGTTCTTTTCTCGATCGCTAAACCCATCTGAAATACGACTTCACATAGTCAAGAAAGAGGCTTATGCCATAGTCGAGTACGTCCGAAAATGGAGGGATCTCCTTGCTGGGAAGCACTTTACTATTTTAACAGACCACAAGCCGTATCTGTTATGTTTAAACCAGCTAACCGAGGAAAACTTTTAAATGATAAGATTATACGGTGGAAAATGGAACTTCTTTTACGACATAAAAACACCGTCCCGAAAGTGAAAACCTCATTGTCGATGCATTATCGAGAGTGTGTGGGGATACTGCATCTTTTTTTTTTTTTTTAATTTTTTTTTTTTATTACATTTTCACCCCAAACAAGGCACATTGCCACTTTGGTGTATGGGGCTACTATCATGGGAAACATCTACTGGGGTACTATGTAGGGATTTGGGCAGCAAGATGTTGGTTCACGTTGCACTTGAACTTATGCATGTCAGTACAGTTGGGGAAGCAGGGACCTGGAATGGAATTCCAAAGTCTAGCAGTTCTGGGGAAGAAACTACTGGAGTAGAAAGATCTTTTACATCTAGGGATCTCTACAGTGTGGGGGTGTGATTTCGCAGCTTGTCGGGTCTGCCGAGGGTGTTCACGTCGTGGGGGCACAAGTGCTAGCAGTTCATCAGAGCATTCACCATTAAAATACTTGTAGAACAGGCAGAGGGATGCAACGTTTCGTCGATGGGACAGAGGCTGAAGCTTAGATGCCAGTTTAGGGCCTATCAGATTTGCGACTCTCTTTTGAACCCTGTCAAGGAGCGAGAGACTAGTAGCCGATGCACCAGCCCAAATATGACAGCAATATTCCATACATGGGTGAATGGTGGCCTTATAGAGGTACAGGATACTTTGCTGCTTCTTCTTTGGAGGAACTGAAGTTACTACACAATTCATTAATAAATTCTGGAGTGCAGCGCTTTTGGCATTTTATAAGATCATGAAATATGCCATATTCAATTGATGAAGTCCGGCGTATGACATCTGAATGTACTTGTACCAAAATAAAACCTCAATTCTTCGATTCTACTAATAATACACTGATCCGTTCTACTGCTCCCTTTCAGCGCCTCTCCATAGACTACAAAGGACCTGTCCCGGTATCTTCGACAGGATATCGTTACATATTTACTGTCGTCGATGAATACAGTCGATTTTCTTTTGCTTTCCTTTGTCACGATTGTTGTTCGCAAACCGCAATCCAGTGCCTGACAAATATTTTCTCCATATTCGGACTCCCCTCATTTATCCATTCCGATCGAGGAACTTCGTTTATGTCGGAAGAATTCAAAAAATTTTGATGAGACATGGAATTGGATCCAGCAACACTACTGCATTCAACCCAAGAGGCAACAGTCAATGCGAGCGCTACAACGGCATTATTTGGAACACTTTGTTATTAGCTCTGGAATCTAGACGATTACCCCTTAGCGCTTGGCAGGATGTTCTACGGGATCTTTTAAATGCTATTCGCTCCCTGCTGTGCGCTACTTCAAATGCAACTCCTCACGAACGCATGTTCAACTTTGAAAAGCGCTCTTCTACTGGTACTGCTTACCTGTTTGGCTCTGTGACCCTGGAGAGGTATTATTAAAACAGTTTGGTAACAAGAGCAAATATGACCCGATTGTCAAGGTAGTGGAACTTCTCGAAGCTAACCCTTTACATGCAAGAATACGATATAATGATGGCCGAGAAGTTTCAGTACCGCTGAGACATCTAGCTCGCTTTCCACGCTCTGATAAACCTCAAAATCCTGCTAAAATTATTCAACCCGACATTGCAAATGCAGACCCGACCCAGTTGACCGAAAGAAGCCCCTTAGTACTACACATAATACAGAAAATGAATTTGACTATAATAGTCAGAGCCCTGAGAACCAAACTTCCCAGAGGACTACCGGTCCTTCGAATAGCGAACTACCTCCACGCCGATCTAACAAAATTCGCAGACCAGTCTAGCGACTGGATTTATAAAAAAACAAACTATTTACAATCTCTTTTATAAGTGGGAAAGATTGTTATATTTTCATTTAAATTTAGTTTGTTGCTACATGATTTTGCACTTGTTCCTTTTTCTTTAAAAGACTGAGTTCTCTCTCTCTTTTTCTCTCTCTCTTTCTCTCTGTCTCTCTCTATCTCTTTCTCTCTTTTACTTTAGTAGCTGTGAACTTTGTTCAATAAAGCCGTGGAAAGAGGTTTTGTTTTACGTCTTCATTTATTTACAACATTACATACATACAGACAGACATTTAAACAGACAGGTGAGATTTATATTATGGATTATATTGGACGCAATATATAACAATGATTTAAAAGTAAAAAAAAAAAAAAAAAAAAAAAAAAAAAAGACTCGTGCGCCACCACCGAGAAACGAAACCAAAACGTTTGGCTCACGACTTATTTTTGCCTCTGCCGTCAATGACTGAGCCACGAAAACATGTTTACTGCGAGGCTAAAAATTAAAACATGAACCAATAGCTACTACATTACGCATTCGTAATCCCAGCGTTCGACCTTAAATTGGCAAATTTCATTTTTTTTAAATTTAATTTTCACACTTTAGCACCGATTTTTCCGGGCTAAAATTCAAATATAAAGTTTCGCATCCATTCAAATACTTTATATATGAAGTTTAATGTCTGTAGACCAAAAACCCTGAG
>NC_136483.1:4034693-4047193 GCF_053919585.1 Euprymna scolopes | reverse complement strand
TGCGTGTGTATGGTGTGTGAGAAAGTTAGTTCACTAAACGCTTATGAAGACTTTTTTAAATACACATATGTTACAGAGAGAGAGAGAGAGAGAGAAAGAGAGAGAGAGGTGAGTAAACGTGGAGGTAGACACGTTTACCAGAACCGAAGGTCAGCTGACCAGATTACGTATGAATGACGTGATCAGCAGATCGGTGAGATTTGATTTGGGCTTTGGAGAAGACAGACGACTTTCCGTGGTCTTCCCCCTCTTAACTGGGGAGGGGGAGAGGAACGCTGACGTGTATAGAAGAAGAACCCACACAAGCCGATTTCACTTCCACCTCCTGCAGGACCTCTGGGAAAAGTGAAATAAAAACTATAAAACCCATTCATCGTCTTGGAGTGATAAATCTTCGTCAAACAGGTATCAAGTCTCCCTCCAGGATGAGAAATTTCCAGATGGTCCAACATCGAAGAAGCAGAGGTAGGTTCTGAAAATACATGTCACACACACGATTCCCTTTATGATAATCAAACACACAACCATTTATATTAGAGACAATCATACGCACACGGAATACATTTTGATGTTATACACCAAACGTAAATGGTGCCCTCAATGATAACCCCAGTGAGAACTCAGATGATAACCAATATATAACACATGTAGGTACTTGATGTGTCTCGGAGTGTTCTTACGTATGTTTTGTATCGGAATTCGTCTGATCATCGATAATCGAAAAAATCTGATTAAAGAAGTTCAATTTTGACCACAACATAACATCACAAGTGCATTTGAGAAGTTTTATCACTGAACAAGCAGAAAGACCCCGCATAAAAAATCAATTGTAAATTCTTTTGCAAGACAATGGCGCGTTCAAAATGAATGTTTATTTTTAGAGCACCATTGGACGATGATACTTGATTTTGAACGTTTCAAGTGATTATGGAAAAATAATTTCATGAAATCAACAGTTGGTTCTTTGATAAGACAAGAGCGCGTCCGAAATTAACGTTTCTGTTTAGAGCACAATTAAAGCAGATTATTTTATAAAATCAACAGTAGATTCTCTACAGTTCAATATAGACTACAATGTTTTGTGGACAAAATTACTGCTGAGAGGAATGTAGAGTTTCCTCCCGTTTCACTGCGGCGGTCGAGGTTCCTAATTTGATCAAATAATCAATCGATTACATTAAAAAAATGGTCGATTTCACGGATTTTAATGACAATAAAAGTATGACTGGGTGAAATATTTTAATGGCAATAAAAGTATGACTGGGTGAAATATTACGAGTTACTAATTTCACATAAGGCACGCTTAAGGGCAGAGTTTTCTAAACGCATTTTCTTTGCGTTAGGGGACTCTCTAAAAGTGGTTGATGATGATAAATAGGAGGGACAGTTTGGTAGTATTCTAGGAATAGCACCATCTCTAAGACATGGATTTTTTAATTTAGCAGTGATTGACTTTCCGCTTTTTTCATCAAATGCTGTAGTCTCTCGCCGTATGTCTTCAGGTCGAAAATGAAGTTCACATACCTAAAGAAATAATTTAAAAGAAAACCGTACCATATGTTTGACTTTTAAAAAAATTACATGACAAAAAAAAAAAAACGATAAGATAGAAAAATAATTATTAATGAACTTTTTTTTGTTGTTGTTGACTAAAATAGTCATAAACAGTTTTTGGTAAATATGAAGAATTACTTCACCTTGGAAAATTCCTTTATAATTCCTAATTTTATAGATTTTTGAGGTCGCTGTAAACGAAAATAACATTTAAAATTAAGGCAAACGAGTAGTTTCCAAGAAATGTTAGTTAAAAAAGTGGGGGATCACTTTTCTAGAATAATTTAACATAAACTGACCATCCACTTTGTGGCCACTATTTACCCTCGGAAAATCCTTTAAAATTCCAGGAAACAAGTAGTTTTTTTTTTTAAAGATATCTTAGAAAATACTCGTTTGCCTTAATTTTAAATGTTATTTTCGTTTTCAGCGCACCCGAAGACCTATAAAAGTGGTAATTTTAAAGGAATTCTCGAAGGTGGAGTTATTCTTCATATTTAACCATTTTTTTAAAACTTTAATAAATTCATGAAGTATTGCACAGTAAAAAAATAATTAACCTAAAGAAAAAATCATGTTTCTTATTTAAGATTATTTCACCACATAACAAAAATAACATGCAAAATCATTTTTTTATATCCATATTTTCAGTTTGTTAAAATACGTTAATGAAATGAATTGTAGGACCACGAGTGAACGCGCGTTTTTTTTTAGTTTAGTTTCATATATATACATATATATATATATACATATATATGTATATATATATATATATATATATATATATATATATATATATATATATATATATATACATATATATAAAAATAAGTATTTTTAAATTTAATCTTTCTAGCTTTAAAAAAAGTTTAAAAATTTTATCAGCCGGCATAATTTATTTTTAAATATTGAAAAATTTCAGGAAAATTAATTTTTGCTAGATTTTTAAAACATGTGTGTCAACAGTTTAAAAAATCGTCTCTTCAAAAGAACGTGTTTTAAAGAGTCGATGTTGTCTCGCATTTTCATTAGTTTTGTATGCTGTAAAAAAATTTTTTTAATATTAGCAATTTATTTGAAGCTTCTTCTTTTGAATGGTAAAAAAAAAACTTAGGATGATAATCTTGAATTAAATTATAGTTTCATCGTGTTAAACACGGGGGGGAGCACGTAAAAACTTACTTTGCTGAATGGAGATGGTGTAAAATCTTTTCTCTTTACTGCATTAATCCATAGGCAATATAATTCTTTATCTTTCGGAAATGAAAATACTGTCACTTTTGGTCCTTTACGATAATTTCCTCGGCAATTTGGAATGATGCACCGTGAAGGCATTTTAATATAAAAAGAAATATTACGCTAACTTCAAGACGTTACGATATCCACGAGTGACTACCGGTGACTACCGGTGTCAAGCAACCAAATGTTAAGGGACTGTCCGTGATGACGTCAGCAGATTAAATTATTTTTGCCCACCGGCCATCTTGTCTTTTAAGACGGTCTTGGTTTAAGGCGATCGGAAATAAACCATGAATCACAAACAGGAGGTAATGTTTGGGAGTGTACATCTCTTAAGCCCGAGCTACACAATACCTAGGTATATCAGAATTGGGGGGGGGGATTTTTGACATCCCCTAATACAAAACTGCGAATAAAATATAAAAACTCGTAAAAGTGGACTGTTTATTTTCTTTATGGAATATACTTCGAAAATAAACTATTAAAGTTGTTTAAAAAAATAATAGAAATGTTATTTTTTATTTAAAAAAACATTGTTTACAAAGTGCCGGCGCGCATTCATGCAGCCATTTTTTTTACGTAATGAAATCAATTGAATTTTACGAGTTTTTTTTTTTTTTCAAATTTTTAAACTTTAAAAAATCTATCAAATTTTTTCTATTGGTTAAATTTTTAGGATATTTTCAGGGTCAATATGAAATTTTATGTTCTTTCAAATAAACCGAATATAATATTTTATACAAACGTTTTTTTTTAAATTCACCCCACCCCATTTTGAAATGTCTATTAAAATTTTAATAATTAATTTACTCACCAAAGTTTTATATATCACAAATTGAAGATAAAAAAATCAATAAATAATATATTGTAAATTAAAGCAAAAAAAGAAATGCTTTTTTAAAAAATTTACTTGCAAAGTCCAAAGTGTAAAACCCCTTTTTTTTAAACCACGTTGATTTTTTTTTAATTGGAAGCCTATGTTCTGCTTATATTGTCCAGTCAGTATTGGACGCTGACGACAGTTTTTTTTCTGTTTCATTCAATTACTTTTTTTTTTTTAGATATTTAAAAACAAATTTCACTCGATAAAGAAGAATAATAATATATTAAATCAAATATGTATGTATTTCTTTGAAAAAAGAAAAAGAATTCATCGACTGTTTTTTTTTAAGGCAAAAACTTATAAGTAAAATTTGACTAGTTTTTATCTATGGGAACACATATTTCTACACGCACAAGGCTAGATGGCTAACGCGAGCGTGTGGTTTTTACTGCCTTCTTTCCATCCGTAGTTCTAAACAAGAACAAACACTACTTCCGGTTTTTTGATAAGAACATAAAAAATGCTTACGTAATGGCGCTTTTTTTAAATAGTCGTTTAAAAAATTCTTTTATTTAAAAAATAAATGGAATTTAAAATATAAATATGGATAAATTCTTAACAATGAAGAATGGAACTACACATTAGAATAGTATTTTTTATAGGTAAGTGATTTTTTGGAATTTATATCGATTTTTATAATCGAAGTAAGTAAATTTTCGTTGACTTTCTTAAAATATTTTTTAAAGAAAACCGATTTAAAAAACAAATATTGCATAATTTGCTATTAAGCCTGTTATTTTTTTTTTAATTTTGGTCTTTACTCCTTTAATTGAAAATAAAAATTAGGGGTTGAATTACATTTTTCAAGTAGTTATAAGCTTGTAAAGATAGGAGGTCGAATTATTCAAATTTTTTTCACGCATTCTTAAGATCGCTTTCTGACACTGCTACACAATACCTCGTCCAGACAAAAGAAAGGTATGTTACAGCAGTCCGTGTTCTGCGGGATAGTTTGCTGGAGGCGGGTCCTCAGCGCCGTATGAAAAGAAGCGATAGAAAAATCTATATCTCCCCCTCTCTCTCTCTCTCTCTCTCTCTCTCTCTCTTTCTCTCTCTCTCATCTATTATTGTCTGTCTTTCACACGAATGCGTACACGCACGCACACAGACGCGTATGCGCACTTAGATATCTAATATTTCTGAATACAAAATTGGATTTTTATTTAAATGGTATAATCTCTTTCTATATAAATGGGAGGAGAAAGGGTCAGTGAAAAAAGAATTAAAAAATAAAATAATATTGTATCATGGACATCCTCATTTAATCCGAGGCAACGTCGGGTCTTCCTGCTGCATAATAAATACATTTTACAAAACGTATTAAAATAATTTTCTACAGCCTTGTGTACTTTAAACACTCTGAAACTGTTTTCAAGTTTATTTTTGTTTTTCTTTTTCACAATTATGTAGGGGAATAAATAAGAGCACCGGATTACCGGTGTAGGGTAAGGAGTGAGGTCCCTTGAGCAAAGAAGAGGAGAGTCCGTACACATGAGGCACGGACGCAAAAAGTTCTTCTCCTAAAAGACAATGTTGGACAGGCAGAGTACAACTCTAGAATACAGTCCTCACTCCTCCCGTAAACCCCACTATTGAAGTGAGTAATCTTTTTACCTTAATGTTCTGAATTGCAGTGTTGTCATGTTTTCATGTTTGTTAATAAATTCTTGTCGTTTATACTTGTTGTACGTTTAGTAATTATTAAAGCTGGTCGGTAGTTTTGGGACTTGGAAGAACCTAAACCCGTACCAACAGTGGTGACCCCAACTAGCAACATAGAATACGCAAAGCAACGTTTTTTTTTATGTTTTAATAACAAAAGGAAAATGCGTAAAATTAAAGTTTATTTTTAAATAAAAATAATCCATAACATGAATCCCGGCGTCAGAGTAGTTAAAAATAAATAAACAAAACATTTACGTACGTAAGTTAAAAATAAAAAAATAAAAAAATAATGACTAGTTACGTTTTTGTGCCGAGATTTATTTTATACAAGTATCGTTACCCTTTCATCGGGATATTCACATTTTTCTCGCACAACAAATATGGCCGACCGCGTCTTCTTCAATTTACACGCGGCGCCAGTCTCGCGATTGGCTGATGTGAACACTACATCACACTTCATCTTCCTTTTGCTCTATCCCTACTATTACTACTATACGGTGTCATCTAGCTAACTGTCGCTATAAATAAATAAATAAATAAGATAAAAATAAATAATAATAATAATAATAATAATAATAATAATAATAATAATAATAATCCTAAATAAATGTGAAATGGCGTCGCCCACATTCAGTCTGATTCCAACGGATGTACGGAATGACCCTGCTTTGTTTTTCGCACAGCTAGATTTATATTTTCGGCAGAAAACGATATCAGGACAGACTGAAAAGTTTTGCCATGTGGCGAGTATATTACCTCAGGATGTTATCGTCGAGGTGAGAGACCTAATTATATCTCCTCCCACGGAGAAACCATATGACACCCTACGAGAAAGAGTGACAACTGCTGTGTCAGTTTCAGCACACAGGCGAATCTCACAATTATTAGAACAGGAAACGATGGGGGATAGCACGCCGTCACAGTTTCTAAAGCGCCTGCAGAAGTTGGCTGAAGGGACAATGGACAATAATATTGTCAAACACATCTTCCTACAGCGCATACCAACCGAGTATAAGGTGGTAATAGCTGCACAAGATGAATCTATGCCAGTGGAACGAGTGGCTGAGATAGCCGACCATATTGCCGATATAATGTCGACACGGTCGTCAACGGTGGCTGGCGTTCAGACATCGGAGAAAGACGAGCTACTCTCCAAACTAATGGAGGGACAGACCAGATTGGAAGCTCGCATGAACAAAATGGCGGAGGACATCGCGAGACTTACCCTCGAGAATAAGCAAAGGCGGGGCACAGGTGTCTCTCATTCCTGCGACTGCAGCCGACAAGAAATCCCCTCCCTGTAAATTCACACTACGAGCTGTGAATGGCTCGTTAATACACACATATGGGGAGAAGTGTATGGACTTTAATTTAGGCCTGCATAGAACATTTACCCACATTTTTGTAGTGGCGGATGTAGACAGTGCTATTTTAGGTACCGATTTTTTACAGGCGTTCGGTTTGGTGGTGGATATAACAGGCCAGTGCCTGAAAGATCCAGAAACGCATCTCACAGCGTGTGGGGTAGTTAGGACTGGTACTCCATTGTGTCCAGCAGTGGCACATGCAAACCAGGATAATGATTTTCTGAGTCTCTTGAAGGAATACCCTTCAATTTCAGTGCCTTCTTTCCATAGGGACGTTTTGCCACACTCCACCACACACTATATCGAAACAAATGGTCCGCCCGTTCATAGCAAAGCTAGACGCTTAGCACCAGAAAAGGTAAAAGCGGCCAAGGCTGAATTTCAGCAAATGATGAAGTTAGGCATAGTTCGCCCTTCAAAGAGCGAATGGGCTTCACCTCTTCATCTTGTCAACAAAGGTGTTAACACATGGCGGGCATGTGGGGACTACAGAGCACTGAATGCAGTCACTAAACCAGATAGATACCCAGTACCACATGTCCAGGACGTGACAGCAGTGGCTCAAAATAACCGTTTTTTACAAAATTGGATTTAATTCGAGCATATCACCGAATACCGGTGGAGCCCGAACACATTCCTAAAACGGCTATCATCACCCCATTCAGGATGTTCGAGTTCATGCGAGTTCCTTTTGGGTTGCGGAATGCAACACAAACATTCCAACGGTTCATAGACCAGGTGTTGTCAGATTTGCCATTCGTCTGTGCATATATTGACGATGTACTTATTGCTAGCCAAACTAGAAAGGAACACATCGGTCATGTGCGACAGGTCTTCGAACGTTTGAAGCAATATGGGATAGTCCTAAACCCATTAAAATGTGCTTTTGGTCAATCCGAAGTAATTTTTTAGGACACCATATTTCAGAGGGCGGAATATCCCCATCACCAGAGATGGTCAAGTCCATTCAAAATTTCCCTATCCCTGCCACAATGAAGCAGCTGCGTCAATTCTTGGGGCTGATAAACTTTTATCGCAGGTTCTTACCTTACTGTGCACAAGTACTTTTACCATTGACAAGTTTGTTGACAAATGTGAGGAAGTGTGACATTGTATTTTCAGAGCACGCGATAGAAGCATTCAACAAGATCAAGGCTATGTTGCAGGAGACTGCAAAATTGTCCCACATCCAACCCAACCAGGAGCTGTGCCTAGCAGTGGATGCATCCGCAATTGGAATTGGAGCGGTCCTACAACAAAAATGTGATGCGGACTGGAAACCCATTTCCTTTTTATCAAAAAAATTAACAGAGACTGAGAAACGCTATAGTACATTTTCCAGAGAGCTGTTAGCTGCATTCTCCGCGATACGCCATTTCCGGCAGCTCTTGGAAGGTCAGCAGTTCCATATCCTCACGGACCACAAACCCCTGTTAGGCGCTTTACAGTCTTCCTCGGACAAATATTCTCCCAGAGAGATTCGCCAGATGGATTATATCCTTCAATTGACATCGGATATCTGGCACATCAAGGGAGCAGACAACATCCCAGCAGACACCTTATCGCGGGGAATTAATTCCTTCCTGTTGCAGCCGGCAATTGACGTCGACACCTTGTCTAAAGAACAACAGAAGGATGAACATTTACAAAATCTCCTGCAGAATAATCCAACTTCATTGAACCTAGTGACAATTACCAACCCTACCAGCCACACAAAAGTTGTGTGTGACACAAGCAGAAACAAACTGCGGCCATACGTTCCAGCATCGCTACGCAAAGACATATTTAAGGCAGTACACGGTCTATCGCATCCAGGGGCCAATGCCTCTGTAAGGCTACTAACAGACCGATATGTCTGGCCGCGAATAAAAGCTGATACAAGAGCGTGGGCGAAAACGTGTGTGGAGTGTCAAAAAGCCAAGGTCGGTCGTCACACGCGGGCTCCTCTAGGCACGTTTCCAGTTCCAGATGAGAGATTTCAGCACATTCATATCGACATCACCGGACCATTTCCGACATGTGAAGGTCAGTGCTATCTGCTGACATGTATCGACAGATTCTCACGATGGTTTGAAGCTCTACCGATGCCAGACATGACGGCATACACAACTGCCAGGACATTCCTTGCTGGCTGGGTGGCCAGATTCGGTGTACCACAAAATGTTACATCAGACAGAGGTCGACAGTTTGAGTCAGACCTTTTTCATAAACTTGCAAAACTTTTGGGCACCAAGAATATACACAGCACAGCTTATCACCCCCAGGCAAACGGCATGGTCGAGCGACTACATCGCAGTCTGAAAGCCTCCTTACGGGCACAGCTTACGGACAATACAAGGTGGTTAGAACATCTGCCACTAATATTATTGGGACTGCGGACAACGGTGAAAAGAGATATGGAGTGCTCAGCAGCGGAGGCTCTATATGGAACCACATTGCGGTTGCCAGCAAAATATTTCTTTGAAGCACCAAAAAAAGTTATGGACATGACAGCGTTTGTCGACCGGCTAACAACAAAAATGGCCAAGATGGCATATTCTCCCTCAGGCTCGAATAGGAACATGGTCCCATATGTACCTAAGGGTTTAGAGACTTGCACGCACGTCTTTATCCGTGATACGGAAAGGAGACATTCCCTGCAACCGCCGTATCGTGCCCCCTTTAAGGTTGTGGAGAGACAAAATAAGTTTTTCAAGGTGCTTATCAAGAATGAGGAACAAAACATTTCGGTAGACAGGTTAAAACCCGCAGCACTGGAAGAGACATATCTGAAAGTATCACCCCCAAACGCCATGCCGGTAGATATTACGCTTCAGAAAGTAGAAAAGAAAAAGACACGGTCAGGTAGACATGTCAGATGGCCAGCACATTTAAAAAATTTTGTGACGGTTTATATAAAATTAAAAATGTTGCCCATTTATTTCAGGTACTCCGTATTTTGGGGGGGGGGAGTACTGTAGGGGAATAAATAAGAGCACCGGATTACCGGTGTAGGGTAAGGAGTGAGGTCCCTTGAGCAAAGAAGAGGAGAGTCCGTACACATGAGGCACGGACGCAAAAAGTTCTTCTCCTAAAAGACAATGTTGGACAGGCAGAGTACAACTCTAGAATACAGTCCTCACTCCTCCCGTAAACCCCACTATTGAAGTGAGTAATCTTTTTTACCTTAATGTTCTGAATTGCAGTGTTGTCATGTTTTCATGTTTGTTAATAAATTCTTGTCGTTTATACTTGTTGTACGTTTAGTAATTATTAAAGCTGGTCGGTAGTTTTGGGACTTGGAAGAACCTAAACCCGTACCAACAATTAGATTACGTTCATAATTCTTTCATTCTTTTTTTATTTATTTTTATTTATTTATTTATTTGGATGAGCGAAAAACAAATTAGCTGTTTGGCTCTCTGTTGTTGGTTGAACTTCATCCCTTTAAAATATAGTAAAGAAATGACTTACTGTACCATTAAACCAAATCAGAGTGGAAAGTTTCTCCAGATTAGGGTTAGTTGTAGGGTAAATCATTTGGTACTTATTTAGAATTCAACCTAATTTTAAAAATACAAAACACAGAAAAATCCTTGTGATGTAAGTACCCGTCTCACGATGCTATATTCTAAAAATCACCTAAGTAAATTCAGTAGTTTTATTTATAACCAAGAAAATCTAATTTTATGAGTAAGCACGTCGCCATTTTGCAAAAGAAAACAAGGGCAAATAAGTCCACAATAATTCAAACTTGCAAGATCAGTCTTATAATGCTATTAGTTTCACATTAATTGAGTTAAATCTTTTAAAATGATTTCCTTTGTAAAAAAATAAAACTACTTCATCAATTTACGTGATTTTTGGAATCTACCGTTTCCGTTCTGTACACAATAAAACTATTTTTATAGTTTTCTTTTTTATTTGGTTGAATTTTAAATAAGAGCCAACCATTGTTTAAAATTATCTTTCCAACCAAAAGTTTCCAAAGATTTGTGTTTGGCTAAGTCAAATTAGCAATATCTTTAGCAATCTTACAAACATTTTCAACAATTTAAACGTATACAGGACGGTGGAAATTTAAATTTCATGCGTTTGATATAAGTTGTGTGTTTTTGTTTTCATTTTTCCTAAACTAAACAAAATTGCTGTCAGCATTCCATGGGAGGGGCATTTAAAGCGATCGGAAATAAACCATAAATCACAAACAGGAGGTAATGCTTGGGAGTGTACACCTCCGAGGTCCGAGCTAGACAATACCTCGTCCTGACAAAGAAAGATCTGTTGCTGTTACAGCAGTCCGTAGTCTGGGGGATTGTTGACTGAAGGCGGGTCCTCAGCGCCGTATGAAAAAGAAGCGATAGAAAACCTAAACACCCCCCTCTCTCTCTCTCTCTCACACACACACACACACACACACACACACACACACACACGCTCGCATACGCGCACGCACACACACTCACACGTACTAGCAGACGCGTATGTGCACTTAGATAGCAATGTCAGAAATCGCCATTAAAAATGCGTGATAAAAACTTGAATAATTTGAAACTACTTGTAAAATGTAATTCAAACCCTAATTTTTTTCAATTAAAGACCAATTAAAAAAAAATAACATGTTTAATAGCAAATTATGCAATATTTGTTTTTTTAAATCGGTTTTCTTTAAAAAAGATTTAAAGAAAATCAACAAATTTTAACTTACTTCGATAATATATATATACATAGGTATATTTATATGTATATAAAAAAAAGAGAACGTCTACCTAAAACCACTAACCTAGTTCTAAAACAGATGCTTTGTTTGATAAAATGCATGCCCATTGGCTGATAGAAAGGGGCGCGGTGGATACTAGAGAGCTGATTGGCCAACTAGAAATCCTCAACATATATAAAAGCAAGAGGCAACGACAGAATTCGCGCATAAGCCTGACGAATCCTATAGTTGGATGAAACGCAGAATATTCAGTGTAGCTTAATCGCCATATATATTTTATAAATTACTAACTAGCTCTACCTACGTATTGAGCACTTTTGAAGTAAATACTTTAAGTTTACGCATAAATCTATACTTTCGTATATTAAATTTATGTGAATAAATGAAGTAGTTATATATATATATATATATATATATATATATATTCAAAAAATCACTTACCTATATAAAAAATAGTATTCAATGGGTACTTCCATTCTTCATTATTTAGAATTTATCCATATTTATATTTTATATTCCGTGTCCTTTTTAAATAAAATACTTTTTTAAGAGAGAATTAAAAAAAAACCCGCGACATCAAATGTTGAAAAAGTTGAAATAAAGGGAGACAAATGTCTGCTTTTTTTCGAGTTGACATCTTCGGCTGCTTTAAGCGCCAGAATTAATGTCTCTTTCTATTGCGTGCTGTAAACAAAAGTTAGTAAATATGGTGATAAATTATCACATTTCACTTATCAGAGTTTGCCGTTAAAAAAAAAAGCCACTCTACCGATTCTTGATTTTTTTTTCTTAAAGAAATACATGAGTTTTTGCTTTATTTCTTCTTCATGGAGTGAATTTTTTTTAAAATATCTAAAAAAAACATTGAATGACATAGAAAAAATTATTGTAATTGTTCGAAATTTTCTGAACAATATAACAAGATTATAAGGTTTCAGGTTAAAAAAAAATTAGTCCTAAGTTTAAAAAAAAGGTTTTAAACTTGCGACTTTGCAGGTAAATTTGCAAATAATGTTCTTGTTTTTTGTTTTAAATTAGCTTATTTTATGCATTGATCTTTTATCTTCAATTTGTGATATATAAATTTGAGGTG
>NC_136483.1:4012193-4029693 GCF_053919585.1 Euprymna scolopes | reverse complement strand
GCCCGGCGTTGCCCGGCGTTGCCCTTGTTTTTAGAGGCGTGTGTAGTTAGGGGGGTAAAGTGAAAACAAAGCGAAGTCATAATCCTATTTAAATATTCTAAAATTAAACATTTTAAAAAATCGTGTAAAAAAAAAAACAATTAAAAATTAACGTGATGCAATAGGAACGGTCCAGCGGTTCCCGTGTGTTTGAAAAATCCCAAAAAGTTTGAAGAGGTGGGGGTCGAACTCGAATCATTGAGGCGAAAGCGCCAAAGAAAAAAAAACGTGATGAATTAACTAAAAAGTGAATTAGGTCAAATATCAATTCCGCAGTGAAGTTTGTTTTGGTTTAGTTTCAGTTGTCACATTACAGTCGAATTCTAAATGAATGTTTTTGTTTTCTCGAATTCTAAATGAATTTATTTGTTTTAATTTTAAATGTAATGCAAGTGAATTCACGCTATCGTTGCGTTATAATCTTTGTGTAAAAATAAATGTTGAGTTGAAAGTACTAATAAATAAAGGTTATAGTTAGATTTCACGGTTAGAGTCGTTAAAACCGGAAGTAAAATCCGGTTCGTCTCGCAGATTGCGTATTACACTTACGAAAAAAAGCAAAAAGAAAACAATAATAGTAATCGCGTTTTCGCGTTTTTTTTTTTTGTTGTTTTTTTTTATTTATTTCTATTATAATATGGAAAAAACAGAAAGCATAAGTCAGAGGGAAAAGATTACAAAAAAAAAAAAAAAAGAAACGGCATAAGTAACCTTGTATGATTCCACACCGGTGTGTTTCCTCGTAGTGTTCCTTGTGAACGCATCCGCTGCGGTGTAAATGGGGAGAGGGTAAAGGAGGAATCTAATAGAGAGAAAAATTGTTGCAACTTCCATTGAATCTAACCGATTTTGGCAGTGGACTCTCACCGGAAAAAATATAGGAATGTACCATTGTCGATGGACTGTAGAGGTAATAGGCCTATAGCAAACGTCAGATAATGTTCTACAGTCTGTACGCATTACATTTGCATGTAATGTCATGATTTTTAATCCTATTAAGGTAAAAGTCGGAGGGGAAACATGAGTTCATTTTATTTATATAGAGAATAGAATAGATAGAAGAAGAATAGATAGAAGAAGAGAAGAGAAGATAGTGTAAAACAACCCATCACAATGGTTTGCAACTCTAAAAGAAAACAAGTGACACTGACTTTACTCGAAAAACGTCAAATTATAGAAAAATTAGATGCTGGAGTTGAAAATAGCGTTATATTGAGAGATTATAAGATTGGAAGAAGTACACTGTTTTACATCAAAAAGAAAAAAGAGGAAATATTGAAGACTGCTCCTTTCTACCCAAAAAGACATGTCAAAAGAAGGACTCTTCGCAGACCAAAGCAAGTTGAATTCGATCGAATATTGCATGAGTGGCTTGTAGCAAAACGGAATGGTGTAGCAATATCTGGGCCCATGTTAATTGCTAAAGCAAAATCTCTTAAGGAAGAGTTGAATATGGCGGAAGATATGAAATTCAGTGAAGGCTGGCTTAGGAGCTTTAAGAGTAGACATGGTATAAGACAATTAACAATGGCAGGCAAACAACGGTCTGCTGATACACACGCAGCATCAAATTATTGTGGCAAATTCAAGACGATAATTGCCGATTATGGTTTAACACCAGAGGATGTTTACAACGCTGATGAAAGTGGCGTAAATTGAAGTGCTTACCTACAAAAACATTAGCCGGATCCGGATAAAAGGATTCAAATTAAATAAAGAAAGACTAACAGTGATGGTATGCGCTAATGCTTCTGGAACTCATAAACTTAAGCTTATTGTCATCGGCAAATCAAAGTGTCCCGAGCATTGAAAGGAGTTTCGCCTTTGCCAGTATCATATTCTTCACGAAATGGATGGATGAATCAACAGTTGTTTAAAAAATGTTTTTTGCAAGAATTTGCGCCAGTTGTCCAGAGGCGTTTTCTTGAATTAGGTAAACCTGATTTAAAGTGCTTGCTTCTGTTGGACAATTGTAAGGCACTTCCTCCCGGGTCAGAACTTGCGGGAATATCTTTGTGTTCTACTTACCACCTAATGTGACTTCTCTCATCCAACCTATGGATCAAGGGATTATTTGAAACTTAAAATGTTTCTACAGAAATGATTTCATGATGAATATGATAAATAATATCGTGAGTATAAGCGATTTTCAGCGCCATTTTACTATCAAAGATGTCATATTTTCTCTCTCAAGTGCATGGAATCAAGTTCGAGCAAGCACATTAACAAAAGCATGAGGTAAATTATGCCCAGCGCCAAAGACTTCTGAACTGAAAGGATTAAAGAATACATCTAGTCTAGAAAAAAAATTCTTGAAACAAAACGGTTACCGACCAACCATGTTGTTCTTAAATCACTTAATGCAAATGATGTTGAAATGTGGGTGCAACAAGATGAGGAAACTACTGATCAGTATTCTGAAGGCAGTAATGGTGATGAAAATAGCGACAGCTCCGATTCTCTTGACCCTAATGTAAATAACCAAGAACACTCTGATGAAGCAATATCATGGGATGATGCAGAAAAGTCTATGGAGACGGTTATAAAATTTCTAGAAAAAAGTCCTTTCTTTAGTGACAACTATGTTTTGCAAGCAATGTCACTTCGAAGAGATATAATCATAAAGAAGCTACAGAACCAAGAAATTGTAGATTTTCGTGATCGCTTACGGAATACAATGGCAGCGCCTGAGAGCTCAATCGATGAAAATAGAAACTGCAATGAGACTCATTCAATGAATAATTAAAAAAAAAACTGTATTTTACATAAATGTATGATTTCTGTAGATGATAACTTAGGTAATAAATACCTAACAAGTAAGAGTAGATTTAATTTATTTTCAATGTTTTTGTTCCTGGTAATAATATTAAACAATTCTTACTTGCAATATATCGTGAACTCAACTTGTATGGTATGAGGGTCTCCTCAGGAAGATTAGATAACCAAGAACACTTGTATGGCATGAGGGTCTTCTCAGGAAGATTAGATCTTACGGTATCACTGGTAGAATACTTAACATAATTAAATTCTTCTTAGATAAGAGAAAAATCCAGGTTGTCCTCGACGGTCGTACATCTAAACAATATGATATAAATGCGGGAGTGCCCCAGGGATCTATCCTTGGACCTCTGCTGTTCCTGATATTCATAAATGACCTCCCCGACAAAATTGCCTCTGAGATGGGTATATATGCTGATGACACCACACTCTATTGCAGGCACGACAGGAAAACAAATGAACATATATCTAAAGTAATGGCAGAAACACTAGAGGATGACCTCCAATCAGTAGTGGAATGGGGACAAAAATGGATGGTAACGTTCAATGCCACCAAGACAAAACTGGTTTCATTCAATAATTACAAGAAACCTTCTCTACCACCTATAGCAATGGCCAACGACTCTTTATCTGAGAGTACGTCTCTCAAGCTCCTTGGCCTAACGTTCACAGGAAACATGAGTTGGAACAATTACATCGAGGGAATTGCCAGGGCCGCTGCAAGGAAGGTGGGCTCTCTCTACCGTGCTAGAAAACTTCTAACACCCGAAAGTATCATGTACCTCTATAAGGCCACTATTCGCCCATGTATGGAGTATTGCTGTCATATTTGGGCCGGTGCATCGGCTACTAGTCTCTCGCTCCTTGACAGGGTTCAAAAGAGAGTCGCAAATCTGATAGGCCCTAAACTGGCATCAAAACTCCAGCCTCTGTCCCATCGTCGAAACGTTGCATCCCTCTGCCTGTTCTACAAGTATTATAATGGTGAATGCTCTGAAGAACTGCAAGCACTTGTGCCTCCACGACGTGAACACCCTCGACAGACCCAACAAGCTGCAAAGTCCCACCCCCACACTGTAGAGATCCCTAGATGTAAAAGATCTTTCTACTCCAGTAGTTTCTTCTTCAGAACTGCTAGACTTTGGAATTCCATTCCAGGTCCTTGCTTCCCCAACTGTACTGACATGCATAAGTTCAAGTGCAACGTGAACCAACATCTCGCTGCCCTAATCCCTACATAGTACCCCAGTAGATGTTTCCCCTGATAGTAGCCCCCTACACCAAAGTGGCAATGTGCCTTGTTTGGGGTGAAAATGTAATAAATATATATATATATATACTTGAAGTATCATATAGCAATGAATTTCATTTACTATTTCTTAATTCTTAGAAAATTAAAGTTAACTGCATTTTTTTTATCACGAAACTTGAACAGCATCCTCTAATTTGAACGAAGCGGATGTTCGAATTATAGGAGTTATACTGTATATATAAAATAGTAAAATATATTTCAAATAAACCGCGGCGGAAACTTCTTGAATCAGCGCTAATGACATATTCAAGCACAATTAAACAACGTGGAGGTTTCTTTAATGTATCACGATTAATAAAATGAACTTCTATTAAAAGAACATAATTTAATTTTAGACAGCTTAACTCTCACATACTATAAAAAGGACCTCCTATAATAATGGATACATATAATCAGTCAATATTAAGGTAAAAGTCGGAGGGGAAACATGAGTTCATTTTATTTATATAGAGAATAGAATCTTATAATCTCTCAATATAACGCTATTTTCAACTCCAGCATCTAATTTTTCTATAATTTGACGTTTTTCGAGTAAAGTCAGTGTCACTTGTTTTCTTTTAGAGTTGCAAGCCATTGTGATGGGTTGTTTTACACTATCTTCTCTTCTCTTCTTCTATCTATTCTTCTTCTATCTATTCTATTCTCTATATAAATAAAATACATAACAAAATTACACTCATTTCATTTCAATTACATATCCATATTTGAATTATAACGGCCATACTTGAATTATAACGGCCATATTTGAATTATAACGGCCATATTTGAATTATAACGGCCATATTTGTTCCAAACACAATGTGAATTGCATCATTCCGTTTTTGCTTTTTTTCAGAATAAGATTACGTTCAAAATTTTTTTCTTTTGACGGGCAAGAAACAAAATAGCTATTTAGCTCTCTGTTGTTGATTGTCATATGCCAAAAATCACGTAAATTAATCCAGTAGTTTTATTTGTAACCAAGAAAAATCTAATTTTATGACTAAGTAAAAAGAGATTATATCAGATCGCCATCTTACAAAATACGACAAATGGAAATAAGTCCACAATAATACAAACTTTCAAAATCAATTTTGTAATACTTCTAGATTCACATCTTTTTATTCTTTTAAAACGATTTTCTTTATAAAAATAAAACTACTTGATCAATTTACGTGATTTTTGGAATATACCAACGATCAACTAAAATGATTTTTGGAATATGCCAGTGATCAACTAAAATAACAAATTTAAAAAAATTATAAAAAATCGACCGCAATTTTTATTTTATTTGTGTTTGGCTGTCAAATTAGCAATAAATTTAGCAATCCTACAAACATTTTCAACACTTTAAACGTATACAGGACGGTGGAAATTTAAATTTCATGCGTTTGATATAAGTTGTGTGTTTTTGTTTTCATTTTTCCTTAACTTAACAAGGAAGTGGAAAACTAATTGCCGTCAGCATTCCATCGGAGTGACATTTGAGGAGATCGGAAATATACCATGAATCACAAACAGGAGGTAATGCTTGGAAGTATACACCTCCTAGGTCCGAGCTAGACAATACCTCGTCCTGGCAAAGAAAGATCTGTTGCTGTTTCAGCAGTCCGTGTCTGGGGGATTGTTGACTGAAGGCGTGTCATCAGCGCCATATGAAAGCGATAGAACCCCCCATCTCTCTCTCTCTCTCTCACACACACACACACACACACACATATATACATATGTACACACAGACACGCATGCGCACTTAGACGTGCAAATATCCATTCGAATGACCAACTTTAGTAGATAATAACAATCGAACACACGAACTTACACTTAATAATACTCAATTAGCAACAGATGATATTCAAAAGTGCAAATCATGGAAAATAGACCAATAAGTGTCATACAAGAGACGATATAAATTATTTTATTTAAATATTATACATTACTATGTTTGTTAGGATAGCCGGGTTTCATCAATCCGATCATGCTGGTTATAGGATAAAATTTGACTATATTCCACAGCAGACATCCTCACCGTGATCTCTGAACGTATATACCAATCACTGGACAAAGCGGGGGAAGGCAGAGCGGTAGCTCTAGATATATCTAAGGCTTTTGACAGGGTATGGCATGAGGGTCTCCTCAGTAAAATCAGATCATACGGTATCACTGGTAGAATACTTAACATAATTAAATCCTTCTTAGATAAGAGAAAAATCCAGGTAGTCCTCGACGGTCGCACATCTAAACAATATGATATAAATGCGGGAGTGCCCCAGGGTTCTATCCTTGGACCTCTATTGTTCCTGATATTCATAAATGACCTCCCCGACAACATTGCCTCTGAGATGGGTATATATGCTGATGACACTACACTCTATGGCAGACACGACAGGAAGACGAATGAACACATTTCTAAAGAAATGGCAGAAACACTAGAGGAAGACCTCCAATCTGTAGTGGAATGGGGACAAAAGTGGTTGGTCGCGTTCAATGCTGCCAAGACTAAACTAGTTTCATTCAATAATTACAAGAAACCCTCTCTACCACCAATAGCAATGGCCAACGACTCTTTATCTGAGAGTCCATCTTTCAAACTCCTTGGCCTAACGTTCACAGGAAACATGAGTTGGAACAATTACATTGAAGGCATTGCCAGGGCCGCTGCAAGAAAGGTGGGCTCTCTCTACCGTGCTAGAAAACTACTAACACCCGAAAGTATCCTGTACCTCTATAAGGCCACCATTCGCCCATGTATGGAGTATTGCTGCCACATCTGGGCTGGTGCATCTGCTACTAGTCTCTCGCTCCTTGACAAGGTTCAAAAGAGAGTCGCAAATCTGATAGGCCCTGAACTGGCATCTAAGCTTCAGCCTCTGTCCCATCGACGAAATGTTGCATCCCTCTGCCTGTTCTACAAGTATTTTAGTGGTGAATGCTCTGATGAACTGCAATCACTTGTGCCCCCACGACGCGAGCACCCTCGACAAACCCGACAGGCTACTAGATCCCACCCCCACACTGTAGAGGTCCCTAGATGTAAAAGATCTTTTTACTCCAATAGTTTCTTCCCCAGAACCGCAAGACTCTGGAATTCCATTCCAGGTCCCTGCTTCCCCAACAGTACTGACGTGCAGAAGTTCAAGTGTAACGTGAACCGACACCTTGCTGCCCAAATCCCTACATAGTACCCCAGTAGTTGTTGCCCCTGATAGTAGCCCCCTACACCAAAGTGGCAATTTGCCTTGTTTGGGGTGAAAATGTAATTAAAAAAAAAAAAAAAAAAAAAAAAATATATATATATATATATATATATATATAATGAATGAAGGACAAATGCCTATATTTCAAAGTTCATGATGTTGACCATCTTACAGTTTTTTTTTTTTTACGTGGAGTTCACCACTTATCAAGGCCCAATGGCCACTCAGGGATAAGGGTTATTGTGTGTACAGTAATCAAAGGGATAGTGTAGCAATAGTATTGGAGAATTGGTACCGTGTCATTACTTAGGGGGGGGCGGTTCATCAGGAATTTGTGTTGGACTTGAAGACATCCAGGTTGAAGTCGGGAGGGAAACAGGCAAGCGGAACAGAGTTCCACAGGCGTGCAGTTCTAAGAAAGAAGCTTTGCTCATGGTATCTACGTTTTGATTTAGGCACAGATAGGGAGTAGGGAAAATTATTGACGCTGGTTTCAGCTAGTCGGGTGTTTTTTGAGAAAGATTGGCGAGGGGAGGACCAGAGAATGGAGCTCAGACGAGCACCTGCTGTTGAGACTTAGAGAGAGATGTTGTTGTAAGAGAGAGATGTTGTTGAGAGAGATTGTTAGTGTTATTATGTTTTTCATATATATAAAAAATGTTCATACTTAGAAGTGTAGATATGAGATGTAGAGTTCACATTGTCGATATGAGATGTCAAGACGTGTATGTAAAGACATTTTAAACCACATGATATACATAAGACATATATAATAACAATTTTCACTTTACCTTTTGGTAGAATTACAACACAAAGACGATGTTTATAAAAACACATGATGGGTTTATTTCTTCTCCCGACCGGTCGTGGTTTTCATCATCAAGAATTCAAAGCTTCACATATTAAGTTTCAAAAGTAACCGTCTCGCTTCTAGACGTTCGAATCCCAACTGCCGACTATCGTCTGTCGTCCTCAAACTCCCTCTCAGTTTCTCCCCAAGTTTCTAACTATATCTAGAACTTCCCATTTTCCATGACGTCATACACATGTTAAAACATGTATCTTCTTTCACGTGTTCTGGACATGCGTGTCCAAAACTTTTTCCTTTGTTCCCAGTAACCTATTTTTCCAATATGTTAAAAACATGTTTATTATATTATCTTGTAGTTGCATTCTTTCAATTGAATTTTCATAACAGAATTGACAACGCACATTCTTTTCTTGAAACTATTTTATCTCTGAGCTAAACAATGGTTTGTTTTACATTCCATTTTCTAATTCTCACACGTAATCTATTTCTAAACCTAATTTATGAGGTTCGAATTTCGTCTATTCTATTTCATTTTTTTTTAACTACGCACCCCCATAATATATTTTCATAATTATTTGTATTAATTATATATTAAGGGGCGAAACGGGAGCAGGAGGGGTCAGTCAGAAATAAAAAATAATTTGGTATGAACATAGAAAACAAGTACATAACGGTGATCCTCATTTAATCCCGGGCAACGTCACGTTAGATCTTCCTGCTATATAATGAATACATTTTACAAAACGTATTAAAATAATTTTCTACAGACTAGTTTACTTTAAACTGACTGAAGTTTTTTTTTTCTTTTTTTAAAATTAGATTACGTTCATTAGGTACCTCCAAATGTCAATAGTACACATTTTAATAGTGACGTCATCATTTCGTGTGTTTGTGTGAATTTCTATGGATAAGCGTTCGCGTTATAATTATTAACGGAGTTAATTTTTTTTTTTTTTTGCTATGAATAAAAAATAATATTAAATTTACCTTTTGTAAAACAAATACACTTTTATTAACGAACTGCACAGACTAGAGTTAATAAAATAAATTAATTTTAACGTATTCTGTTGACACATGTATTTAAAAATAATGTTCCTTAAAAGCCTCCGTACATTTTTGAAAAAAAAAGCGCCAAACATAAGGACCACCCTTTATCAATTTAAATAATAAAATCAAAACGAATTTTTTAAAGGTTGATTTTGGATTTACAATTTTTATTATCTCAATAGTCTTACATTCTTTTATATGAATATATTTTTTTTATTATTGGAAATTTGTTATTAAAAAATCCATTTGAACTTCATATCGCGTAATATTTGAATTTAATATCATTTAAAGCTTTTTAAAAATAATTATATTTTGGAATTGTTTTTTTTTGTTGTTGTTGTAATTCGAATAATTATATTACCGAGAAAAAAATTATCCAGAAAGTGTTGTTTTTTTTTTGTTTTTTTGTTAACATAATATTGAATTTATGTCCAATTTTATTTACAGCTTTTAGGTAAGTGAAATAAATAACAGGATTATATATATATATTACTATTTTTTTTAATTATTTGATCTTTTCAGCTTTAAAAATGTTGAAACCCACATTTATTTTGCTTAGTTTCCGGACCATGAAATATAGGGGGGGGGGTAGAGCACCTAAAAAAATATATTTCTGCTAATATATTTATCGAAATCTACTTTTAATATGTAAGTTTATTTAATAATGATTGAATATCGAAAATTTCAGGAAAATATGATTATTATTTGATTTTTACTAGATTTTTAAAACATGGTTGCGTGAACGGCTTAGAAAACGTCACTACATAGGAACGTTGTTTTAAAGCGTCGATAATGTAAACACGATTTTTGTCTAGCATTTTCATTAATTTTGTACGCTGTAAAAAATTTTTTAAAATATTAGCAGTTTATTTGAAGCGTTTTCTATTAAATGGTAAAAAAGTTAGGATGATAATATTAAATTAAATTACATCGTGTTACATATAGGGGGGTTAAAACTGTGCTGCCAGTTGGAGGTACCTAACGTTCATAATTTTTTTTTTTTTTTTTTAACAAACAAAACAGATGTTTGGATCGCTGTTGTTTGTTGAACTTCACCCTTTAAAAATATATTAAAAAAATGTCTTACCGTACCAGTCACTTATCCAAATCGGAGTGGCAAGCTTTCCCGGGCTAAGGGTAAATCATTTCATACTTATTTAGAGTTCAAGACAATCTAATTTTATGCGTAAGCAAAGAGAGAGTGTCTCACGTCACCATCTTGCAAAAGAAAACAAACGAAAATAAGTCCACAATAATTCAAACTTGCAAGATCAGTCTTGTAATGCTAATCGTTTCACATTAATTGATTTAAATCTTTTAAAATGATTTTCTTTATAAAAAAATAAAACTACTTGATCAATTTACATGATTTTCGGAATATACCATTTCCGTTCCGTAAGGGACTGCCAAAAGTCACCACAGAATTACCCCACCATATAAGTAACACGATGTAACTTTATTATAAATTAATATCATCAGTATAACTTTTGTACCATTTAAAAGAAGAAAGGCAACATAAACCAATTATAATTTAAAAACATTTTTTTCATCAAACGAAAATAATGAAATTACGAGACGAAAATCGTGGTTACATAATTGGCGCTTTAAAATAACGTTCCCATATAGTAGACATTCCGAACGTGAAAACATACCCGTATTTAATAAATCTAGCAAAAATCAACTAATGGTCAGATTTTCCTGAAATTTTTGATACTTATCCATTTTAGAATGAAATTACATATAAAATTTTTGCAGTTTTCGTAAAATATACGAGGAGAAATATATTTTAGTGCATGTTCCCTCTATTTATTTTTTCGAAATTCGGACAAAATATATTTAAATCTATCGAATTTTCTGAAATTATGAAACAAATAAGTAAAAAATATTTATTTTTTAAAAATTAAAATACACATATTGAACAAAAATTTACATTGAAGTTGCAATTAAAAAAAGTGATATAAACTTGATATTATTGTTTTTTTTTTAATAGCGCTTTTTCGAATTAATATATACTATCATCAGTTAAATTGTGTTTAATTTTTTTTTAAATATTAAGCTTTAATATAAACATGACTCTTGTCAGCTATTTTATCGCCAGATTAAAACCAATTTGAAAATATTATTGCACAAATATTAAGCATTTTGTAGCCCCCCCCCTCATATTTTCTATGTCTTTTTTTACCCAACAAAATATGGAACCCCCGAAGGTAACCAAATGAAAATTCAGTAAAACCGTATTTCATATTTAATATACAAATATTTATAATATTATTAATCGTTAAACTGTGTAAATCTTAAAACCTAACAAAATTATAACAAAAATTAATTATTAATTGCAGGTTGAAGAAGATAAACAAAGGTTTTAAAAAATCATTAAGTCGCTTCTGCTTTCTATAGTTCGTATAGTTAACAGAAATCTGACGTCACGGAAACATGCGGTCCATTCTTCACACTCGTTTGGCAGTCCCTACCGTACACAATAAAGATATTTTATAGTTTTCTTTTTTTTTCTTTGATTATTATTTTTTTATTATTTTATTATTATTAAGTTACATTTTAAATAATAACCATCTATCGTTATTTCCATGGCAGGTGCTCGTCTGAACTCCAATCTCTGGTCCCCCCTCGCCAATCTTTCACGAAAAACACCCGTCTAGCTGAATCCACTGTGAAAAATTTCCCCCACTCTATATCTGTGCCTAAATCAAAACGTGGATTCCATGAACAAAGCTTCTTTCTTAGAACTGCACGCCTGTGGAACTCTGTTCCGTCTGCCTGCTTCCCACCGGACTACAACTTGGATGTCTACAAGTCCAATGTTAACAAATTCCTAATGAACCGCCCCCTTAAGTAAACACTTCATCAAATCTCCACACTAACGTAATGTACTTGCAATAACCCTTATCCCTGAGTGGCTTCCGGGCCTTGATAAGTGGTGATAAAAAAAATAACCAGCCATTGTTTAAAATTATCTTTCCAGCCGAAGGTTTCCAAAGATAAACGATCAACTAAAATAAAACATAATTTTTTAAATAAAAAAAAATATCAACTGCAATTTTTATTTTATTTGTGTTTGGCTAAATCAAATCAGCAATAACTTTAGCAATCTTACAAAAATTTTCAACACTTTAAACGTATACAGGACGGTAGAAATTTAAATTTCATGCGTTTGGTACAAGATGTATGTTTTTGTTTTCATTTTTCCTTAACTAAACAAATAAAGAAGTGGAAAATTGCCGTCAGCATTCCATGGGTTTAAGTCAATCAGAAATAAACCATGAATCAAAAACAGGAGGTAATGCTTGGGAGTGTACACCTCCTAGGTCCGAACTAGATAATACCTCCACTAGGTGTGTTAGAAATTTCGTAAAAAATATTGAATAATTCCCCCCCATCTTTCCAAGCTTATAACTCCTCGAAAAATGTAATTCAATCCCTAATTCTTTTTTAATTAAAGGGGAAAGGACCAAGGTTTCATTAAAAAAAAAAAAAAAAAAAAAAAAACAACGTGGTTTAAAAAAACAAAAAACAAACAAACAAACAACGTGGTTTAAAAAAAAAAGTTTTAAACTTCGGACTTTACAGGTAAATTTCTAAAAAACACTACTTTTTTTTTGTTTTAAATTTGAATATATTATTTATTGATTTTTATCTTCAATTTGTGATATATAAAACTTTGGTGATTAAATTAATTATTTACTTTTTAATAGACACTTGAAAATGGGGGGGGGGTGAATTAAAAAAAAACGTTTATCTAAAATATTATATTTGGTTTATGGAAAGAGCATAAAATTTCAAATTGACCACCCAACAAAGAAAGATCTGTTGCCGTCACAGCAGTCCGTGTTGTAGGAGATTGTTGACTGGAGGCGTGTCATCAGCGCCGTATAAAAAGAAGCGGTAGAAAACCTATGTCTTTCCCACTCTCTCGTCTTCTCTCTCCCCTCTCTCTCTCCCTCTCCTTTTCTCTGTCTCTCTCTCTCTCTCTCTATCACACACACACACACACACACATCTGTATGCGCGCGCACATACACATATGTACACATAGACGCGAATGCGCACTTAGATGTGCAAATACCCATTCGAATGACCAACTGTAGAGTACATAATAACACTCGAACACACGAACTTACACTTAATAATACTCAATTAGCAACAGATGATATTCAAATTGCAAATCATGGAAAATATACCAATAAGCGTCATACAAGAGACGATATAAATTATTTTATTTAAATACTAGCATGGGTGCCCGGCGTTGCCCGGGTGTTTGGAGGTGTATGCTGAGCAAAAAAAAGGGGGTAATTTTTTAAACTTTGACCCCTATTATGACCCCTGAAAATTTATTGTTTTGGGCTCAAATCAAGTTATTAAGTTAGATTCATGTCCACGGAAGCTATATCTAAAATTTAAAGTGTGTAGACCCAAAATTGTCGGAGAAGTTTGGTAGAGTTCTCAAAGCTCAAATCGTTGAACTTTGACCCCTTAATCGCCAAATTTCTGGCTAAAAACCGATCACATAGATTTTTCCAAATCTCAGTACCCTGTATATCAAATTTCGAGTCTGTAGACTAAAAATTGACAGAGTTATTTCGTAGGGAAATGTACACAGACACACACACACACACACACACACACACACACACACACACTTTAACTTTTATAGATATATAGATTTAAAATTTGAGTCTGACAGAATGACAAAATTATATTGCAAACCGATATATTAAACAAACGAACTTCAAAGAGACAAATGAACACATAAGTAAAAACAATTTGTATTAGAAAACATTTATTATTCCACGTCTTTTTTTTACAGACCTGACGACTGAGGTTCGCTCTTAATAAAAATTGTTTTTATAGTCTTAATTTTGACTTCCTTTTTCATAAAAAACTAAAAAAAAAATCAAGAAAGAAAAGAAATTTAATTTTATTTTTTCATTAATTTCTTTCTGTGCAAAGCAATTCTTTCAAACTTACTCTGTTTCCAAAATGTTTTTATTTTATTCCCCTCCCCCTTCATTCATTTTCCTCCGCATCCTGGCAAGATTACTGTACACATAGATTCGAAAAAATAGTCAAAAACAAATATATAAATAAATGTTATCAAAGGCAAGATAAGTTACTTTTCTACCTAACTGGATATCTTTTTTGTGTTTTTATTCAATGTAATATATTTATTCAGCGCGAAAAACATACAGTGTTTACCGATGTGTTGGAAAATTCAAGATGGCGTCTCACACCCTCTTTAACACCGTAAGTTTGGGAAAAGGTGTTATAAATAAAAAACTATACAAAATACTATTAAAAACCCGCCGAATATATGTCAACCTATGTCACGGTAACATATATTGAGCGAGTTTTTAACAGTATTTTAACAGGGCACATCGTAAAAACTGACCCATTAATTTTCCTGAAGTAAAAACTATATAGTTTTTAAACTTTTAAAACTGTACATTATAAAAAGAAAACTGTTCGAGTGATTTTTTTTTTTTTTTTTTTTTACATGGGTGTCACCACTTATCAAGGCCCAGAGGCCACTCAAGGATAAGGGTTAATAGGTATACATTAGTCATTGTGATTTTAGCATAGTAAACAGTGGGAATTTTGTAACTTGGATTACTTGAAAAAGAAAACTGTTCGAATGATTGAAAATGAAAACAAAATAACAATGTAAATATATTGATAAGAAAAAAACAAAAACAAACGAAGTTTCCGTTTCAGGAACCCGAGTTTAATTTTATGTCGTAATCATTCAACTCGTTAGCGGTTTTATTCAGCGATTAGGGATAACCATACGACATATCTAATTACCAAAGCGATTTTTTTTTAATTTTTTTTTTTTATTAAAACTAAACCTGTTTAGTTTTAATGAACCAATTTTTTTAAAGCCAACACTTTAGTTATTTTGAGAGCGTGCAACTGCACCCGAAAGGTTGATTAGGAAACTCCAAATCCTTTTATGACTCGAAAAAAAAAGGGCTTTTTATCGGCTTAAATGATAAACTAATGTTAAATATTAGTATTTGCCATCGATTCTGAAATAAAATGAAATCCTGACATTGTGATCATTTTTGCAGGTGTTATGTGCCAAATATTGAAATAAGAATGTTTAAATTCAGTTATTGTAATTTAAGTCTTTAATTTTAAAGTCGATTTTATTTATAAAATATCTTTTTAGAAATCAATCTCAAAAACAATCTGAACAATAAATCTCTTTTGTTATGGCTAAGTTTTTGTCAAGGGTAGAAATTATAATAGACAAGTATTCATCCCTGATGACATTTTACCGATTTCCTGGTTTACAGGTATTCTTGCTAAATTTCTTCGAAAGAATTGACATAAACAATACTTCAACTAAATACGTATATTTCATGCAATAATGACTTTTATTTCTTCTGACTTTTCCTAAACTAAACATAAAACATCGGTTAGGGTTAGTTTAACATTCTGTAAAAGTACCTTCCGTTTTTTTTGTTTTTTGTTTTTGTTTTTTGTACTTCTGCAGAGAAGGTAAAAAACCGATAAAAACTGGATATATTTTTCGTGTTTTTATTCAATTTAACATGTTTATTCAGCTCGAAAAGAATACAGTGTTTACCGATGTGTTGGAAAATTCAAGATGGCGTCTCACACATTCTTTAACACCGTAAGTTTGGGAAAAGGTGTTATAAATAAAAAACTATACAAAATACTATTAAAAACCCGCCGAATATATGTCAACCTATGTCACGGTAACATATATTGAGCGAGTTTTTAACAGTATTTTAACCGGTTTTTTATTTATTACACCTTTTTCCAAACTTACCGTGTTAAAGAGAGAATCGGCCGCCATCTTGAATTTTCCAATACATCGGTAAACACTGTATGCTTTTCGAGCTGATTAAACATGTTAAATTGAATAAAAACACGAAAAATTTGCCTTTGATAACATTTATTTGTTATATATTTGTTTTTTGGCAACTTATTCGAATCTAATTTAAGACCACGAGTGAAATGAGAAAAAGAAGTCAGCGGGTTTGGTTGCCATAACAACGTGACGGTAGTGAACGTGTGTGTGTGCGTGTGTGCGCGTATTTCGTGTAGTTTAGTTTCGCATAATAGTTTCGTATTTTTTTAATTTGTAAATAACAAGTTATTAAAAAATTAAACCCTTCCAAGATGGACAATAAATAAAGCCATAATATTTTATGGTAAAGGTAAGAGCGTAGAAACGATTGTTTTTTAGGAGATGTGATTATTGGATTAACCAATCAGAAATCGTCTGTGGCACACACATCTCTGTTTTTATAGATATACTAGCAATCGGTGCCCGGCGTTGCCCAGGTGTTTTGAGGTTAATGCTGAGAAAAAAAAAAAAAGGGTCAATTTTTTAAAACTTTGACCCCTATTATGACCTTTTAACATTTATTGTTTAGGGATCAAGTAAAGTTAATAAGTTAGATCCATGTCCAAGGAATCGATATCTATAATATCACGTGTTTACTGTTTAGACCCAAAATTGTAGGAGGAGTTTGGTAGAGTTCTCAAAGGTCAAATCGTTGAATATATTAAATATTATTTTTTAAAGCAGTTTGGCCTTCAAAATTTCTGTTTGGCCTTTTTCTTCACCGATGAAATCTGGAGACGCAACGGGAATTTTCGGCAAAAAAATGTTGTTACTATGCACATCTTTGTGGCAAAATTTCAGGAAAAACTAATGGATGGTTATCTCGCAATAGTCCGGACAATTCGCTAAATTATCTCGTCAAAACCTTAAATCTCGAATTTTTGTGCATTTTATTTTTTTGGAGGGGGGGCTAATTTGGCATAATAGTGTCCATTTAATAGTATTATCTTGAAAAAATAAAAAAATAAGGAAAATTACCAAAAAAAACAAACAAGAACAACAAAAGTGTGCCGTATTTTTAAAAGTTTTATTGCGTTGTTTTTATTTGCTTCTTTTATTTCATCGGTGAAGAAAATGGCCAAACAGAAATTTTGAAGGCCAAACTGCTTTAAAAAATGGCCAAATTCGCGAAATTTGGCCTCGCTATAAAAAAAAAGGGGGAAATCCCCCTACTTGAACTTTCTGTTTAATGTCGCTTGTAGCGTTGATTTTTTTCTTTTTTCGCTATAAAAAAATAACTACTTGATGAAATTACGTGATTTTTTCTGTAGGAAAACTTTATCCCATGACGAGTACGTACAATATATTTTTTTAAAAAATATTTCCATTTTTTAATGTCAATGGAAAACTGCACACGTACCCAAACCCGAAATGTAAAGACGTAGAAATGAAGAAAATCAAATTTACTGTGTATTTATCGTGTTGCCATAACAACGTGACGTACC